>NC_067144.1:58971977-59571977 GCF_903995435.1 Acomys russatus
CTATGTTTATTTTATCTTAAAAGCATGACTATATATACATTTTTAACTTTGATCACTAGCTATGGAATGCAATGGTCATATTCACCCAACTATATTCTTCCATTTCTTTCCACTTCCAGTAACCACTTCCCCCCCCCCCAACCATGCCCTTTTCCTCTTTTATGCCTTTATTTTATACAGGGGTCTAGATATTATGTATTCATAATTGTAAGGCAACATCATCTCCAGATGACAATATTTCAAAGCATACTCACGTCGGTAGCTTTTTTCTTGGAATAAATATGTACTTTTATTTTTTCTGGTTTTTTTTTCTACTTCAGAGTTCAACACATGGTAGGATAGTTTGTTTTGCTCAAAGAAAAAGCTTGAACATAAGCATTTCTTACCAAATGCAAGACACATGGAATTACACTGATTATTTCTAAAATTTGGACCATTCAGGAGGCAATTATCAAATAAAATGAGATATCAAGATACTTGTGAGGACATGATTTGATTTAAAATTTAATCATAGCTAACTCATGGCTGTGATAGGAGTTTAACTTATTAGGTACCATCTGCTGCCTAAACATCTAGGGGATATTTTTAAGGAATATCTTTCTAGAGTAAATGATAATCTTGTGCCAACTTGTTTATCACTTGTCTGGTTCTGGCATTTAAACCATGCAAAAACAAAAATTATAGTTGAGTGCATAAGGCAATAAATGAAAACTAAATATGATAAGAGCACAATGAAAATGCAAATGACTTTTTTTCACAGATTCATTACTTCTGGTACATAATGAGTGATATAAATGTGAGATTGGCCTACATGGTGACAGTAGGATGATTCAAATCTTGTTCAGGGTTAATTCAAGTAAGTGAAATAGTCTTAAATAATTTGACCTTGGCAAATTGTTATAATCTTAGTTTTAAAATCATTATTAGTGAATCATAGTAGTAATCTTAATATTGTGGTTGCATAAGAATTCATATTTTATATGAATATATGAGTAACTTATTTTTTTAGTAATCACCTACAATATAGAAAAGATGGTCACACAGGATTAAAATGACTATAAATCTTCCAACTTACAATATGCTATTGAGAAAAAAATTTTGAGCCAAAGTCAAATGACTAGTACAAGATGCATTGTGGGCCAGCATTTTCTATCTGTATTTAAATGCATCATAAAGGGTATTTGAATTATGGTGGTCTTACTCGATATGCTCCAGTGGAGAAGAATATTAATATGTGGCCTAGAGACTGTTATATTTTAGTGAAGAATATGACTGCTTTCTGCCCTTGTCCAAAAGTGTCTGCCCGAGGCTAAATTAAAGCATTATTAATTAACAGTTTTGGCAGAGGAGATTTCCAGACAGCCTAATATTGATTTGCTGTGTAGTTATTATTTGCCCACCTTATGCAGACCTATAATAAAAGGAACAAGTAGAGCAAGTAAAAAATTGAAAATGGACAGGTTGAGGAGAAACGGAGCACCAGAAACAAGTTTGAGGAAAAGGCTGATCCTAAATGTATTAAAGAAAGGAAGTGGTCACCTCCGGACAAGATCCCAGCCAGTTGAGATTCAAGTTTATGTAAATAAAGTTTGAAAAGTGTGGCGGCTTATAAAATTAATCCCAGCAATTGGTTGGGAGACAGATCTCTTAGTTCAAGGCCAGCCTAGATTACACACGACATTCCAGAACAGGCAAGCTTAAGCCATCAAAAACGAAAAAGTATTGAAAATGTATTTTTAACAAGGGATCTGTGTTCCAAAATCAGTGAGCAGAATAACTTGGCAGTTTTTTGACCATGTGAGTCTGGCTTTAGAGTCACGGATGCAAGGAACGGGTTATGCAATTTCTCTCCAGGGTTAAGGAGAGCTGTTGATGCCAGGTGTGCGTTATGGAGGCCCAAAAAGGCCATTGTATGAATCTGTGAAAGTGAAGTCTGGGTTTTACTGGGGGCTCCAAGATGTGGCAGATGCCAGAGTTGTGAAATATATGCCAAGAGTTCTCAACTGTGTGAAACCAACCCAAGGGAGAGTGTGTGTGTGTGTGTTGCAATCAACAAAGATGAAATCAGTTGGAGATATGAAGAACGTTTTGACATCAGACATAAAGATACAGAGTTTGGAAATTGCTAGATGATCATCAATCTTGCTTTGTTCCTGTATTTCTTCAATATGCTCTTTCTCTTCTTTTGGAATAAACAGTAATGTATATTCTGTGCCATTGTGTGTAGGAAATACGTGATTTGCTATGTCCTTTTGATTTTATAGGGGTTGCAGTTAAGAGGTTGGCCCAAGTCTTAGAATAAATTTTGGACTTTTAAGCATGTTGAGAATGAGGTAGTTATTAAAACTACCACTGTATCAATTCTGCATAAATTATTATTATTTTTAATTTTAATTAATCACATTAATCAGTTGATTGTGTGAGCTGTACTCTGAGCCTGCTGTTTGTCCTGACTGCAGCAGGTTCTGGGATTAAAGCCTAGCCAAATGATTACCAAAGAGATCACAGAAACTTTATCCAACAACTGATATGAGCAGATGCAGAGTATTGCAGCCAAACATTACACAGAGTTAAGGGATGTGTTCAAGAATGAGCTTTGTAATATATAGGTAGAAAGCAAGTGTTACACCACATATGAAAACTAAGTCTTAAGTTAGTTGGCTTACTAAGGAATCCATGTGTGGGCTATTTATGTGCCTGCCTGTGTTAGTTAGCTTTAAATCATGGTGGCATACTTACGGCAGTTGCTGATACGTGGAATATAGGCATTTTCTTTCTTTTTTTTTTTTTTCAGTGTTCACAATTTTTTTTATTAATTTATTCTTGTTACACCTCAATGTTTATCCCATCCCTTGTATCCTCCCATTCCTCCCCCACCCCATTTTCCCATTATTCCCCTCCCCTATGACTGTTCCTGAGGGGATTTCCTCCCCCTGTATATGCTCATAGGGTATCAAGTCTCTTCTTGGCTACCTGCTGTCCTTCCTCTGAGTGCCACCAGGTCTCCCCCTCCAGGGTACATGGTCAAATGTGAGGCACCATAGTACATGAGAAAGTCATATCACACTCTCCACTCAACTGTGGAGAATATTCTGACCATTGGCTAGATCTGGGAAGGGGTTTAAAGTTTACGGTGAGAGAGGAACACTCCTTCATTGCTGGTGGGAATGCAAACTAGTACAGCCACTTTGGAAATCTATCTGGTGCTATCTCAGAAAAATGGGAGTAGGGCTTCCTCAAGACCCAGCTATTCCACTCCTTGGAATATACCCAGAAGATGCTCCAGCACACAACAAGAAAATTTGCTCAACTATGTTCATAGCAGCCTTATTCATAATAGCCAGAACATGGAAACAGCCTAAGTGTCCCTCAGTAGAAGAGTGGATAAAGAAACTGTGGTACATATACACTATGGAATACTACTCAGCTATTAAAAACAAGGAATTCCCGAAATTTGTGGATAAATGGATTGAGCTAGAAATGATCATAATGAGTGAGTTAACCCAGAGGCAGAAAGAATCAAATGGTATATACTCACTTATATCTGCATACTAGCCCAAGGGGCATGTCCCATGAAAGCCTTCACTTACCAGGAAACTGGGACAGAGGGGAGGGCATCCTATTGGGACTCTAAATGAGAGACGCATGGGAGAATAGCAAAATAAAAGGATCCCGAGGGTCCTAGAAATCTACAAGTAGAACAATATGATAGGCAGATTTGGGCCCAGGGGTCCCGCTCAAACTAAGGCACCTGCCAAGGACAATACAGGAGGCATTTTCTTTCTTTCAGTTCTTAGAAATATTTATTCAAATTTATGGAAAATAGAATTTAACTCATATAGTTATGTACTGATTGTTGTATCCCTTTTTCAATCTCTCCCAGTTCCTCCCCAATTATACACAATCCAAATCTACTCTCTTTCTGTTTCTCATTAGAAACAAACAGCTGTCTCTGGGATAATAATAAAGTAATATAAGGTAAGATAAAATAGAAACAAACAACAGAATTGGACCAAAAACAGATAAAACAACACAAAACTAAAAAATTAACTAACCAAAAACATAAGGGAAATTGTCCAAGAAAGGCAAATGAATAAACAGTCATTTAAATACACAGTAATCAAACAAAAACACTAAACTAGAAAAAACAATTATATAAGACCTGATACATGGCTATGCAGGTCCTTTGCATGCATAAGTCTCTGCTCTTATGAGTTTTCATCTAATTGATCTAGTGTTGGCATAAGGTTATTGTGTAGTTTAAATTCCGATTTCCTGTCTAAAGTTTGTATAAACTCTGCTCCACAATTTCACCCCTGTATGTCAATAAAGCAGCTTATAGCCAATTGATGAGCAGGGGAGACAACAGGGCTGGGCTTCCTGTCTGACAGGGGAGGAGGAGTTAGGTGACAAAACAGAGGATGGAGCCATGAGAACCCAGGGAAGATCAGGAGGAGGGAGCTGAGCCTAGGAAATCTACAAAGTGCAAGTATCACTGGAGTGTTTGCTGGGAGTTAGACAAAATAGCATAGATGCTTAAGAACAGACTTAAACTGCTTAAGATTTTTTTGTGAGTGATAGGTTAAAAAAATAAGCTAAAAGACCCAAATACTTTAATATAAATAACTTCAAGGATCTAGAGGACCTTGTTTTCCTGGTGTCCTCTGGCTCTTGTACTCTTTCTGCCTCCTCTTCCAACACTAAGCCTTTAATGGGAGGTGATGAACACATTTGGCTGCTGGATGAATAGTCCAAGGTCTTTCACTCTTTGCATATGCCTGGCTGTGGATCTCTCTATTTGTCCCAATCTGCTGCAGTAAAAAGCCTCTCTTATGAAGGCCAAGAAAGGCACTGTTCTTTAAGTATAACAGAATGTCCTCAGGAGTCATTTTATTGCTACTTTTTTCTTCCTCTCTCTGTGTCTCTGTCTCTGTCTAATTTTCCCTCTCTCTGTCTCTGTCTCTATCTCTGTCTCTGTCTCTCTCTCTGTCTGTCTCTCTGTCTCTCTGTCTCTGTATCTCTCTCTTCCAGTTTTTAAGAACAGTGGTTTTATTTTTACCCTAGATACTTGGGTTATCTAGCTCCAGATTCTTGATTAACCCAGTGTTGAAGATGGAGGCCATCTAATGAATTGGGTATTAAGTAAATCCCAGTATTGGTTTATTACTCTCCCAAGCTTTTTGTCACCATTGTCTAGAATATCTTGCAAGCAAGACACTGCCACGGACCACCGAGGGGGCATCTAGCCGTGGAGAACAAGGGTCTTAGGATATAAGGTGGGAACAGATTCGGAGCAACAGACAGACACGAACACAAGGGAGGTTCAATGCTGTTGCCAAAATCTTTACTTGAGCTCAGTGGTTTATACAGTCATGACAGGAACTTCTGCTAGCTACAAACCACAGTTTAAGAGATACAGATCAGGTTACAAAGTGCAAAGTACAGCAATAATCAGAAACTAAAAGTACAACAAGGTCCTCTGGCTATGCACAAGGGCCAGAGACAGACTGCGGTAATCACTTCAGAAGGTGGCATGAGCTTTTCTTAGAATTCGCAGTCAGCCATGTGAAGCTGGCTCCTTTCTCAAGCATGTTATTATTAACAGCTTTTACCCATGAGAGAAATACAAGTCGTCTTCAGCCCATACTTAAAGTTGTTATATTCTTTTACACATCTTAATATTTCTGGTAGTCCCATACATTGTAAACCAAAACAATCCCATGGGGAGCCATACTTTACTACCACCTTGGTGAGTTGTGTAATTATGTCATTTTTCTCTGCCGCAGTTAAAGTGCACCATGGAGGTCTGGCCCTCAAGATTCTTTCCCAGGGACTCAGGTCCTAATATCTTATCTTTTTACCATCCTTAGTAACCCATCGTGTTAAATCTTCATCATACACTCCTATATATGGTAATGGAGGGTAGGGAGTGGTTCTTAGAGCTATGGTTCTCTGTATTTGGGTCTCTGCCACCATTTCCCTTCAATCCAGTCCTAAGTTGTCCCATTTTCTGTTTTACTGGCAACTCCCGGGACTGCTTCATTCTCCTCGCTATCCTCACATTCCTGGATATGCCTTCTCTTCCTAGAATTCTTTAGCCTATACCCCAGCTGTTGCCATTTGTCAAGTGCCTCCTGTACAGTCGCATTTTCTTTCTGTATCAACTGCACAAACACCTTCACCCCCAAGGTGTAGTTTCATTTACAGTCATGTTTCTGGTAATGTTTAATATGAGACGTTCAGCTTTCTGCGGAATTACTTCATCCACGGCCACCATTGGTTCATTTCCCGATGGGCTCACATCAGGTTTCTCAGTTACTGAGATGTTCAGAGGGTAAGAACGGCCTTGCCCTGGAGATGAACTTAATAAGAATGCATGAGTGATTATAGAACAAGGAAGGAGGAAAAGCAGAAGTAGGCCAATAACCAGGCTCTGTACACCCAGGACTTGGGATGCTCGCCTCAACAAATACCTGGGCTTCTGCCAGGGACCCTCGCGAATCTGGTTGCCCATCACCTGATCGATGTCTGAGCATCATCCGAGCCGATAAGGTCACATGTCACACAGACTCTAGGGAGTGGGTGTGGCAAGACACCACTGTAAATCAAAGGGTTTGTAGCTGGGTTGGTGTTTATGTTTCTTCTTTGGCAGTGTGAAGAATACCATGCCCTATCAACCAGGGGTGGAGGCTCTAGGTACAGAAGAGCAGCTCAATTTCTATGTGTTCAACGAGTTGTGTAGGTGTCTTTGGCAATCTGGCCTTGCTGCAGTTGGTGGCCAGTAGTGGAATTCCCCTCTAGTCAGTACTGGGAGCTTCATTTGGTGATAAGAAGGCCAATAGGAGCCCTGTCTCTGCCATTGTGCTGACTAGTTTTATGTCAATTGACACAAACAGAGTCTATAAATTAGTCGTTTTCAAAATTCTAGAGTCATGGTGAGCAAGGTGGTGGTAGTACATCCCTTTAATCAAGGACAAAACTCAGAATCAACTCCTAATTTATAATTAGGTTTGAGAAATCACCTACTATATTACAGACTATTATAAAAACCCTCTAATTGGAAGGCCCTGCTAAGTAAGGTCATAGTCCTGCCATGTCCATACAGCTCTCCTGCAGCTTGGTGCAGAATGGAGGACTCCTTTTCTCCTCAGAGACCTTTTTCTTCTCCACCTGTATTCACCTTGAGAGTGTCTCTAAGCATAATGCCCACCCCTACTGGAAGTCACATAGCTCATGGCCAAAATGCAAGTTCAACTTGCTTCCCACCTCCCCCAATAAGAACTTGCCACTTCTTCTTATTGGTCTTCTTGTGGAGCTCCTGTTGCCTCCAGGTCCTTCCATCTATATCCCCACTTTTTCACAAGACTCCCTGTTAGGATTCTTCCCCAGTTTGCTTAGGAACCTGTGATGTCATCATTGCCTATCTGCCAAGATACTGTCCAGACTATATAAAGGACAAGCCCACATACCTCTTTCAATCTTACTCTCTTGCTCTCTTGCTGTCTCTATCTCCCTCTCTCTCTCTGTATCTGTTTCTCTCTGTAAGCATCTTGCCTAGTAAGTTAGGAATTTTCCCCTGATTTCTTTCTCAGTATGTTTGTCACTTGTATTTAAGAAAACTACTAAGTTTTTTTGTTAATTTTGCTACTTTCCTGAAAGTAGTAGTCAACATTCAAAGTTGGCTGGTGGTCTTTTTTTTTCTTTTTTAATGTACAAAACTATAACTTCTGCAAATAGTATGCTCTGTCTTTTTCTCCTCCTGTTTGTATGCCATTCATCTCTGACAATGGTCTAAGAGTTCTAACTAAGGTTTCAGGTACTATATTGAAGTAAGGACAGAATGGACATGCTTGTGTGGTGTTGAAATTTTAGTGGAAATACTTCAAGTATGTCTGTATTTAGAATCATGTTTACTGTGATCTTTGTCTATATTGCCTTTATTTGCTGAAGTGTGCCTCTTTATCCTTAGTCTCTCCAGGATTTTATGAAATGATACTGGATTTGGTCAAAGGTTTTGTCTACATCTAAATCAGATAATCACGTGGTTTCTGTCTATTAGTTGGTCATTGATGGAAATACATTTATTTATTTATGTATGACTAGCGATCCCTGCATCTCTAAGATGAAGCACTCTTGGTTATGCTGAGTAATGCTTTTGATTGTTCTTGAATTTGGCTTGTAAGTATTCTATTAAGAATACTTATATTTTTGTTCATGAGGAATACTTTTTGGTTTTGGTTTTGGTTTTCAAGACAGGGTTTCTCTGTGTAGCTTTAACTATCATGGACTCTTTTTATAGGCCAGGCTGGCCCAAACTTCTGACTGACTCTGCCTCATACAGTGCTGGAAATGCACGTATATGACAACATGTGTGTCTTTCATAAGGATCATTGATTTATAATTCTCTTTATTTGTCAAATCTCTGTGTGGATTGAAATCAGGCTAACAGCTTCACAAAAAGAATTTTAAAAATGTTCTCTCCATTTACATTTTTAAAATAATTAGAGGAATACTGATCTTGAGGTTCTGGTAGAATTCTATAGTACATATACTTGTCTCTGCTTTTTGTTGTTGTTGAGAAATTTTATTACTGCTTTTATGTCACTGGGGGTTATGAGTTTATTCAATCTTTATTTCATCTTTACTTTTATAATGTGTTTCCCTCTCTCTCTCTCTCTCTCTCTCTCTCTCTCTCTCTCTCTCTCTCTCTGTGTGTGTGTGTGTAGATGTTTATCCATTTTTGTTGTTTTCAGTTTAGAGTAATTTTACTAAGTATATCTGCTGTTATTAATAGTTCAAACAAATGCTACATTTTTTACTCTGAATATTTGCCAGTCATGAAACATGAGTCCAAATTAATGTTTAACATAAAATAACAGCATCTCATTATCTTTCAACTGCTTGTAGAGAACATGATATGTAATCATATTAAATTATGTAACCTGTCTTAGATCCCTTAGTTTATAAGTACATAGTTGGTGCCTTCCTGTAGAAAACATGAAGTGAAACGACAGACAATCTTTTATTTTGGCTGATCCTGTTGGAAGTATTCATTGAATGATGATTTCAGACTAGAAAATTTGCTAATTTTTTATTTAATGTTGCCTTCGCAGAATGTCTGGCCCAGTGTATATTGATTAATTTCATGCTAATACTGAATCAAGTGAGTATGAATTGAAGTGTAGGAAAGTCATCTGTTGGTATCTAATCATCTGCAAAAAGGCAAAAAGATATTTGTACTAACATAAGTGATTTTAGTGCAAAATAAGTTGTCTCAGAGATTTTGATACATTTTTAATTTTTGTAATTGATTTCATGTAGAGAAGTACCTCTTTTCCATCCCTGTATTACCCACTGACTCATCCTTTATTGCATCAATTTCAAGCAGCATGCATATAATCTTTAAATACATTTATTTTCATAAATCTCAATTTTTAATACTTGTAACCATTTGTTTACAAAATTTCTTCATGTTTTTGCTGTGGTTTACAGTGACTAAATATCTAAAAGTGGGAATTACTTGTTTTAGCTTCTGTATTCTCTTATCTTTACAAAACTTCAAACAACTAATGGGAGCATCTTGTTGAACACATGTCTTTGTTAGGCCTACTATTACTTTCATCAAGCACCACTATCAAAGCCACTTGTGGAGGAAAGGTTTTATTTGGTATATACTTCCACACCACACCTCATTATCAAAGGAAGTCAGGACAAAAACTCAAGAAGGGCAGAAACCTTGAGGCAGGAGCTGAAGAATGGGGCCATGGGGCAGGTGTGGGATGGTGTGGAGGGATGGGGCTTGGTCGCCATGGTTTTCTCAGTCTATTTGCTCTGGACCACCACCCCAGAGGTGATAACATCTATAATGCACTGTGACCTCTCCCATCAATCACTAATTAAGAAGATGCTTCAAAGCTTTCCCTCTAGAGGCATTTTTCTATAGAGGCATTTTCTTAATTGTGGTTCCCTCCTCTGATATAACTTTAGCTTGTGTTAAACTGACATAAAACTATCCAGCACACTAGAATTACTTACATATAAAACAGACTATATTTTTGCTTCAAAATTTATGGTCAGGTGTCAAGTCTGTAAAACATTTGATGAACATGATTGATATTATACAATAGGAGACTTGTGTTTACTAACAACTTCTTATGAAATAATATGCTTAAGTACATATACACAGCATTCCCCCAGATCAGATAGTAATGCGACTCAAGACTTCACTATAAGGCACCACATCCAGTCCTTGTTGCAACACAATGCTGATAAAAACCTTAAGATTCAGACCTGGTGGCACTCAGAGGAAGGATAGCAGGCTACCAAGCAGAGACTTGCTACCCTATGAGCACATAAAGGGGGAGGAGGTCCCCGTCAGTCACAGTCATAGGGGAGGGGAGTAGAGGGAAAGCAGGAGGGAGGGAAGAATGGGAGGATACAAGGGATGGGAAAACAATTGAGATGTAATGAATGAGTTAATAAAATATTTTTTAAAAAGAAAAAAGAAAAAAACTTGATAAAAAACAAAACAAAACAGAACAAGAAAAAAAAAACCTTAAGATTTGAGGCTTAGTGAAATTATGGACAAAATGACTTAAATGCAATCCAGCTTTGGATCTAAGTGATCCACATGTGCATCCTGTAATTTCTTTTCTATAGAGCCAATTCCCTCTCAGCCTCACCTGAGAACTTTTTTGGACTATTTAAGTTCTTATCGCTTTGTAAGGTTTGAAATAAACTAGTTCTTTTATAGTTAATCCAATCATGAGATGCAGCCAATTAATATCTACCAGCATTTTTTGAAAATTATTAAGTGTTTGTAACTGATCTCTTCTGATTGGTACTCTCTGTAGTCGAATTTTATAAAAGCTTATCTTATATACTAGATAACTGATAGAATGTCCTTTTTGTATTTTTTTCAAGAGCAATTTGTAATCCCCAGCAAAGCAAAATTCTCTTTACTTAATCAAACTTTTCCCCTCCTACTGTATCTGTGTCTGATTCAGCCAGTAAGGTATCATTCATACAACTGTAAATCTTATTTTTTTTTAATCCTCAAAAAGTTTTTATTCAAGTTTAATATAAAAACATGGGAGTAATTTCACTTTTATATCTTTTTTCATTAATTAATTACTATTTACCATTTAGCACAGAATGCATATATAGGCCCTAAGCAGAATATGAAGCAATGAATTTGAAGTCTTTGAGATTTGAGTTCTAGTATTAAACTGATAGTCACTGGCTACCAAGGGAAGATACTCTGCATCTCTTTCCTTTGTCTCCATGTCTTTGTTCAGGTGACGGCTTTGGGGTGTATAATAGCCATCATGATTCGTCTACCTTTTTCCTTGAAGCTGAGGTAACTCTGTTGTAAGCTTTAAATACTTCTTTAAAGATATATACATTCATTAATATAGGTGATTTAAAAAGTGAAGAATTGTGTATATTTGTCCAAAAGAATATTTTATAATTTAGATACAAGCACATCAAACTGTCTCTTTATATTTTATGTTTCATGAATTGATCTGCCTATACAATTATTCATAGAAATATGATTTATGAATAGGAAACCAAATGCAGACTTTTACATATTTTCCTTACCTCTTGAATTTAAAATTACTGCTTCTAACACTCCCTAGTTTGTATGTTTTGACATCACTGAATAAACAACATTTATGCCTATGTCTTGAGTAGTTTACAGCAGCAATTTTATATGCTAAGTTTCTTGACATTATTTCTAACATTTTATAATTCAGCAGTAGATAAAATCAGTGTCAGAGCCCAGTGTTACCTCACATAGCATGGCAAATCTTGTGGCTGATTTTTCTTTCTTTTGTACTTTACAATTTATTAAAATCATGCATATTTTAAATTATTTTATTTTGCTTTTATGTGTATAGCTTTTTTCCTGTAAGTATATTTGTATATCACATACATGCTTGCCAGAGGCTAGAAGAGGACATTAGGTACCCTGGAACTTCAATTATTAATGTCTGTAATATCCTTGGTTTTTTTAGGAATCAAACATGGCTCTTCTGAAAAGAAGCAAATGCGCTAAATTGCTTAACTACCTTCCCAGCCACTAAACACATTATCATACAGTTGTTTTTCCACACCTAACTCAAATTTCTTATCAGTGTGTGTGTGTGTGTGTGTGTGTGTGTGTGTGTGTGTGTGTTTGTGTGTGTATGCTTTTCTGTGTGAGCACAGTTGCACAAGGCAACTTTTATGGTCACAGGACACCCTAGGTGGCCACCTTCAACTTTACTTAATTTTTGGCAGTTTTATAGCTGGCCTTTCATATTCAGGAGATTCTCCTATTTACACATGCTTTCCACCCATAGAATTTCTGAGATAATAGATATTTGTTATTTTTCCTGGTGGCTTAATATAGGCTCTGAATACTTGGCCTCAAGTTCTCACAGTTACATGAGAAACATGTTACCTTCTAAGACATTTGCTAGCCCATAGTAATATTTAAGAAAATAGAAATGTACAATAATATTTCCAGTTATGAAGTTAATTTTAACATTTTTTACATTAATATATACAGATGTTCCCTGTTATTATTTTATAATATATCTATTGGTTATCAATATTTTAATTTGTGTAATTACTTATGTGTGTCTAATTGTTATTTATTTTTTAATTTTGTAGATGTTAGGAATTGAACTGGGGGACCCCTGGAAGAACATTCAGTACTCTTAAGTGATGAGCTGTCTCCAGCACTTATTTGTTATTCTTTCCCTTCTGAAAAAAAAAAAAGACTTCCTTATAAATAATTTAACCAAGTATACTAATTTAGAAGAACTTTTACAGAACTAACAACCTTTCATGTCATCTGAGTATAAACAAGCAGTATTTTCTAAAATTTATGATTTCATACTATTTAATACTAAAAATTAATGCTCTACATTTTAGCATTTCTCTAGACAAACCAAATATACTTTCAGTTTCTTCTGCTTTCAGTAGGTCTAGCAAAGTTTCAACTCATTTTTATCTTGATTAACACATAGAAAGTTAACACAAAATTGAAATTTTATATATTAAGGTATTGTTAAATACAGTTATATTATATTTATGTACATATACATGTATGTAGGTATGAGCATGTGTGTCCGGTGTCCCTGAACTGGAGTTACAGGAGTTGTGAAATTCTTGATGTGTTTTTTGGGGATTGAATTCATGTCCTTGGTAACAGTAGGGTATTCTTTTAACAGATAATCAATCTCACCAGACCATTTATTTATCTTATGAATACTAAGTAGTTATTAAATGATAACACCAAGTTTCATTATTTAGTAATGATAAACACCAATATGTTTTTCAAAAATATTAGCTCTATTATAAAGTAGGTGGTCAAACACTCAATTTTCTTTCTTTTTCTTTTTAAATTTTTTTTTATTAATTTATTCTTGTTACATCTCAATGTTTATCCCATCCCTTGTATCTTCCCATTCTTCCCTCCCTCCCATTTTCCCATTATTCCCCTTCCCTGATCTAGCCAATGGTCAGAACATTCTCCACAGTTGAGTGTAAAGTGGGATATGACTTCCTCATGTACTCTGGTGCCTCATATTTGACCATGTTCCCTGGAGGGGGAGGCCTGGTGGCACTCAGAGGAATGACAGCAGGTTATCAAGAAGAGACTTGATACCCTACAAACACTCAATTTTCATTAACTCTGCTTTTAATTTTTAAATAGTTTTGAGTAATAATTCAAACATATTGATATCTTATTATGAAACAAATGTACTTCTAAATGAATTATAGTCCTTATTTATTTAATGTTCTTAAAATCACAGTAATTTCTATCTGTACTTGAGAACATTAATAACTGGAAATATGAAATGATATGCAGGACACATGAGAAATAATCCAAGATTCAAGCATATAGATAACACACCTTATATATTACAGAGTTGATATTTATTAATCCAACTTATTGCTGTTAAGTTTGCTACAAGGTGATTCTCAAAGACATTTATTCTTTCTCAGTCCTAAACCATTCATTTGTTAGCAAAAGAAAATATTAGCTATAGGCCACAGACAAAAACTATCACACCACTAGTTTATATAAGATCAATGAAGCAAGAATGGTTAAAAATAAAAGGCATGTTTATACACTTGGCATGAGAAAATTATCTGGGGTGCAAATTGTTCTGATGCTAAAAGTGTTTCATGGGAAGATTAGTCATGCTTACTCATTTCCATACTGCCTATGACTCTTCACAGAATATCATCCATTTTATTAGTTGCAATTGAGGTATTTTGCCTGATAAGCCAAAAAAAAAAAAAAAAACCATTTATTTTATGTCTCGTCCCTTTTGTACATTTCCAAATCCCTGGTCTGTCACACTTACACACAAAAAGTTAATCATATGGAGTCACTCAATTTAAAATTTTAAACCATTCAGTTTTATACATATAAAATTATAATCACATTATCATAAAACATACAAAATATATGATGAGTAGTTAGGGATTGAATACTGCAGAAAACTGATGCAAAGACAAATGTGAATGATAGGACTTAAATATTAGTATTGATTTTAGACACAGAATTTTTCTGAGAAAGGCTTAATCAATAATGGTATATTTATCATTGGGAAACTCATGGGTAGATAGAGGAAAGGCTAGCACCTACTTTAAGTCATGGCACAGATGAAACTTATGAAAATGAGGAAATATGGCAATTGGCACATAAAGAGAATAAATAAAATGGTGGGCTCACTTTAATGGAAGGCTATGAATGTCATAGACAAATAAAGTTGTATTGCCTTGTTCTGGTAGCTGTGTTTCAAATGTGAAATATTTTTAATTTCCAAGCTCTTGATCCCTGCTTGATATAAATATCTGAATAACTTATTTTCATTTGTGTGCCCATCTTCTTTTTAAAAAAAAAAAGCTTTCTTATTTAATCTTATTTCTAAATAGGGAGTGGATTCTGAGACCATCGATATATGTTCAGTGTGTGAGATTTCCTTGAGCATTGTCCATTCTTCCTAAAGTATGTCTTTGAAAAAAAAATCACCTATCCTGCTAGCCTCAGAAATGGTTTAGCAGCACTGGATGTTCTCAAAGGTCATACATTTAATTGTCTTTCTTCACTTTTTCTTGATTGCTCTGCTTTACTTTTTTATAGGAAAAATCAATCTGTAGAGATTAAGTCAAACCCTACAATTTCCACTGACACCCTCAGCATCACCAGCCTTGATACATGCTTCTAAATTTAAAGGTAAAAGAAATTATTACAAAGGAACCCAAAATTTATAACCTGAGATTGTTTTCCTAGTCTTCTCTCTGGGCACCTTGAACAGAGTCTAGAAGTTACTGGCATGGCCCCTCAGCATTCAGACTCATACATTCAAACATCCCAGTGGCATTGGTCACTGAAATTCCAAGATAGTTGGGGCATCCTTTAGCTTAGAGTTTTATTAATAAAGGAGTTTTATAATCTCACTTATTTGCGTTATTTTCCAAAAGTTCTCTATGTTCAAATACCATCCTTTGATCTTAAATGAGGGTAAAATCTAATAGTTTAAGATGAAATCTAACAGTGATCATTTGTTCTTGACTTCTTCACGTACAACATTAATTATATGTTATAAATTGAACTACCAACGTTACAAGTTAGAGGAGGGACTGAAAGGAAGGTGATTGGTTTATGAGTCCTTCACCACCATGAATACATTTATGATGCTAATAAATAAGCCAGCAGAGTCACTTTTTATTTTCATAAGTAGGAGAGATACAAATGACCTCCAAATATGTTTGTGCTTTGACTTTTGATTTCCTGATTTTCCTAATTCTGAAAAATAAGTATTTTTTTCTTGTAAATTACAAGTGTATGCTATGTTGTTGCAGCAGTAAAACACTGATTAAAGGGTCTTCTTTCTTTCCTATATGAAGAAATCAAAAATTCTCAATTTTTTAAAAAAAAAAACCTTATTAAAGATTCAACAGTAATGTTGCAAAATATTTTTGCTTAGTGTATTCCACAGTATTCTACTTTTATAATTCTACTTTCTATTTCATTGTATCTCATCATCTTTTGTAAACAAATTTCTCTCAACATTATTTTTATCTCTCTGTTCTATTATTGTTCTTTTTGTCACAATTATACTAGTTATCCCTTTATTGAAACTCTAAATCTTAACCCATAGAATATGTTTTATGGTATCAATATGGTGCCGCCATCAGCCGATACCCATATTTTTCTCTGACATATAGGAAGAAAATGTAAAAGTCTGATGATATGTAGCCCCTCACATACTATAAGTATACTAAATCTTTTCTCCTCCCTTTTCTTAGTAAACTATTAATACATCATAGTTTCATATGCCTTTTAAGGCCATACTTTCTAAACCCACTGTGGCATTTTTCTATTTTCCAAAGAAATCTCTGTTTACTGATGTATTAGCAAATTCACTTTCTGTTTTGAATTCAAATCCTATAGTCTCTGTTTAGCCCACCATAATTTCTCATAAGTTTGGATATATATATTATATATTACAAATTTACATTATATCATCATTATTACATATGTATATATATATTATAAAATACTCATGCTTCTGTAAAGCATGTAGAGCTGTGTCCTCCATGTTATTTTGTAATTTGCATTTTGCATGTACATTTTTCTTACCTATAATCTCTTCTAAGTAGTGGATGAATTGGGTTATTCTAATCACAGGTTTTATATGTTGATCCTAAAATTCAGCATTGACTATATGCAAAGTTACTTTAGAAGATGAGGATGAGGTCTTTGGCACAACTGAACTTCACCATCAGCAGGATATTCATTAGCTTTAGCAATCATTTCAGAACCTACTACAGAAGTCATTATGAAAAATGATTAGAATTCTCTTTGAATCTGTGCACTGTTGTTTTCAGAACAAACATTATAATTATCCTCATTTGGTTGATGATTAAACTGAATCTAGAAGTACTGGCAAGGTGTTTCCAGAGCTCACAATTTTAACAATAAATTATATTTTTTTATGGCTAAAAACTAATTCTCAAATTACATTTAAGTGTGAAATATAACATTGATGTCTATCCCTCACAAATAACAAAATCCCTTGCTTGCAGTTTGAACTTCATTCTTATATATTTTTTTGTTATTTAAAAAAAAATTATCATTTTGATCACATTTCCCCCACCACCAAGCTTTTCCAGAAAACCTCACTCTACTTTCTCACCACAGTTTAATTTTTTTCTTAAAAAAGAAACAAAATCATAATACAACATAAGAACCCCCCATGAACAAAGAAACAAAGTAAAACAACACTAAAAAAATTAAACGCAAACACCAGACTCTAATTACGTAAAAGCAGACACACACACACACACACACACACACACACACACACGATTGTGAAGTTCATTATATGTTGGTCAACTACATGTGAGCATGAGGCCTGCCAGAAGTGGTTCCTGGTTCATATACTCAGTTTCACTCCAAATGAAAAGCTGATTTTTCTCTTCCACGCAGATATAAATAACAGTCTCACTTTTACCCTTTAACCTACTGATTATGTATCATTTATTTATTCATTCAGTCATTTGTTTGTGTTTTAAAAAGATATTTCACATTGAAGGAACATTGCCCAATTCATTTTGTGAGTCTACAGTTACCTTTGTAATGCAACCAGAATGAGATCCAAGAAAGAATATTACATACCAAGTTCCTTTATGAATATTGATGCAAAAATACTCAGTAAAATACTTGCAAATACAACCCAAGAATATCAGAAAGATCAGTCACCAACTGCATAAACTAATAATGCCAAAAATTATGGTTTGGAAATACATGTCAAAAGGCCCACAAAAATTATATCAGGCAGTGTAATTCATCATTAAAGAGGTTATGGGAGATCATAGGATATGGCTGCAGAAGACATATGACTTTTGCAATATGGAAGTTCATGTCTCAAATTGCTCTTGCTCAGACTGCATTAAGAGAACTAATCAACGTATACAGTATATTTGTGGGTAACTAATTTAACTTGGTTTTACTTAAGGTAATGAAAGCTTAAAGAAAAAGAGTTTAAAAACACATAATTTAGGGTAAAACAAAAAGATTCTGGAATAATTCAGTATAGTGGAGAAGAAGTTGCTTTATAAATGTTTGAACTCTCATGTGGAAGAAAAGATGAATTGGTTGTTTGACAATTTATGGTCTCATTGGCTAAACAGATGCCTCATGGCTGGAATCAAGCTGACTGAAACGAGCTGATTGCTTGAAGATACACTGACTTCACTGCAGCTAGTTTTGAACTGACAGAACTCTGTGGCACAATCAATGAGAGTCTTAAATACTTTAGGATTTGATGCGGGATTGGACCGAAGGAAAGTTCTCATCCATCCTAGCCTTAGTTTATATTATTTTACATTCATGTTATTGTTGATCTGTTAAACTTTGAATTTTACTTATTAGTTACAATTGTGCAATTTAAAACAGATAGAATGAATTTATGGCTCAAGGAGTGCATCATAAGATGCATTTAAAAATTTTGAGACATATAATACATTGTCATGACATGGAACATCATCTCCACATTTTAAAGTCAAAACTTGATCTATTACAAAGCAAAATGAATTGTTATTCTGAAAATAGAAAACCTATTTAAAAGTGTCCCCATAAATCTACTGCCAGATTGCAGTTTGCGGCCGACTTTGAACACTTAGAATGATGGAAAGTAAGCATCTGAAAATGATAAAAATTATACTGAATCTATCAGAAGTATCAATGTCAGTGTACAGCAAAGTGGGCATATTTCCATATAGTTCCGCCAACATTTGCTCTGGAGTTAAAAATTGATTTTTGATACAGTTTACAACTAATAAACCATTTTCATGAAACAATGATATTTAAAATATAAATAGTATAAAGAACTACTTTCAGAATTGTGACCATGTTAAAGCTTATCGCAAATAATAATGAAATTAATGGAACCAGAAATCATGAGACACTCCTTATAATCTTATCAAAATTTCATAAAGTACCTCCTAAATCTTTATTTTAATTGTTATTAATTTCCATTTAGAATTAAATTTGAAATTGATTGATACTTTTCTGAGTATTTACATAAGGGAATAGTTAGAAAAAATGGAATTATACAATTTTCATTCTTCTTGATTCATTCTGACAAAAATCTCTAAATAAAAGAGTAAAGGCAATATTTAATAACAAAAGATTATGTGTTTTAAAACATTACCACGAGTGAAATAAAGAATATTCTATGATCGCTACATATATTGTTTGACTGATACTTGGCAGTAAGGAAAAGATTATTATTTTTTAAATTATTTATTCATATTACATCTCAATTGTTATCCCATTCCTGTGTCCTCCTATTCATCCCTCCCTCCCAATTTCCCCTCCTTCCCTCCTCTATAACTGTGACTGAGGGGGACCTCCTCCCCCTGTATATGCTCATAGGGTATCAAGTCTCTTCTTGGTAGCCTGCTATCCTTACTCTGAGTGCCACCAGGCCTCCCCATCCAGGTGTGGAAACCTACAAGAAGAACATTATGATGGGCAGATTTGGGCACCAGCCAAGGACAATACATGCAGTAAACTTCGAACCCCTACCCAGATCTAGCCAATGGACAGGACATTTGCCACAGTTGAGTGCAGAGTGAGTTCTGACTTTCAGAAGGATAAGATTATTAAACTATGTTTATTTAAATTGCTACTTTATATGAAATGTCTCAGAATCATTTGTGATTGAAGAATTCTGCTTCTATTGTAAATGAATATGGATTAATAAATGTTCTTATATTCAATTTAGAAAAACTGCTAAGGTGTCTCCAGCAGCAGCCCTTTAGCTTAAGGGCTGCAACTCCAGCAGAATTTTCTAGACCTCTTCACTTATTCAGTTCTTTAGTGATTCACAGTTAACACTAAATGTATATATTTTCATGAACAATTACAATTCCTCATATAAATTTCTGTTTCCAAATTTGGACAATGATAATGAACAGATGCATATATTTGACCAATACAGATAAAATATAAATCCAACTGGTCACCTTGAGTGTGAGCAGAGAAAAGAGGAGTTGTGACAACATGTGGCATGTCACACTATCTCTAGAAAGACCAGAATTCCCTGTGGCTACAAATCCCTTTGACAGGCACTGCCTTCTACCACAACTACTGTCTATTAATATATTGGTATTAATGTAGGTATGAAATTCTTTATCTAGCTCACATCTAAGAACTTATTATGTATTAGCCCATATCTAATCAGTGAGGGCTAAGAAACTTGTTAACAACTTAATAGAGTTCTTAAGAAATTTACACTATGGAATACTACTCAGCTATTAAAAACAAGGAATTCCCAAAATTTGTGGTCAAATGGGTGGAACTAGAAATGATCATAATGAGTGAGTTAATCCAGAAGTAGAAAGAATCAAATGGTATATACTCACTTATATCTGCATACTAGCCCAAGGGGCATGTCCCATGAAAGTCTTCACTAACCAGAAAACTGGGACAGAGGGGAGGACATCCTATTGGGACTCCAGATGATAAAAGCATGGGAGAATAGTAAAGTAGAGGGATCCAGAGGGTCCTAGAAACCTACAAGTAGAACATTATGATAGGCAGATTTGGGCCCAGGGGTCCCGCTCAAACTAAGGCACCAGCCAAGGACAATACAGGCGGTAAACTTTAAACCCCTACCCAGATCTAGCCAATGGTCAGAACATTCTCCACAGTTGAGTGGAGAGTGGGATATGACTTTCTCACGTACTCTGGTGCCCCATATTTGACCATGTCCCTTGGATGGGGAGACCTGGTGACACTCAGAGGAAGGATAGCAGGCTACCATGAAGAGACTTGATACCCTATGAGCATATACAGGGGGAGGAAGTCCCCCTCAGTCACAGTCATAGTGGAGGGGAATAAGGGGAAAATGGGAGGGAGGAGGAATGGGAGGATACAAGGGAGGGGATAACCATTGAGATGTAATATGTATAAATTAATAAAATTTTCAAAAAGATATTAAAAAAATATAAAAAACTCCATTATCCAAAAAAGAAAAAGAAAAAGAAAAGAAATAGACAAAGCTATTGATAAAAATTTCTTAAATATCAATGAGTATTGTTTTCAATTACAATAAACAAACAAAAGCACAATTTTTTAGAATGTTTCTTATATATTGAGTGGCAGTAATTTGCTACACATAAAACTTATGATTAATGCAAGAAAAAAATTCACATCTTTTTGGTTTGCAGTAGTAATGGAGAGCTGATGAGGGTTTCCCACACAACTTAAACATCATGATAATATAGAAGAATATAGACTAGGGTGTAGACATCATGGCAATATGGCAATATCTATACATAGATAGTTACATTAGTTATTGGAAGAGGATTATGCTGCTATATTGATTCCAACACCAATAATTATAATAGTCTATGTTTACTCTGTGCAAGAAAACTTTAGAAATTACTTTCAGAAATGGTATACTTTTTCGGTTCTCTATGAATGCAAAATTCAGTGAATTTTCAAGCTCTGCTGAGTGTATGGAAATGGCTAACCCCACATGCCTTCCTGGCATAATTAATTTAAATAATTTGAGAAAAACCCTAAGCTACAGCTAAACTGTATAGGGTCTCAAAGAATCTCTAAAGAAAGATACCCCTCACTCACCTTTGCAATATCAATGCCTCTTACTTAGAACACTTTGATTGTGTGTGTGTGTGTGTGTGTGTGTGTGTGTGTGTATGTGTGTATTCTGTCTTGATTGACTAGACAGTTTAACCAATGGAATGAGGATGTGTTTAAAGGATTGTGTCTTGATCTAATGACAATTTAAAAATTCTATGCAATATCGTAAAGTAATAAACAAATATTTGAAACATGGCAATCAAAATATTTATTTTCCCCTAGAAAGATATATTTTTCCTATTCATAGCAAATAGTTGTGCAGTCTATATTTTAGTCAAAATCCCTTAGAAGCATTCTGTTTGTGAAAAGAAACACTTAGGTATCACTCATTATCAGGATGTTTTATTTGAAAAGCAATTGACCTATGTAAGGTTTAGAATATATATTGTCAAATTACAGCACCTTGGCAGTCAATAAGTCATATTTATCATCTGCTAAAGTGCTGCCGTGTAGGCCCTTAACTTTGTCTACCATAACCTGGGCATTAACAAAACATTATCTATATTTCCATTGTCATATTTTCATCAGTTCCCTGCATTTTTTACACAAATGGAGTCAAACATCATGACTTTTTATGTAACACTAACTCAGTATAAGTTGATATCATTCATATTGTGTTTCTTATATTTATCTCTTAAAAAAATTGTTGATGTATACATTAAGAAAGCTTGCTCCATCTTATTTTAGTTTTACAGTAATTCTTTGAACATTAATGTGTAATTCTTGTACAGCATGTTCTCTTTGAAATGAAGAGGCCTAGGAACAAACACAGATAAAGTTGTAAAGTTTTCTGAGATCATACATTATCTCTACTATGAGAAGACAAGGCTACTAAGAAAAGCAGCTAGTGCCAAGTCTAAGTCTAAGGGTAAAATGTCCAAAGTGAATCTTGAACATGGTTCTATTTGATGAAAATATAAAATTGGGGCCTCTGAGAATCATTCAAAAGGACCAGAGAATCAGAAACACAAATTTCAGGAACAATAACAAATTGGAGAAGGGAAAGGCTGGAAGAAAGACTAATAGTTTTACTTAAATCTGTTCTAATTTATGAATTTATATGGATCTTTCAAAAAAACAAAAAAAACAAATACCAACAAACTGAAGGTCAAAATTACTCAAGTTTGACTGAAAGTAACCAAGAAAAATAAGCAAACATAAAAATAAGACTGTCTGATTTTCCCATAACTCTCTCTTTTCAAGAAAATGAAATAACATTTACCCACTTTATATAGACTACTTCACTTAAAATAATGTACATGCCTTTTAACCGCAACTGGAAGTTTTAATCAGTGTTGTTATTCACAAGAGTATTCCATCCCAAATGGGTTTTTCTTCTTTTGATGAATGCAATAGCTTTTAGTTTGACCACTGAAATAGTGGGAAAGGCACTCAATCAAAATGTACATCTGTGCATTCCAATGATCCTTTTAGAAAAAAAAAAATGAACAAGATTGAATCTTTAAAAGGCCCTAGCATGTTCACTAAGTGCATAGTGATTAATCTTTTTACTTTTATGTTGACAGCATCCATAAAATGCACGCAATTAAAGTCTACGATGACTTATATCTGTACAACGCATACTGTGAAGTTGACCTAGTGTTGATAGGAAAGGAAAAATAGCATTGTGTACAGCGCTCTGCAAGTAAGATTTTTCTAATAAATGGGTTCGGCACAAAGTATCTGGTAGAGTTCAGTGGCCAAAGATTACAAAATAGTTGCATTTGTTTTCTTGTTTTAGGGACCTTTTTGCTTCCATGTTATGGAAAGCAATATCTCTTTCTCTCACTCCAACAGTCTTACTGCTCCCTGATTTAAGTACTCAAACACCTTAGGTTTTAAACTGAGTGAAGGGCAGTGATTAACACAGTAGCAGTAAGTGACAATATTTTTGGTTGTTTTATGCAAAAGAGAGTATATTTCAGATGCAGTAATAGTGCATTTTGAAAATTAGCTCAATTCAGAAGTTATATGGATAAACTATGAATATTTTTTCTCTATTCATTTGATAACTTTTACAAAGACTACTAATTCCAATATCACTCTGATATTATTTACATTTAAGGATATAACTCTTGTAAACCTCCCTACATTAATAATATTTCATGATTATGCTTATATATGACTGTATGAGTGCAGTTTCAAATCATTGTGCTATATGAAATACTTTATAAGCAACATCTATGAAGGATAAATGCTTCTTTCTCATATCAACTCAGGTGAAAACTAGAATTCCCTTCTAATGAGAAGTTGTAGGGCGGTCACATTGCACCTCTCAGTGGAAAGTAAGTACTTAGGTGAATCTGCTTTCAAAAGCAAAAAAATAAATTATTGAAAAAATCTGAGGACTAAAATTAAATGAAAAAATATGCTATGTCACATTCTTAGAAGTCAAGCTACTATAAAATTATCAATATTTTAAATTTATCTTTGGAGCCAATGAATATTAAAACAATATTGTGAGATTTGGGGAGCAGATAGGTAAAAATTAATATTTTTGTGGTAGTAGAGAGGGTTTTATGACCAAGTAAATTATACTAAAACAAAACAAAACTATTATATTAAAGTCAGACAAGATAATCAAAAACAAGAGTCCCTACAGCAGGTTCAAGAATCAGAGATCAACTCATTCTCACAGTGGAAATCCCATAAAAACATTAATTTAATACATATGACAGTGCACCGAGGATCAGGTATAGACCCATGTAGGCCTTTTGCTTGCTACTTCAGTCTCTGTAAACTCATATATACCCTGCTTAGTTGATTCAGAGGGCTTATGTCCAGGCTCTCACAATCTTTCCACGTCCATTTCTGTTGGATTTAGTGAGCTCCTGAGCCCTGAGAGGAGTGATTTGATGGAAACCTCCCATTTAGACTATCTCTGTATGTAATGTGTGGCTATGGGTCTCTGTATACATCTGCTGCCAGAGAAAATCACTCTGATAAATGACTAGCTCTGAGGGGAGGGATTTGATGGAAACCTCCCATTTAGGATATCTCTCTATATAATGTGTGGCTATGGGTCTCTGTATATATTCACATCTGCTGCCAGAGAAAATCACTCTGATAATGACTGAGCCTGGATCTGATCTATGAGTATACCGGAATATAATTAGGAGTCATTTTATTGATGCTATTTTTTTGAAGACCAGTTGTGTTTGTTTTTGCCCTACATCTTTGGGCTATCTAGTCTCTGGTTTTTGGTTACCCAATAAGTATCAGGTATTGGTTCCTTCTCATTGGAAAGGGCCTAAAGTCCAATCAGGCATTGGTTGGCTACCCCAACAAGTTCTGTGCCACCACTGCCCTAGCATAGTTTGCAAGCAGGACAGACGTAGGTCAAAGTTTTTGTGACTCATTTGTTGACAACATTTCTCTTTTGATAGCTTGCAGAGTATTTTCCTGCACTGAAAAGACTAGAACATCAGTGCAGAGGCTCCATGTAGGAACCACCTTGACTTCTATGTGTTCAATGAGTTGTATGGGTGTTGTCCTTGGCCATGGGGCCCTGTAGTTAGTTTGCAAAAAGCAAACCTTTCTCTTAGCCAGAGTGTTGAGGTAACTGAGACCCAGAAAGATAAATGTGGTATCTATTCACTTATAAGTATATATTAGTCATTAAGTAACTAAGCTGCAATCTATAGACCCAGAGAAGTTAGGTAGGAAGGAAGGGGTAGTGGATAGAATTCATGGATCTCCATGGGAGGAGGAAATGGGATAGATTTTACTAGTGATCTCTCAGCAGGTTGAGACAGTAGCAGGGGTCAAGTGTGGGGGAGATGGGGTAGAGAGTGACAGTGTGGGTAGAGATGGCTGGAACAGGGGCCACTTAAGGGGTTGTGTAGAAACCTAGTGCAGTGGAATCTTCATGGAATATATGAAGTTGATTCTAATGAGAAATCCTATTAATGGGAGACATGATAGTTTCAATTGGCGAAACTTCCAGTGGATAGTCTGGATTGCACTTAATTTAGTTTTTAGCAAAAGGGAATCTATAGAAATTTCCAAAATTTCTTATTTTTAAAAGCATTTGTCTATGCTAAAAGTATACAAATCAAGCCCTATATGTGATAAGACTACACAAGATTGTTATTATTGGAATAATACTGGGATATTTGACTACATTTTATCTCGCCACCTTATTCTCTGAGTGTAATATAAATGTATAACTATATTACCATATTTGCAATGAGGACTTTTCTAGAATTTCTTTAAGATGCTACCCATGGCTAAAACTATATTAACAGTAAATAAACATTGAATTCATAGGCTTATGAAGAATTTCACAAACAAGAAGGATATTTAAGCTATAAAATGCTTCTGATATAAAATACAGATGGTTCAAAAATAACACAATTGTCTTCTGTGTGTTGAGAGATGTGAAGGTTACTTAGAGGTTCTAGATATTTCACGGTTTTATGAAACCAAGATAAAGTTTAGAATTAATGATTAGAAATATCCCTAGCTCTTCTTTTGAAACTTCTTTGTTCATCTAAGTTACCTAGTGGTCACCTACATGCATGGTGTTAATAAATCTTAATATTTAGTATGAGCCTTAAGTGTTCTGTGAACTAAATTTCACATTATTCTCTTAATATTAAATCATGAGAGTCTCATTTAAGTATCAGCTCCTGAGAAAGAAGTTAAATGTAAGAGAAGGACAGTGAATGAATAGTGAGAGGGACTGGAACAAGAGAACAATTATTATGTGATACAAAGAAGAAATAGCATTTACAGGTCTGGGAAGTCTCTTTGTTACTACAGTGATACCAAGGAGTATGGATGCATATGGTACAACATAAGGACACATTGCAAAGCAATCTATACATAGTTTTGCATTTCCAAGTTAAATTTTCCTGGGCACCATTTTATCTGACGTTGTGCAGAAGGACAAGGATAATAAGTTCCTATCTGGGGTAATAAAGTTACACAAGAGAAGCTTGTTAATGGGTAGGAGAGTTGTTCTTATAAAACTATTCTTGAGGGATTGCTAACCAAGTTGCAATGTAGTTTATTGGATATTTACTGGATAAGATATTTTATGCTGGTGCCTTAGTTTGAGCGGGACCCCTGGGCCCAAATCTGCCTATCATATTGTTCTACTTGTAGATTTCTAGGACCCTCTGGATCCTTTTATTTTGCTGTTCTCCCATGCGTCTCTCATTTAGAGTCCCAATAGGATGCCTTCCCCTCTGTCCCAGTTTCCTGGTAAGTGAAGGCTTTTGTGGGACATGCCCCTTGGGCTAGTATGGAGGTAAACTTTAAACCCCTTCCCAGATCTAGCTAATGGTCAGAATATTCTCCACAGTTGAGTGGAGAGTGTGATACGACTTTCTCATGTACTCTGGTGCCTCACATTTGACCATGTCCCCTGGAGGGGGAGACCTGGTGGCACTCAGAGGAAGGACAGCAAGTAGCCAAGAAGAGACTTGATACCCTATGAGAATATATAGGGGGACGTAATCCCCCTCAGGAACAGTCATAGGGGAGGGGAATAATGGGAAAATGGGGGGGGGGGGAGGAATGGGAGGATACAAGGGATGGGATAAACATTGAGATGTAACAAGAATAAATTAATAAAAAAAAAATTAAAAAAAAAGATATTTTATGCTTTAGACAACAGTTTCACCTAATTTCCACAAATATTTCTGATTTTTAATAGTAATTTCATTTGTCTACAAATTTTCCATAACCACAGAACTGGTTGTTTTGTTAATTATTTTTATTTTTATTTTATGTACATTAGTGTTTTGAATCCATATATGTCTGTGTGAGAGTGTTGGATCCCCTGGAAGAGGAGTTACAGACAGTTGTGAGCTGCCATGTGGTGCTGGAAATTGAAGCAGGTTCCTGTGGAAGAGAAGCCACTTTTAGTCACTGAGCAATCTCTCCAGCCTTTAGAACTGATTGTTTAACAAAACAGATATATGCAAAAATATAAAACTATAAACTAATAGTAGCACAAATACACAGACATATAAATAAACACACATACATGTACACACATACATATACGCACACAAACATGCACACAATAGTTTCTTCAACTACAATCATGACTTTACAGTGTTATTTATGTCTTCCAAACTTATTATTTATCTGTCTGATCCTTTTTGAAAAAGAAAACATATTTCAAAAATAATGCATAACCTTGTACTTTCATTCAATATGAGTCATAAAATTATATAAAGCTAATTGCTTTCCTAGTTTTTACTGTGGGATGGATTTTGTTTTTAATGAATAGCTTCAGAATGGCTATTTCAATTTTCTAGAAGTTTTTTGATGTATGTAGACTTTGGGTTTGGCTAATACTCATGTTTGATTTTTTTTTATTGGAGAGTTCTTTATAATAAAGATTTGTTCTTATAAAATTTGGCCCACATTTACTTTTTCTTATAAATTTTTATGCATAAATTTCAGTATGAAAAATTGGTCTACTAGCAAGAAATATTTCATACTTGATTATAGTAGTAAATTTCTAGGCTTTCCTGTGACATTCAAATATAACTGTCAGAAGTCATGTTTCTAATCTACTTTTTTTGTAAGGGAATTATAAAAACACAGATCATGGTGAAGAACACTAGTAATATCACCTATAAATGATTTCTGAATAATGTAATCAGTTGCTATTTATATAGAGCCAAAACTACAGGCCTTGGGGTTTAAAAATACACTGCAAAGATAATACATACAAGAAACAAGTTTAATACTGGAGGCAATGCAAACTTTCCTAGCTTGGAAGAGCCCCATTTTTCTTTCTTTCTTTTTTAGTCACTATTTTACTTTACTTTTCTTTGGGGATCTATATTTCCCTCCTAGTCCCTTACTCCATACCTAATCTATGTGGTTCTACAGATTATAACTTCTTCCTTTCTGAGCTAGCTGATAATATCTACACATAAGTGGATACAATCAATATTTGTTTTTCTGGATCTGGGTTACTTCACTCAGGACTTTTTTTTTTTTTTTTTTTTTTAACGTGTTCTATCCATTCACCTGTGAATTTCATGATTTCATCAGTATACAGCAGAGCAATAGGTTATTGTGTAAATACACATTTTCTTTATCCATTTATTTGCCTAGGAACATTCAGGTTGTTTCCTTCTGTATCTATTATGAACAGATCAGCAGTTAGCACAGTTCAGGCAGTGTTTTGGTGTAAGATGAAGCACACTTTGAATATGTGGCTGAGGGTCATGTAGCTGAGTCTTGAAGTAGATCAATTCCTATCTTCCTGAGGATCTGCGACACTGATTTCCATAGTGGCTGTACAAATGTGCACTCCCACCAGTGGGTGTGTTTTAACAAAGTTGCATGACTGTTCCCCTTACCGCATACCCTCCAAGTATGAGCTGCCACTTGTTTTATAGATCTTAGCCATGCTGAGGGGTATTAGATAAAATCTCACAGTAGTTTTAATTTGCATTTTTCTGATAACTAAGGGATTTTGAACATTTTTAAACATATTTTAATTAAAGTATTTTTTTGTTTTTTTTAATGCTTTTTTTTATTATTAATTTATTCTTGTTACATCTCAATGGTTATCCCATCCCTTGTGTCCTCCCATTCTTCCCTCCCTTCCCTTTTCCCCTTATTCTCCTCCCTTATGACTGTTCCTGAGGGGGTTAACTCCCCCTGAATATGCTCATAGGGTATCAAGTCTCTTCTTGGTAACCTGCTGTCCTTCCTCTGAGTGCCACCAGGTCTCCCCCTTCAGCCACATGCTGGCTAGGATGTGGGGAGAGAGAAACCCGCCTTCAGTGCTGGTGGGAATGCAAACTAGTACAGCCACTTTGGAAATCTATCTGGTGCTATCTCAGAAAAATGGGAATAGAGCTTCCTCAAGACCCAGCTATTCCACTCCTTGGAATATACCCAGAAGATGCTCCAGCACACAACAAGAAAATTTGCTCAACCATGTTCATAGCAGCCTTATTCATAATAGCCAGATCATGGAAACAGCCTAAGTATTTTATTTTTTATTTGAGAAATATTTATTTTTATTTTTTTATTGTACATACATTAGTTTTCTTTTTTCTTTCCTTTTAAAAAATAATTTATTCATATTACATCTCAATTGTTATCCATTCCCTTGTATCCTCCCATTCCTCCCTCCCTCCCATTTTCCCCTTACTCCCCTCCCCTATGACTGTGACTGAGGGGGACTTCCTCCCCCTGTATATGCTCATAGGGTATCAAGTCTCTTCTTGGTAGCCTGCTATCCTTCATCTGAGTGCCACCAGGTCTCCCCATTCAGGGGACGTGGTCAAATATAGGGCACAAAAGTCTTCACTTACCAGGAAACTGGGAGAGAGAGGAGGACATCCTATTGGGACTCTAGATGAGAGAAGCATGGGAGAATAGCAAAGTAGAAGTATCCAGAGGATCCTAGAAACCTACAAGAAGAACATTATGATAGGCAGATTTGGGCCCAGGGGTCCTGCTCAAACTAAGGCACCAGCCAAGGACAATACAGGCCGTAAACTTCAAACCCCTACCCAGATCTAGCCAATGGACAGGACATTCTCCACAGTTGAGTGGATAGTGGGGTCTGACTTCCACAGGGATCTTGAACATTTATATAAGTGTTTCTAAGTCATTTGAATTTTCTCATTTGAGATTTCTTTATTTAAATCTTGCTAGATGTTGGTCTGATGCTCTGAGCTTTAATGCTAATCACTGGCCTCCACGATCTGGTCCCTGCAAAGACAAGTGCATTTCTCATATATACCTGTCCTTCTTTTATGAACTTTGGATCACCTAATTTAAAGTGATTGGTTAATGAAAAATGCTAAAGCTTGGGATTTGGCAGAAGAAAGGGAGGCCGACTTTGGGGTTCACAGGCTGGAGACAAAGGACCACAAGGGAGAGGAGAAGGAGCAGGGTCAAGACAGGATGGGAGAAGGACAGGGACCAGTGCCATGCGTTAGCATGGGAAAGAAGCACATGCTGGTCATTGTGGACAGAGGAAATGGAGAACAGTAACAAGTACTTTGGGATCATGGATGGGAGGTATCCTGAGTTGGGACTGGATGTAAAGTTTGTTTAGAAGGTTAATATTTGCTATGCCCTAGGTAAAGGCTTGTTCTAATTATTACAACATATTTCTATGTTTTAATTTGATTGATAGTACATTAGATAACACTGTCATAATAATTATAGCCTTATAATAAACAGTTATTAGGTGATAACATTTAATTTCACAGCAATATCTGCACCCCAATTTTAATGGGGTTTGTTTTATTGATATATAGTTTCAATATTTTGGATATTAGCTATTAATTGGGTGCGTAGGTAGTTTTTCACTCTGTATGCTGCCACTCTTCCAAATGGTGGTGTTCTTTGCTGACCAGAAGCTTTTAACTTTCCTGAGAGATTTCATTTATTAATAAATTTCTCTTCTAACTGCCCAACATGTTGCTGGGCTCCTCTTGCCTCTGATGAGATAAAGGTCCTTAGTACTGTGCCTGCTTCTACAGTGTGAATGTCAAGAATCCAAAGTTTGGTTTTATTCTTGTGCAATAAATTCTTTATTAACATAGTCATTTTTCATATCTCTAGTTTAATGTTTAAATTTTAAGTAATGAGGTGAATTGGTATGTTACATTTCCTAGTGGTGTAGATATTAAAGACTCAGTGTAGCTAAGGCACAGAGATTACAGGGAAGAATATATCCTGAGATACCAAACTTGAAAGGGCCTATGTTAGCACTCCCTAATCCCAGCAAGTATAGAACATTTTTAATTCTTCTGTAAGATTATATTATGATACTTTTCTATAGAAATGCAACAAATGTGCCTCATGTTTTCACTTGTTAACTGACTCTCTAACCCCCCACATATATAACTATATGTATATATATATGTAACTATATATATTCATATATACAGTGTCATATATTAGCTTGCATACTAAAATATTTTAATGACACTAATTTAGGGATACTGCTCAGGAATAAATAACTCAGTCAGTTAATTCAAAATGAACGGAGAGAAAAGGGACTGAATGGAAAATTAAGCATATGCATTTTCTCTGATAAGAATTGAATTTATCTCATGCATTGCTTTTTAATAAGCTGGTAAATATCTATAGTTTCTCCTTGACTCCTTCTGAATATTTATCATTGTCCTTTTATTAAAACTACTGTTAGTGTCCTGGTTGTGCATACTATATGGATTCTTTGTTCTAAGTCTTCAATGAAAGCTAGTGCTCCTTTGTCATTTATTTCTGTTCTAAAAGCTCATAAAATCTAACTAACACATTATATTTTCAGGCCTTAATATGTTTCATGTATCTCCTAGTAGCAATGCTTGCTTAACATGTAACTAAAATGGGTAACATTTATATCCAAAGACAATCATGGAAAAGATTAAAGCATTCTATAAAAACATGGTTTGTATGTATCTATAAAAATCTAGAGACATCAAGTTAGAGGAAACCATGCTATTTGTCTTTGTAAGCCTAGACCAGTTCACTCAATATGATCTATCCAAAGCATTCTCCATTTAATTTGTCTTCACCTTGCTTTATCCAATCTTCTGCTGTTGTTTATCTTATTTGGTTCCATCAAGCTAGTTTGAATAATGCTGCAATGAGCATTGACATCCAAATACCTCAGTGATACTTTGGGTTATTCACATCACACTGAGGAATGGTACTTCTGGTCAAGTGGTGCAATGACACACCACTACCATTCTGTGAAATTGACCTTCTAACTGCCATTCTGGCTTTTTATTCCTTTATATTTCCAACAGGAATGTAAAATAACTTTCTTTTGGACATCATATTTGATCTTTGTTATTTGTTATCTTACTGACAAGATTTTTGATTGGCGTAAGATTGAACTTCGATGTAGTTTTGCTTTGCATTTAACTGGTAACAAAAGAAGTTGAGTGCATTTTCATATGCTTATCCACAATTCTTATTTCACATTTTGATAACTTCTAATTTCCTTAGCCCATTTATTGGTTGAGTTGTTCTTTTTGTTGCTATTAAGCTTATGATTTTTTTTGTGTATTCTAGATGTTTTTAATCTTCTATAAGATCTAGAGATTCCTGTAGCAAATTTTATAGAAAATCTAGTGTGACTCTGCTGAATCCCTGCTTGTGAACCTTTACTACTGAAATGGAATTCGGCTGAGCTGTCTGAAGAGTAAACCTGCTTCTTTATGGTAAAACACATAAGTCACAGGGATGATCACCTCTGGAGCTAGCCAAGAATAGAGTTATGTATAAGGGAGAAATGATGGTAGAAAGAAATGATACAGGCTATGTGTAAAAAATGAGTATCTGTAGGAAAGATCAATTATAATAGTAATGTGCAAGTGCATAGTCATGAAAGTAATGAAAATAAGGGATGCTGTCTCCTTGATGCTCTAGTGTAATAGGAATCACACACAATTCAATATTATGAATTGTTAAAGAGATTTAAGTATTGCATAATAAGATGTTACAGCTAAATAAAAGGAAATCTGTACTTTCATATATATGTGTGTGTGTATATATATATATATATATGTATATAACTCAAGAAAGAAGAACAAATTCAAATCAGAAAATTTGGAACTTTTATCAAGGCTGATATATATAAAGATAAAAAGAAATTAAATTGTTTCTTATGACTACACCAAGCATGAAGAAGGGTATGCAGGTCTCCAGTTAGAAGCTAGTCAAACTAAAAATGAAATAAAGTAGGAAAAGAGAAAGAACCCAAATCTCATAGGTTTAGGGAAACCTGCTAAGATGGAGAAAACAAGTTGTGTTGTTAGAACATTTAGGCTCAAAATGTTGCTTACTCTCTCTTTTCATCTCTGTGTTAGTGTAACAGAAGAAACAGGTCGACAGCAACTAAGGTCTGAGTGCCATTGTCTTAACTGGAAGATTGGCTGAACTGCTAAGAATCCAAAGAGTGAGTTAATAAACTGGCGACATCTCTAAAGTTAAATGGATTAGGGTGTCTTCATATATGATTTTAAATGGATATGTATAAAATTAAGAAGTGTAGCGACAACAGTGTTTCCAACATTCTTTGCAGGTGATGTTTATTCTGGGGTTAAAAAAGAGGTAAATGTAGGCAGATGGATTCTGAAGAAATCAAAAGCTTGTTTAAATGCAAATTTTTCTAGGGAGAAGAGGCATTCCGAGAAGAAATGATATCTAAATAAATTTTCTTTCAGCAGAATGTGTTCTTGTTCAGGTTTGAAAGAGGCAAACTCAGGTGTCTAATGGAGATTTACTGAAGAGCTAAAACTGGGTACTTTTGCAAAAGGAATTTTAGTGCCTCTAAAAGCCTGCTGTCTGAAGCACCTTATTTAGCTTTGGAGCTGAACCTGCAATCAAATTACAATCTTTCTCCTTGAATTTTGCATACCAATCTAGACTTCAAGATGAGTTGACACTTCAAGGCATAAAAGTACAATTTAGCCTCTCTCTTAAGATCCACTTAACTTCTATGATAACAAGCAACTACTTAGGAAATGCATTAATGGGAAATTATGTTTTTTTAATTAAAAACTGGGGATACGTTTTTATGAACAAGACTGTAATTACTGAATCATCATTTGATATCAATTATTTTCCATCTCATCTGTTCAGTTCTGATGTTAAAATTAATCAGTTACCAGAAAGGTAGGAAAGAAAATGCCCTTAGATGTGTATTTTTTTTTTTTTTGTAAATTCTGTTTTGTGTGTGTGTGTGGCAGAGAAAGGATAAGTAAGACATATCCTTTCCTTGAGCATGCATAATTAAAATGAATCACCCTCGGATTTTTGTATATGACATCATTACTAAACATGGTGTGAGTTTGTTAGATTATGTATACCACAGAATTCAGAGTGATAATTGCTTAGGAAAAATCTAAAACAATATTCACACCACTCACTCTTTTCTGCTGTGGATAAAATGAATATTTAGCAAAGCAAGTTAGCAGTTTGCAAATGTGCAATTAAAATCCTGGCTCTTCACTAATTATGTAACACTTAAGTTAAATGGTTTTAATAGACATATAATGATAGCTTTATAAACCTACAGTTACTTATAATCAAATGTAATTTCTATCTCAGTTTTAAAGCACCCATTAAATGACTATTATGATTTTTAAGTAATTTGGAAGACATTTAATGAATACTTTACAAACCTAAATAGCAATTATTTCAAGAGACAACTGTTAATATATAGACGTAACAAAACTATTCATTTGGAGATGGAGTTTAAAAGTAGCAAAAAGAGTAGTTGGTGGACTATTTCTGCAGGAGTCAGTGGATTTAACACACAAAGGAATTCACAATATCAATGTATAAGTATTTTGCATTTGCATTATGGGATAAACTCTTGGTCAATTACATCATTTTGCAAATGTCTCAATATGCTCACACCAAGGAAGATGACTGGATGCCACTAGGCAATATTGGCTAATGATTGAGCATTACATGTGTGGTTTGTCCTTGACTAAGAGATGTTTTCATGATGGCTGATGGAAATTTACCTCTTGAAATAGAAAGTGCTTTTCCTAATTTTGTTCTAGATCTTGAATGCATAGCATGATATCTAACAAAAATAAATGTAACAGTTTTAAGCCAAGTAAGAATCTTATGAATTCTGTTGATTTTTTTTATGTTGGACAGAGTAAAATTGAACTTTATGCTTTAATTCACTTCTTAAATATTGCATAGACTGCTAGGAAGCTTAATAAATAAAATGTTTGAAGTAGGAAGTGTCGCTTTCTGAGTTGCAGGTTTACAGGCTGTGTATAATATTCCAAATGTACAAAATAATGCTGTTAACTTCATCAGAAGAAAGCTATTCCTCACTATACATAAAATTTGGCATAACATTGCACAATGTTTCACAACTAAAATGCTTAAGATTCTTCCATCATGTTGAAAAATCTATCAATTGCACTACAAACAGTCATTTCATAATAGAACTTAGTTTTTTGGTGATGGCTATCCACCCATCAGCATCTTACAAGAATTCTTAAGAATATTTTATGGGCAATGCCTTTTACTTTGCAACTATTTTTAAAGGGTGACATAGCTACACATAATTATTTGAATATTAGATACGAATTTTAGTGTATGTGAATTAGTGAGATTTTGGAATTAACTACCTCTATATGGTACTTGAGAAATGATTTCATACTTGCTTTCTTTGAGTACGTGCATTCCTTTCTCTGACCTATTTTAAAAATTTCAAACCAGAAAAAGGTAATATGACTCTTGTATTTGCAGACAATCTTTGAATGATGAGAATAACTTCTTGAGGGTGACAGTCTGTATTCAACCATCTATAGTTATCAGATAAGAATCTAATGTGTGTGCATTAGAGTCCTGTGAGCTGGGACATAGTTAATACTGTAAAGTAGTATTCAGATACCTAAACACAGCCCGCATCCTTCTCTGGTCACACTTAGAATTAAGTGTCCCACCAGATCCTTTTTATAAGACAGAAGTACAAATTCAAAACTATTATGACATCCAGGCAGTGAGTAACAGGGCCCTTCAAGCAGGAGACCCTGTCTGGCTTCACAGATTATAACACATAAATTTCACCCAAAAGGACAGAGTTAATCTTTCTCAGTTTTAGAACAAGGCACTCTGTTAACATTTTACATATTAATGTTCATTCCATACATATAATTTAATATCAAATGCTTTATTAAGAGCAAAAAATGAATAAGATTCATACAAGTTACCAAACATGCTATTAATAGTAACATTAAAATATGAACATAAGAATATAGTTGGTTTAAATTCTCCTATGGGTTCATTGAATAAGTTGAAATTTCATTGAGAGCCTAATGAAATTGAAACACATAAGATAATAACAAATTGAAAGATTAAATGTGTTTAAATTAGTGCTCCTCAAAATTATCTACATATTTAATATTTTAAAATAATCAATCAAAGCCCTATCATATTTTATGGTATAAATTACTAAAATAATACTAAAGTTAATATAGAAATCTAAATGATTTAATACACTCCAAGTGATCATTAGCAAGAATAAGGGCCCATGATTAGCTTTTTATTTTAATATAAATAATAAACTCTTCTCATGCCTCTAACATCAGAAGCCTGTAACATTGGAGATGCAAAACTCCATTTAATACAATAGAAGAGATGGGAAAATATGTAAGCCCTAACTTAGATACTTACCCAGTGTTTTGGATATTATTGCATCATAACTAAATGAATTGAAAATTATTTTACTTAAGTCATTTTATATAGTAGCAAATATAAATACATCTAGATATAAAAAGATCTCTTAGTTTGCAATACATCTATGTATAATTAGGTTTGCTATAATAGATAGAAAAGTGTCAACCATAGCTTTTATTAGTGATGGCTATATTTCCTGTCATCCACAGATTTCTTATAGATTTGCTATTCATTCACATTGCAACTAGCCTCCATTTAGAGAAGAGAGAATAGTTAGTGCTGAATTAAAAACACCTTTAAGTTTTGCCAACATGTGTTACATAAAGCTTCCATATGTTTCTATACTCCAATGGTAGAGGTATTACTCTCAGATAAATATACAGTCATCACTGAGATCTGTTTGCACAGTAGACAACTGCCTTGAAACTTTTGTCCTTCTACCAACAGCTCTTAAATAGTGACATATGTCCAGGAGGATGAATCCTTCAAGTTGGATGTTTCTGATCAGGGAAACTCCGTGGTTTCCTCTCCATTGTCTTATAGATGCGTTCTGGAGGACTGGGCTAATGTTACCATCTGTGGGTTTTACTTTTAAATAGACAATTTCAATTGTCTTGATTGATGTCAGATAGGCAAACTTTAGGTTTCAGACCCAGACATAATGTTGACACCATTATAGTGACCTATTTTTTCAGATAAAAGTCAGGTTTATGATCACATCTGCAGTCTTCAATTTATAATTAAAAAACATACTCAGCCATAATCATGTATTAGATTCTTTAGGAAAGAAAGCAAAGCATTCACAGTTTATAAACAGAGATACAGTTTTCATGTTAAAGAAATGTGCTGAGTATTGCCCTCAAGACTCTTCTTAAGAATGCTAGTGCATAATGACCTATAGGTGGAAAGAGTAATTGCTCATTTTACCAATAAAGGACAGAAAACAGAATTCACAGAATGTACTGTAAATTGTATGTGTGCTGACAATCTCCTAATCATTCCTCTAACAAAAATGAGAGCAAGTAGGTTTTGGAAAAAAGACAAAAAATAAAATTCATTTCTTGATTACCTCATTGTAGTTTCTCTGAGCCAAAGAATATTATTTAAAGCTAAAAATATCAAATACAGTGATATCTAGCCTATGTAAAAAAAAAATAGAGATGAATGCATGACTGTTACTAATATTTGCCAAATATGGATAAAAGTTATTGGAACCTGGAAGGAAAATATCAGAAATTTATGTTAACACTGTTTAAAACAGGAAACTGAAGACTCTCTCTCTCTCTCTCTGTCTCTCTCTCTCTCTCCCTCCCTCCCATGTTTTTCATAAGTGTTGGCAATCACTTCCTGTATCAGCTGGCCTTGAGTTGGCCCACCCATCAGTCTACTGTTATCTGTAGAAACTAATAATGGTAATCAGTGCACTTTCAACAAAGCGCACAGCTTTCTTTAATGTGCATAAGCACCACCAAAACTGCTGAAAGCCTTAGTATTTAAGGTTCACAGGTAAGGAGATTATAAGGATGAATATTCTCCAAATTTAGCTTGCAGCTTAAAAATAGACCAAGAAGAAATAAGTACTATGAAGAAAGAATAGAATAGGCTGAGCACAGAGTGTTAGGAAATGAGAAAGAAGAAGCTTACAGCAAGAAAGCCAGGGAATGTGTCATGAATAAATTAGTCAATATAGCTTTTATCTTAAGGAAGGAATTAAAAACAAAAACAAAGAGCTTTCTTCTGGTTGCTTAAGATAACAGGAGCTTCATTTTAATACCATGTTTGTTATAGTCTACATATGAGTGAGCTGAAGCCTATATCAAACTACTGCTTTCTCAAAACATTTGTCCTAAGATTTCCAAACCACAGAAAGTTTTCTTTTGAGCTATTTTTTTTTACCTCAATATTAGTAGGAAAATTCACACAAACATTGAATAAGAATTCAACTAAACATTGCGTTTTTCCATACATACCAATTATCAATTTTATCCAGCAAAAAGTAAGAATAAAACATACTTCTTCATTCTCTACTTTTCTCACTTGATTAAATTTAATAACTGGGAAATGAGCATTCTGCTCCCCTTCACACAATAAGCATTGGAGGAGATAATTAAATCAAAGCCCTCAGATGCTCCATTTTCACTTTGTAAGAAAAACTTGTGCCTGCCTAAAGCTGTGTTATCATATATGTAAATGCCACATTTAAAAATTGTACAATATCAGAAAGTATGTCAACTGCAAATTAAAATTTAATAATCATGACGGTTTTATGGAGAACCATGTTAATCCATATATATCTAATTATTGTCTATTTAATACATTATTATTATTATTATTAATTTTAGAATTTCTATTACATTAAAAATGCTCATTGAATTTGTTAACTAATTCTATTTTATCTTAAAATCTTACATTAATATTATTAGCTCTAAAATACTTCTGTATGTATTAACATGAGTTTGTAATACAATGATTTTGTTGTGCATTGTCCCACTTCTAGATAAATAAACATAATTGAAGCAATTGATATTTTATGTTAACTTCTTCTAAACTAAGGAATATCATGATTCTTTATTTTTCTTTTCCAGCTCTCAGCATGTACACTTGTATATGATATTATATGCTTTTATTATGTAAGTTAATACACATACTATGTGTATTCCTTGAAAAATGTATTTTTCATTTTTTATATTGTACATAGCCTAACTTATTTTCACATATGTTTGATATTATAGAATGACAATCATATTATTTAAGTGGCCACTTTCAGTTCACACAATATACTATTTAGCCATCACTATCAGTGTTCCTTTAGGATACATGTATCCATGAAGATTAAATTAGCGTTCATCAAAATTTGACCTAGAAAATGCAAAACTTAGAACTTTCACATGGATGTGATTATTACTCAGAATATCAATTTTAATTCTTCCAGGACCAATTAAATATCATTTAAATTCTTTGATATTCCAAATACTTAGATGTATAAGTTAAATAAAAATGTAAATAAAGATATCTTTGCTGTGGAAGGAATATTTAAAAAAAGAAATGAACAGTAAAATTTCCAGAAATTCATTTATTTATTTATAAATCTTGGAATTGCTCACATTCTGAATACGGTTTCCCAGACTCCTTCCAGTCTACGAAAGGATTTGGTGGTTTTGGTATATAAGTTTTTGTTAGATCAAACCTAACATAAGCAAGATAGTTGGCTGAGGTTAAAGTGTTATTTTGAGGATATCCAGCCAGAGAGGCACCTGGAACTCTCCAGAGTAGAGACCAGTTTTGTATAAGTTGATAACAGTTCCTGTAATATGGCAAGCAGATAAGTAAGTAAGTCTGATAACGTTGCCATTCAAGAGCCCCAGAAAGAGTCAGGAATTCTTAAATGAATAGAAAAGCAAGAATTGCTTCTGAAAGATGTACTTTAAATCAACATAAATTTTATTTACTAGGGAAAAAAACTAATGTAAAGACATGAGTAAGATTGAGATTCATAACATTTGCATATGAATTTTATCTAAAGTTTGAATGCCTCCTTCTTGGTTGTCTTAACATTTTATCTACATCTATTTTGTTACTGAATGAATATTGTAGTCTTTGAGTAGAATGTAGACTTTACTAAAAATATTTTTCATCAGCTAACTCTTTGATTTTAAAGTTTTAAAAAGTATATGTACCCTATTTAACTGTTTCTATCTAATGTACTATAGAAAAACAATAACAGTAACAAGTATTTTATGTTCTTTTAATATTCCAATATGTGTGGTCTGGAGAGATGGCTCCACTGTACTCAGAGCATTTGCTGACTTTGGAGGGGACCTGAGTTTGGTCTATGGAATCAACAACATGTCCCATAACCTTCTGTAACTCTATTCCTAGGGGTTGAAATTCCAACTGTTCTCTTTAGAGACATTGAACACACATGTAAGCTAAACCTAACGTGTAGAAAAGCTGTAAACATATTTTAAAGCTCAATATTTAGTACAATGCTATTAAATATGTTTCAAGTATTTAAAAACTAGCTTTTATTTCAATGTATTTTTTCTTTTTATTATATTGAGAATCTGATACATTAAAACAAGGTATTTTCATCATATTCACTTCACCATCCTCTCCAACTATTTCCACATATTTTCTCTCATGTTGTACACCCAACTTGATGTTAGGACTTTTTAAATATCAAAATCTGTTTATTATTTATGGGTTCTTCTTGATCATATTCTTTTTTTAATTTTTAAATATATTTTTATTACTTTATTCATATTACATCTAAATTGTTATCCCATTCCTTCTATCCCCTCATTCCTCCCTCATTCCCATTTTCCCCTAACTCCCCTCCCCTATGACTGTGACTGAGGGGACCTCCTCCCCCTGTATATGCTCATAGGGTATCAGGTCTCTTCTTGGTAACCTGCTATCCTTCCTCTGAGTGCCACCAGGTCTCCCCATCCAGGGGACGTGGTCAAATATGGGGCACTAGAATTCATGTGAAAGTCAGTCCTCACTCTCCACTCAACAGTGGAGAATGTCCTGTTCATTAGCTAGATCTGTGTAAGGGTTCGAAGTTAACTGCATGTATTGTCCTTGGCTGGTGCCATAGTTTGAGTAGGACCCCTGGGTCCAGATCTCCCTGTCATAATATTCTTCTTATAGGTTTCTAGGACACTCTTGATCCTTCTATTTCCCCATTCTCCCATGATTCTCTCACCTAGAGTCCCGATAGGAAGGGTTCCCCCACTGTCCCACTTTCCTGGTAAGTAAAGACTTTCATGGGACATGCCCCTTGGGCTAGTGTCCAGATATAAATGAGCATATACCATTTGACTCTTTCTGCTTCTGGGTGAACTCACTCATTATTATCATTTCTAGTTCAATCTATTTGTCCACAAATTTCGGAAACCTTTTTTTAAAATAGCTGAGTAGTATTCCATAGTATAAAAGTATCACAGTTTCTTTATCCATTCTTCTACTGAGGGACACTTAGGCTGTTTCCATGTTCAGGCTATTATGAATAAGGCTGCTATGAACATGGCTGAACCTTGAATAAAATATCTTTCCTATTCTGGCATGTTAGTTTTAAATTAAACTGCTCAGTCCAGTTGATAATACCTATACGTGCATGAGTGTAGTAGCACCAACAGGAGCATTGTCAATTTACCAGCCACCATAACCATAGAGAAAATTAACTCTTCATTTCCCCAAAATCATTAACTGTCTATGGTTCTCCAGTTAGTTGTACAGCATACTTAGCCCCTCCAACATTCATGTTGGAATGCTGACTATCTTGGTCTTACACAGGTTATGTGTTCAAATTGTAGTGGGCAATCAAGAACAATGGCAGTGGATTATTTAAATGGTTTATCAGAGCTTCCCTGACCCAGAATTCCATAAGAGTTATGTCGGTCCTATTTGTCAGCAGGCTTCTCATTTGACAACTTACGTCTTCTGGGAGTTGCACCATCTGTCTTTGGGAGGGGAGTAGAAATAGGGATTAGGAGTAGGGAGAGCTGGGGAAAGAAGGCCTTATGAGAACAGAAATTGGAGGTGGGCATCTCTGGCAATTGGCAGACACTTGGGATAGCGGAGTACACGGGAAGTATATGGGGGTCACCATAGCTGAAACTCCTAGCACAGAGAATATGGAGCCTATACTGACCACCTCCTGTGTCCAGGCAGGATTTCCAGTGGAAAGATAAGGACACAAACCCACCCCAAAAAACTTCAACCTGAAATTTTTCCTGCCTACAAGATATGTAGGGACAAAGATTGAAGGAATGGCCAACCAAAGACTGGTCTTACTTGACACCCATCCATGGCGGAGAGAACTAATCCCTTACACTATGTTACTCTGGTATGCTTGTAGATAGGAACCTAGTATAACTTCTTGGAAAGATTTCTCCCAGCAGCTGATAGAAACAGATTCTGAGACCCACAAACAAACATTACACAGAGTTCAGGGAGTCCTGTGGAGAAGATGGGGGAGTGATTGACAGAGTCAGAGGGTTCAAGGACTCTACAAGAAGACCAACTGAATCAACTAACGGGGGCACATGGGGGTATTAAACGCACTGAACCACCAAACCAAGAGCATGCACAGACTGGTCATAGGCCCCCTGCGCCTGTATAGCAGATTCACAGCTTGATCAGCATATGGATTTCCCCAACAACTGGAGCAGGGTTTCTCTATGACTCTGAAGCCTTGCTTTCAATATCATTCTAATAATTGTGCTGCCTTGTCTGGTCTCAGTATGAGAAGATGCTCCTAGTTCTGCAGCAACTTAATGTGCCTGGATGGTCTGATATCCATGGGGAACTGCTCCCTTCTTTAAGAAAAAGGAGAAGAAAAAGACAAGGAAGGTATGTGGGAGGTCTGGGAAGAGAGGGGGATGCAATCAGGGTGTAAAATGGATAAATAAGTAAATTAATGGATGGAGGAAAGAAAACGCTCCTAGAATGAGTTCTAAAGTATTTCAAGTTTGTAGTGGTTGAAGAGAGGGACAAATAGGAGATGGAGCACAGAAGAATAAGGGTGAAAATCAGACCTAATGAGACTAGGGGTGGGAGGAAAAAGGCCTGCAGAGAAAAGAGAAACTGTAGGTGGGGGCATCTCTCTAATAAGCTGGAGACCTAAATCAGAATAGGCCTCTGAGAGGATATGGAAGGGATTATAGCGGAGACTCCTAATGAAATGGGCCATGGAGACTGAAAAGGATACCCTATAAGTAGACAAGTCTCCTAGTGGAGGTAGGAGTACACCAACCTACCCACAAAAGAATTGGTCCAAAACCTACCCTGCCTATAAGACTCACAGGGATAAAGATAGAACAGTTAGAGTGGAGATTGAAGGAATGTCCAACCAATGCCTGGTCCAGTCCAATACCTACCTCATGGAAGAAACCCAACCATTGACACTACTAATGATACTCCTGCTATACTTGCAGACAGGAGCCTATCACAGTCATCCTCTGAGGGGTTCCACCCAGCAGCAGTTAACACAGATGCTTAGATTCAAACACAAACATTGGGCAAATGATACAGAGTCTAGTGGAAAAATGCGGAGAAGACTAAAAGGACCCAAAGGTTACAGGAGCACCATAAGTGGATCAAAATAGCCAACAAACCAGGCCCCAGAGGGGGCCTTGGAGTATGAAGTACCAACCAAGGATGATGCATGGACTGGACCTAAGTCCTTTATGTAGTTATAGCTGATGAAACTCTCAGTCTTAATATGGATCCACTAGTAAGGGAAACAGTCTCTGACATGGTCTCTGTTGCCTGCCTTTTGATCATTTCCCCTAGATAGGACTGCCTTCCCAGACCACAAGAGAAGAGGATGAGTTCAGTCTTGATGTCACTTGATGAACTGTGGTGGTGGGTAAGGGAGGGAGGATGATGGAGGGAAGATGGGACTGGGAAGAGAGGAGGAAGGGCTTTACAACAATGATATAAAGTGGATAAATAAACAAACAAATAAAAGAATTTCAAATTTTGAAATATACAAGATATGATAAGTTTTCTATATATGATAGAATGGATCAAAATGATAAAATGTCTTTGAAAATAAAAAAATTTTATAATAATTTTAAAGTATCTTATCAGTTATGTTTAATTCTACTTTTAGAATAAGTTTATATTGTATTTACTGATAATTAAATAGTTTCTGGCATACATTATTAACAATTATAAATCTGCTTTAATTTAATAATAAAATTATTTAATTTATTAAGTTGTTTGGAAGATAAAAAAAAATTAGAAATGTGTTCAGGAACATGAAAGCAATTCTGCTTCATAAGAAAACTAGTGTTTATCTTCTCCAGACATTTAGAAGTAGTCAATAAATCATTTAATCTACTTCAAATTATTTTGGACAATAATGCCTGACTAATTTGGGAATACGTTAAGCTTTCTATTGGCAAGTAGTAAACCCTCTCATTAAACTTAATCCATTGTACTGTAAATGTCACTCCCCCAAGCTCCTTTTCTAATCAATGTCTTCTACTATCTTTCCCTGTCAGAAGACATACAATCAAACTGTGTGATAGTATTGACTCCATTCCTATTAGAAGACAGAGGATTACGACATACACATTGAACATTTTACAGCATGCTTAAAGCAACTGCGTTGGACAGTTATTTTTATAATCAGAAATTGTCATGGTTTATATCTATAAGATTTTGGAATGAGACTCCTTAAATATACTAACATTTTTCAAGAGATATCAAGCTTTTCTGCCCCTCTTGTGAGTGTTTATGTATATGTTTGAATATCATTGCTTATTTATAAAATAGTTTTACCACCAAAAAAGGAATTTTTAATTATATATTTAATAATATAGGTGTTAAGAGATTTTACTTTTAACACACACACACACACGTGTGTTAAAGCAGATACTTTGTCACATGTAGGCAACAGAGAGATTGTAATGGAGATTCATTCACCCTCTCTCTGCGCAGATACACCCTACTAGTAAAGGACAAAGTAAGATGTAAAAGAACCAGAGTTCCTGTGTTTGGTACCCCATATTTGACCACATCCCCTGGATAAGAAGGCCTGGTGGCACTCAGAGAAAGGATAGCAGGCTACCAAGAAGAGACTTGATACCCTATGAGCATATGCAGGGGGAGGAGGTCCTCCTCAGTCACAGTCACAGGGGAGGGGAGTAGGGGGAAAGTGGAAGGGAGGGAGGAATGGGAGGATACGGATACAAGTGTGGTAGGAAAAAAAAGATGTAAAATAACCAAGGAAGAACACTAGTGCTGTATCTTTGTAGGTGTGTCAAGAATATTAAAGTGCTGCCTTGTGAGTGAGGTCCTTGGAGAGATAGTTTAATTCTCTCCATCATGTCAGATGGTAAGGTGCAAAGTCACTTCCTCATAGATCATACTCAGGCATCAATATTTTACTAAACATGGAAGAAAAATCTTCACGGGATGTGACGGCCCAGAGCACACACAGTAGAGAGATATAAAAACTAAAGTGGTGTCCAAATGAAAGAATTCAAGAATTATATCACCAGAAAGATATTGTCATGAGAAATTTCATAAAATCCATAAACCAGACAAGTCTCACTTCTGCTCAGTTAATTTTAACTGGAGAATGCCACCATCTTGTTTGCTTTGGTAATTAAACTGCTGTAGCTCTCTGTTTCTCAGCTGAATTCCTTTACTAGAACATACTCATTGAAGAGAAGCTATCATCTGGCTACCCCTGCCCTGTCAGAAATGTTAACAAACTGGACTAAAATTAAAACTATTCAAAGTGTTCCATCAAAATAACTTAGCAGCATCCACTCTCTTTACACAGCACATTGCCTACTGTTTAGATTGATAAAGTTTCTCTACATTCATAGTGAAATGGCCCTGGGAGAGTAGTGCAGAATTGCTTGCATACTCAATAGGATAAAGAATTTGGATGACAACTTCTCAGAAGCATTTTTGAAGTGCTCTAAAATAGATCCTGTTGCATGCATGTTTCCATTTGTCCCCAAAGGATAATTTATTGGAACTATTTTGTCCTTATTGGGCCACTATTTTGTAACTTCTCTTCATTTCATGTATTTGTTTATAAAAAAAAAATCTGATGATGATGTCATGGTTGTATTAAACTTTGGTGGTCCTGTAATGGTTGGTTTGGCATCTAGATAAAGAATTGTGCCAAAAGAGAGATTTAAGTGGAATTCATTATTAAACTTAATGTATTTGTGTAGCATGTGAGGATATTATGTCTCTGGTGTAGTCCCTTCTAGAGATGTTACATGGTTCATGGACAAGAAGTAAATTCCAGCCTCCTAACTTGTGTTATCATTAAAGCAATCTTTATTTTCCATTCTAGTTTACATGAAGGTTGAGACAAAAAAAATAAAATATTTTACTGTGGTTTTAGAAGCATCTGGAGGTTGTTTCTCTTTTTACATTTCACCATATCCAAGAAGGAGGAGGAGGAGAAGAAGAAGAAGAAGAAGAAGAAGAAGAAGAAAGAAGAAAAACAGAAAAGACAGAAGAAGAAGAAGAAGAAGAAGAAGAAGAAGAAGAAGAAGAAGAAAGCACAGCAACAGCAACAATACAATCGAATTTTAAACAAATATTTTCTCATATAAGATACAGATTACAGATAATGATCTGTTGGTGCTTGAATGAACCCTTATTTACACACACACACACACACACACACACAGAGAGAGAGAGAGAGAGAGAGAGAGAGAGAGAGAGAATCATACATACACGCACACATTGTACACACACTCACATTTCTCATGTGATAAGGAAAAAGAAAATGGAGCACATTACATACCCCATTAAAAACATTAAAAAGAGAAAAAACTTTTAGAGGTAATGTTTTATGGGTAGAGAGTATGAGAAACTCTAAACTCTTGTCTTCATGAATGTTGGAATTTACAATGCAGAATGAAGGATACAGATTCATGTCACTATTAGAGTCAAATGAGGGAGACTTATGAAATATCAATTTGATGAGTTTGTCATTTTGAACATCATCAGCAATGGAGAAAGTGAGAGACTATAAATCATTTACTAGAAAACCGAAAAAAAAAAAGAAGCATTAAATGTATGAGAAAATGCCACATAATAGAATTCTTGTGCATGTGTTAGAAAATTGCTATTTGTAAACTTTAAAGAAATAGATTTGTGAAGTCCAAGTAAAGACTAAAACATAGAATAATGCTTTATTAGATTTGGACATGACCTGAGAAGAAGATGGTGTTAAAGTAGACACACTGATCTCTTGATTAAATATCTGCAGTTGTGAACCATTGTATGTGGATGCTGGGAACTGAACTCAGTTACTTTTAAGAGCAGAAAGTGCTCATGGCTGCTGAATGATCTCTGCAGCCTACAGTACATGTCTCACCCCTTTCTAAAACATTTTTATATGATTGTTTTATAACTTTGATATAACCACTCAGCCAACCATAAGGAGACAAATGCTTTGTATTGGTTAGAGATTTGTCAATGAGACACAAGGTAAAGCAATCTGGAAAGAGCAAAACTCTATTGAGTTTTGGTGTGGCTACTTACAGGAATATGATGAATTTAGAGGCTACTTAAAAGTGACTCCAAAAGGGGAAAAGAAAAAGAAGAAGAAAAGAAAAGAAAGAAAGAAAAAGAAGAAAGAAACGAAGAAAAAGAAAAGAAAAAAAGAAAAAAAGAGAAGAAAAGAAGAAGAAAAGAAAAGAAAGAAAGAAAAAGAAAGAAAAAGAAGAAAAAGAAAGAAAAGAAAAACAGACACAAAAACCAAAACTTGGGTGCTCTGCTAGAGCAGGGTGTCCTGTTAATAGCTGAACCATTTCTTCAGGTCATGAAAGAGGAAGGATGGGACTTTCCTTTTATTGCCTAGTGTAGCCCCAGGTGGGCCTTATTAAGCAGCATCCATGTTGGGACTTACAGGGATTACAAGTGTTTCTGACCACATCACCCCATTGTAGACAGTTCTGGGGATCCAACCCAGGGCCTCTGGGAAGACAAGCCTTCCCTCCACCCCAAAAACTGATATACATGCTACACCGTTCATATCTGTTTACTATGTGCTCAAGTATAAATTTAGTGAGGATTTCACAGTAAAAAGTTTGTCTTTCCTCTCAAATACTACTCTCCAAAGTAGGTTATGGTTTTAATTTTAAGAATGAAAAAATGACAAAAAATAATTGCAATAATTTTAAGTTAGGGGGGAAAAGCAGATGATTAAAAGAATTGGTAACAGTCCTTTCTGAGTAAAAACCCACTGCTTATTGTCTGTGGTTGACTAGAGAAATGTGATTAAATCTAATGCACTATTGATGTCTCACAGTCTTAGGCAGAGTTAATGACCTTCTTATTTTGGGCCTGCCTTCTTTTTCTCATTTTCCAAGGTAGAGTATGGCAGAGCCCTTAGTCAATACAGTAACTCCCTTCTGAGTGAGCATTAAATTAAACAGATGAGTGACAGCATTTTAAAGCAAACCTGATAACCTAGACATGCATGTGAATTTTAAATAGGCCTCGTCAGATAAAAGAAAGCACTGAACACTTAAAAGTTGCCATATTCTTCGGAAAATTAAAAGAGCTTGAGAAATCTATTAGGCTTCAGAGAATATTCTCCAAAAGATCAAATAAGTCAAAAAACAGGTTTCTGTTTTTCTAACACAGTATGTAATATTTAGATAAAATACTCTTTCAGGCAGTGAAATGATTCATTCATTCTATGCTTCTTTGTGAAAAGAGTGGAGCTTAGTATTTGAAAAAATGACTTTAAAATATCTTACATTTTGTTAGCAATTTTAGACATTAAGCCTGCAAACATCAACCTGAAGTATTTTTCATCACAGTAGGTGCCCAAAGGGAAAATATATTTCTCAAAAAGTGATTCATATATTTTAGAATTTCAGCACCTAGGGAATGGAATGTATTTTCTTAAAATATTTGTAGTGTGTATTTGTGTGTGTGTGTATGTGTGTTTATGTGTGAGAGAGAGAGACAGAGACAGAGAGAGAGAGAGAGAGAGAGAGAGAGAGAGAGAGAGAGAGAGAGAGAGAAGGATTTATAAAATTTTCTGTATATCTGAAATATAGTATAATATGATTTCAGAAATAATGCATAGAAATAAATCCTTAATCCATGATATTTAACGTAATAGTTAATAATTTATATGAAAACCAAGTATAAATTAGAAACATGCTTTTCATTTTGTAAATAAAATAATAGTACTTAATAAATTATGTCTGTTTATTAATCTAAGCTATTTCTGATTCCTCTTATAATTAAAACCTCAAATTAATTTGTATATCTACTCTTAGTACATAAAATTTCTTAAAATACAATAGAAGACAAGTGAAGGAAAGAAAGAAGTGAAAAATAGGGAGAGGGATGGAAGGAACAAAAAGCTGTGAACAAGGAAAGTTTATGGTTGCCAGCTTCCCGTTATTACAACAATGCATGAAACAGATTGGCAAAGAGAAAATGTGTCTTTTGACTCTCAGATTTGGAAGATGCAGTGCAAGCCCCATTGACCCTATTGCCATGGGCCTGTATAACAAATAACCATGTGACTGTGTGTGTCGGAAGAGGATTGTTGTGAAATTTAAGAGAAAGTGGATAAGATTCTAGTGTGACTTGAAAGAGAAGTGTTCCACATAAGCTTACATATGTGAACACTCGGTGTCCAGATGGGGGCGCTGTGCTGGAATGTCGGGAACTGTTAGGAAGAACACTGCTGGAGGAAATTGGTCAAAAGGTTTTTATACCCCGGCTGTGGTTTGTCAGTGTTCTCTGCTTCTTAACTCTGGATGTGACATGATCAGCATCCTAAGGAACGTGCTGCTTTGTGGTCTGCTCAAGGTTCACTGTATCCCTTATTATTATTAATTTTTTCATTAGTTTATTTATTCAGGCTCCTCCTCTCCTCCCAATCACCTCAATGCCTCTCTTCCCTCCCCCCCTCCCTTTCCCTCTCCTGCACCCTCTATGAGTACCAACCCTCCCTGGCACACAGCAGGACAGGGGCATCCTCTTGTGGCCAGACAAAGCAGCCCCGCAACAGGACAAGGATTCAAAGATAGGCAATAGAGTCGGAGAGAGGCCCTACTCCAGTTGTTAGGGCCCCATATGAATCAAGTTGCTTGTCTACTATATGTGTGTAAGGTGTGGAGGATGGAGGCTTGGTCCAACACATGCACACTCTTTGGTTAGTGGTTTATATGTGTGAGTGCCTATGGGCTCAGGTTAATTGACTCTTTATGTCATCTTATGGTGTCCTTGGCCGCTCCAGCTCCCTCATTCTTCTCCCACCTTCCCACTCTTCCAAAATACTCCTCAAGCTCTAATTTTTAGCTGTGGGTTTCTGCATCTGCTTCTATCTGCCTCTAGGCGACACCTCTCAGAGGACCATTACGCTAGGCTTCTGTCTGCAAGTATAGCACAATATTATTAATAGTGTCACAGATTGACTCTCTCCCATAGGGTAGGTCTCAGGTTGGGCCAGTCATTGGTTGCTCTCCACTCCCTCAATCTCTGTTCCATCTTTATTTCTGCATCTCTTGTAGGCAGGATACATTTTGGGTTAAAGGTTTTGTGGGTGGGTGGGTGAGTCTCTCCCTCCCTGCATTGAAAGACCCACCTGACTACAGGAAGTGGCCATTTCAGGCTCCATATACTCTGCTGCTAGGAGTCTCAGCTAGGGTCACCCGCATAGACTTGCAGGAGCCTCCATAGTCCCTGGTCTCCGGCTTGTCCCAGAGACGCCCCATAATAGAATTTTGTTATTTCTCACTGACCTCCCAACATGATCCCCTAATTCCTTCTCCTTCCCAGTTCCCTCTATCCATTCATCTCTGATGTCTATTTTATTTCCCCTTCTGAGTAAGATTCAAGCATCCTCTATGGGGCCATACTGGTTATTTAGCTTCTTTGGGTCTGTGGAATGTAGCATTGTTATCCTATACTTTGCAGATAATATTCATTTATGAGTGAGTACATAACATTTGTGTCTTTCAGATATCTTCTGGTTCTATCCATGCCTGATGTCTGTTTTTCAATAGTGGAGTGGTATTTCATACCACATTTACTTTATCCATTCTTTGCTTGAGGGTCATCTAGGTATGGTAGAACATCTTTTGGGTATATTCTCCAGAACAGTATAGCTGGATCTTGAGGTGGAATTATTCCCAATTTTCTGAGAAATAGAAAATTTGATTTGCAAAATGGTTGTACACATTTGCACTCCTTTCAGCAATAGAGGAGGGGTCCCCTGGTTCCACATCCTTGCCAACATGTGCTGTCACTTGAGTTTTTTATCTTCGCCATTCTCAAGGGTGTATACCTTCTTGGACTGTACTCAAAGATAGACTTTTCCTTCTTTCAGATTTTTAAAATAATGAGCATAGTAATAAATAAAGAATTTTTTATCCCATTGGAGACAATATCAAATCATGTGACTTCAGATCTCCTACTTCCCAAAAATTCAACATCTCCCAGTAAGAACAAGATGAGGACACAAAGTCATCTGAGGGACATCCTAAATCAAAACTATGGCAAAGTATTATTGTACTTAAATTTATCTGCATTTTTAGTATTATTGCAGTATACTTGCTTTTCTCCCCAAGTGGCAGTTTTTCTTCTTCTTCCCAGGATTCATCTCTCTCATCCTTGGGACCCTTAGCCATACCTATCTCATCTGCCCCGCACAGGTGGGATGGCTTTTTATTAATTAGCCTCAAAACACATCAGACCACCCCCCAACAAAGTATCCTTTTACATTTTTAACTAAGTGTCAAGTTAAACAAACCTTTAGTTTCAGGAAATAAATGTAAGTGTAGTTTTTTTCCTGCTTTGAATCAGCTGCTTACCCAAACAGAAATAATTAATCACATGGCATGACAATTAACCAGTGAACATTTATACAGATTGCTCTTAGTATACCTCAACACGCTATATGTTTTTAGAAGTGATGAGCTATAGCACAATTATTTTCTCATATAATATATATACTATATTAAACATACCAATGATAATGTGGTTGGTGAAATGATTTGATTGAGTAAGCAAGTGTTCAAAACAAATATCTATCCAGGTATGGTGACCCACTACTGTGGGAGGCACCCCAGTACTGAGGCAGGAAGATCATTAATTAGAGGACACTCTGACACACATATCAAGTTCCAGGATGGCTCGAGCTATAAAATGAGACCCTCTCACAACAAACAACAAAACACCAAGAAGAGCTATATAAAAACTGCAGTAATGATAGGGCCATTATCTTTCAGCATTTTAAGAATTTTAATATTTATTCTTCACACTTATACTTGGTAATGTGGAGATTGCCACCTGTAGCTTGAGTTTTCTTCTTTCAGTCTGGTATAAGAAATTAGAATATACTGTGTAACTTGTCTACAACAGTAATTTATTTCTTCTAGTTCTGAAAGTAAGATGAACTACAGAACAGTCCTCAGAACTGTTGTTTCCATAGAGGGTCCTGTTCTGGTGTGTAAGCATGGTACAACAGATAGATGCCCATGTCTATTGTGGAGGCACCTCTATTCACCTGGCACTACCAAATTCCTCTTTCTAATATGTTTATCTTCAGGGTTAGTTGTTCAGAAGCTGAATTTGAAGATGTGCACACTCAGCCTACTGCAGTCTCTATCCAGTTCTCCCAGATTCTTGAATTGTTTTCTCCTGCAATTCATCATTACTGCATTTCTGACACACAAATGTCAGACTGCTTAGTCTCAAGTTTCTTTTCTGTTACAATCTTTCAGAAGACAAATTTCTCACTTTAAACTTACTCCAAGGACAATTCATTCAGAGAACCTAGACCCCCACTCTTTAGATATAGCTGATGGACAGCTCATTCTCCATGTAGGGCATGGGAGAGGGGACCACCTCTGACATGAACTCTAGTGGCCAGGGTTTGATCACTTTCCCTTGGTGTTGCAGACTTGGAGACACACAGAGGAAGGGGATACAGGCTATCCTGATGAGATCTTATAGACAGTGTTCAGATGGTGGGGCAGGAGTCCTCCTTGCTTCCCCTTAGCATCGGAGGATTAGGGGAGGAGAATAAGGCAGAAGAGGAAGGGAGGGTAGGAGCTGGAAAGATAGGAGAGAGGGGTAACAATGGTGATGTAATGTGAATAAATTATAAAATGAAAAAAGTAAAAGTAAAATCATTATAACACAAGAATGCTGTTATTCAATGACCATTTTGATGCAATCTCCTACAATTTTATGACTATTCTCTCATGTTGATAATTTGATATGATAATTATTTGGAATTGTCTTTCTGTTTAAAGAAGTCAATTACGATTGCTATTGAACCTTCTGGCCTGAGTTTACAGAATTTCTAATTTTAAGTGTTATATTTGACTTCTAGATTGCATTTTTTTAGTTTAAGAGATCTGAGTTAATGACACATACAACAAAAGGAAATATTCACTATTTTACCCTCTTTATTCATTTGGAAGACTACATGATCTCCCACAATGCTTAGCTGAGTTTAAAAAGTGAAAACAAATTGGATGGAAAGAAACAGAGAGCTGTGGGTAATGATTACAAAATAAATAGCATAGGAATTAATTGTATTATTACATTTCCATTCCCTCTCAATAGTAAGTTCTCCAAAATTTAGCTGAACAATCAGGTGATGCGGCAAGCTATTTATTTTCATGATTATCATAAGAGAAGGAAGGGCCTAGAGAAAAACATTGATGAAAACATTAGGTACATCAAAAAATCACTTTGGTTGTATTGATCTAATTCATTCTTCTCTGCTTGACAGAGAACATTCAATAACCAGCATTAGCCATCCATCATTTTGACACTGCCCTTTGGAGTGTAATTAACAGTATTAATTTATGTAATTCTTTTCTTCCATCAGGAGGTTTTGTATCTCATATGGAGTGCTGAAATGCTTGCATTCTTGCTTTATAACTACAGATGAACTTTCCTTATATTTCAACAAACCTGTTAGTACCAGATTTCATGCTATTATTTTTTACTACTAGGGAACTTAAAACTTATATAAAAGAAGACTCAAAATACAATTTAGATTTCTAGTGAAATGTTACATTTTTTATCTCTTTCCTAAACTAGCAGATGTTAGGGGGTCATTTGTAAAGAGCAGAGTCAACTAGCTTTACAGAAAATTATGTTCAAGAAAAAGGTAAATTTGTCTGTCTAGGTCAAGATTGTTCAGTAGAAACTTAATGTGATTTACAACTTCAAGTTTAAGTCATCTATAATCCAAGTAAAATCAATTTGTATAATCAAATTACTCAAGAAAAATATTTGGTTCATGACTAACTTCTGGCAGGTTGGACCTGAAACTGTATGAATTTGCTGAGTTCTAAGAGTGCATGTTCTTTCAAAGGCATCCCAGAGATTTCTTTGGGACAGGGAGTCATCATCGCGTTGGGGTAGAGTTTGGGAAGCTTTGTAAATGAACAAGCCATTAGGAAATGGATGAAGCCTCCAGGTAGCTGTATCAAAGAAAAACCCTTAGGAGAATAAAAGACTGAGTTCTGTCACCAATAACCAATTATAAAATCAATCCTAACTAGATACAGTTCTTTATAACTACACCCCTAAATAACAGTTTGGAGGGCTTCCAAGCATAAATAATCTGGAAGGTAAAAGTGCTGAGGATGCACTGGAAGATCCATTTAGACCTCGTCAATCCTGACTTCATTACCTTCCTGTCTGTGTCTGTCATTGTTCTCTTCCTGACTTCTCCCTGAGCTGTATGCATCCATAGAGTAACTTGATAATTAAATATTATTGAGCGTGAAAAAGCAGAGTTGTGAGAACCTCTCATCTGTAGATAAATCAGGCAAAAAAAAAAAAAAAAAAAAAAAAAAAAAAAAAACCTCTAGGAGATTAGAGTCTTAGAAGACATCCCTATGAGATTGAGCCTAAAATGGACAGAAGTTTTGATGACTTTTCCTATTATAACCAGAGTTAGCACCAGAATTACATTGAATTACAAGGCACCCATTTGGGACCTCATTGTTTTTATTTCTTCCATGTGCTCGGTCTTTCTTTCCTTTGCAGCTCTCTAGGGTTCAATCTGTTCTAACACAGGAGGAAATGCCTTCTACTCTCTTCGTAAATGAAATCCAGAGCGTGACTAGGATGTTCAACCCCCTCTGAATTATTTACTACTTATTTCCAACATTACTCATCAAGACAAAACAAGAAAGACTGTATTACACAAACAGAGTACATAATAAAACATTTGCACAGTGTCAGCAAGCTCTGCACATGGATGAACAACGCTTGTTTATTATGTTGCTCTGGTCAGCGTGGTTCTCCTAGTGAATTCTAAGGAGAATGAAGCACTGTGGAAGGGAAAAGAAAAGGCTCAATAGCATTGTGATTTCAGCATCCATGTTTTGAAGCTATGCTCAGCTGCCTGCATTCACAGATTCATTACCATACAACTTACTTTCCAAATCTCCATAAAGTTCAGTGAATGGCTTCACACATAGATGTGCTATGGAACTTGGCAAGTCAAACAGCACCTTCATTCATTCACTAACCCAAGGGGTTATTTACCGTCCTCTTTCTTAGGTCATAATGGAATAGTGCCTCCTATACAACATTCTTATAATTAAACCTACTGAGGTACAGAAACACTGACATATATTATGTAAAGTAGTTGACATCAAATGTCTATACCAGACCATTGCTCAGATAAAACGCCTTGAATTCTATTTAGTATCTGTTTGTGCTGTTTCATACGACAGTGACACATTTCTGACTTCGTGAAGCATTTATAAGTTCTAGTCTCAACCCAACATCTCTCTTTTCTAGATTGGGTTCTAAGAACTACAGGCAGAAAAGATATTTTAGTTGTTACGTAGACTCAGAATTGGTTATGGTAAACGTGATTAAACTCAAATAACCTTAGTAAAATATGGATATCTTCCATTTAATGATTATTCAAATATACTTCACTTTCTGTATATGTATGGAGTGTCTTTGTGACCCTGAAATTAAAATAATGAAAAATAAAATAAGTTTACATTTACCAGAAATAATTCAGAAGATGTATTTACCTTCAACTCACCATCAATATGTCATAAAAATTGTCTTGTTTTGACAAAAATTATAATATTTTTTCTTTTACTTTTCCTTTTTCCTTTTATACTAGAACTTCAGTGATTGTTTAATAGCAAACAAAGTGTGTAACATAGTGCCTTTGGGATTTCAAGCAAAGTCAGTCCTAAGGTCTGTATTTCTCCTTAATTTACATCTTTCTATTAAATATTTTTACATATACATTTATATTATTACACATATATACAATAATCTACCTACTGCAAAAAGAACCATGAGACAATTAGGAATTATGTACATTTTACATTCATAGTGTTTTGGATATTTGTATTTGGTATCCTTGAAGAAAACATCTTTCTTATCTTGGTGAGTCTAAAATTCTGAATGTAAATCAATATCTATCATATCTCATCATTAGCTTTAAAACAACTATCTAGACCTGAAAACATCTTAATCCCTAAACAACTACACTTAATTGTAAAACTAAACTATCTGGTCTTCAATCCCATCAGAGCCTTGAGAAGGAATAAAATTAATTACCTATGTAAAAGGGAGTTCAGGTTAACAGCTTCCCAAGTGAGAAGATTACACAGACCTTCTATCATAATTGAAACCCAGTTCTCTATAGAACTTTTGCTGAATGATGCATTCCGCTTCTCATCAAATGGGCGTTTTGAAATATTTTATAATGAAAGAAGGTTTAAAGCCAAATTACATTAGTGTTTGTCACACTGTGTAGAAAAAGAAAGATACCACTTACATGCCAATAAAATAATTCCATGAATTTTGATAACTAATTAGTCTTTATTTCCAAAAGTATGTATGTACATTTTATAGTGTAGTAGACTTTAAATTTTATATGTAGAAATTTCTGCTCACTACATATAGGAATGGATTTTCATAATTTCAACAATGAAATTTTTATGCTAGTTCCAAAAATTCAAATCCATGTAAGGTTGATCAAAGTGGTTAGAAAGTGACCAACCTGAATGTGTCTGGAGGCAAAACCTTAGCATCTTAATTCTCATCAGGGAATTTGAAGAGCTGTAACACAGAGCTTTTTAGGCTGACTTTATTTTTTTTTTTCATTGTGTGCATGTACACAAACATTTGATATATAGCAACATATATGTAAGTGTATATCTTGGCCCTATATAAATGCTATTACTAAAAAGGAATTCATTTGCCCCCACCCAGACACACACACAGAGACACACATGAGAGAGAGGAGAGAGAGAGAGAGAGAAACTACAACTGTGACTCCTGAATCTGAGCCCATTTACATCACTTGTTCCTTGACAAGGAGAACTCCAGGTGTTCCTGCTGTCTGTAGCAATGCCTTCCTTTGATGTAATAAAGAAAGGCATTTTTTTTTTCTGCATAGCTCTTGAGAATTAGATGTTTTTCCATCTTGTTTTGTAAACACATTGTTAATTGTGGAATCGCAGATATGTGTCCTCATTACTTTGACTTTAAAGTGCCATGCTTTTCTCAGGTCCAGTGTTTACTGCAGAGAATCCCAGGGTTGTAAGGCTGGTCTGGACATCAGATGAGGAAACAAATAACCTCAGTAATAATATTAATATGCAAATGTGTTTTGAAGTTAGATTTGAGTTGTGACATTTATTCAATTTAAAATAATACCAAAAATTTCTGTATTCTTACATGAAGCATGCTTTTATACCTCAAAAATTTTAATTTATTTGCATATGTCCTATTAATATTAATTTAAATAGAACACCTAAACTCATTACTTTTTCCAGGATGATGTAAAAATCATGAGTGTCTGTTTAATTCAGATATAAAGGGTCCTCATAAACAAACAGGCTTCTGACCATGTCCAGTTTGGTGAACCACAGATTTTGGGGGTTATTTATGGAGTGATGGGAAACTCAAAGTCAGTTAATTCATAGGAAGTTACCTTGACAACGTAGGGTTAATTACATTACCAGTGAGTCCTCTACTGCTGAGCCACTGCCTCATGTATGACCTATGGGAGGGGAGGGGGTCTCCTGAAGACCTTGTAACTCCTTTGAATTTCCCTACATTTTCCCTTTCTGCGCTGGGAACCCTAACAGCGTCTCTTGCAGGCTATCATATCACAGTTGCTGATCTTCAACACGGGAAGGGCTGTGTTCAACCAAGAGGAACCAGATACACCCATGATAGACTATGTATGCTAAAGTATATCCATTCGTTAATGAGAGCAAAGTTAGACAACAAAGAATGCATACAATATTAACAAGGTGCTTGACAATGAGTAATGGCACCTAAAAAAATCCATGAGTTTATCCATAGAAGAAGAAACTACTCTCTCGCATGATTAAAAACAATGTTTACATGTATAACAAAGTGGCAATCATCTCCTAATACCCAGACGGATTTAAATATAATATGTTTATTTAATAGAGAGATAAAGGGTTATATTACTAGACACTAAAGAGGATGAAATTCTTTTGGAGGCTGTAATCAGAGTGAGTACATAGAGTAATGTACTCACAAGGAAAATAATTCTGGTGATTGACAGATACTGGGAGAAGCTCAAGGGTATACTATTTAGAGGCTAAAGAGAAGAGATACGTCTGCTTTAAACCTAAGTTCTGTGCAGTGATACTGATCTGAGACTGTGGCCTTTTAAATATTTGAGAAAATAAATATCTGTTACTTTAAGCTACCTAATTTTTGATGGTTTCTTACAGCTGATAGGAAACACATTCAATGGCATGATCACTTTTTACCAGATTGTAAGACATATCTGGAATCTGTTTGATAGGACAACATTCAGAAACAAAGCCAGTTACATTTATATTTTAATATTTGACTTTACATTATCATGGGGAAAAGTAATTTTCCGGTACTCCTTTTGTTCTGATGACTTACCATTTTTACTGTTCTCAATATCATTTATCTTCAGGACCTACAATGACTCTTGGCTTAAACATATATCAAATAAATAACGATTGAATGGGAAAATACCTCAAATCTATTAAAAAATCTTTTTAGGGCATTGACAGAAACTCCACTTTAGCACTCTGATAATCTCTGTTACATCACACAGTTAAAGGGTTGTAACTTGTTGTTTTCCTTGTAAAATCACTTGCATGGAGAATTAATATGTTTTGCTTAAATGATTCTGATGTTTTAAAATAGCCCTGGGATACTTCACATCCGTTATTTACCACAGAAGATGCTGTAAGAGGCAGAACGCCTGGAACAAGTAGCAGCATGGTTTTTCCTTTGAGGGTTGAACCTTCCTCTGAGAAAAATGAAACTGAATGCTTTTTCTCCTTCCAGGTGTCATTTCAACAAAGTAGCAATGTTCTGAATAGAGACATATTGATATGCAAATCTTCTTTTGGTGGTTGTAAGGAATCGCTGGTCTCTGAGGTTCACAGTGTTCTGGTCTATCCCTTCCCAGTTCTTCCTGATTGGCCCCCAGCCAAGGGGCTAGGCCTTGGAACCTAGAAATGTTCTACGCATTTTAAGGAAGATAAATGTGTCCTTTTAAAGACAATTTTTTGATATTATAATTTTTTTTCTGTGTTTATTTCTGTTGCTGTGACAAAATATCCTGACCAAAAAAAAAAAAAAGTGTAAGAAAGACACTGTGCTTGCTAGAGACCAATTCCTGGTGAGAGTTATCCTTATAGCAATGGCACAGAGGCAGGGACGTGAAAGAGTTGGTCATACCAGGTCCACAGTTGAGAACTTAGACAACTGAATCCATGCATGCTTCTTTGCCTCAGCTCTCTCTACATTTTTGTAGTCTAGGAACCAAAGCCCAGGGAATAGGGCCACCCACAGTGGAATGAGTTTAACCAAACCAAATAAGAACCAAGTAACCCTCTCACAGTCATGCCAACAGACTAACATGATCTAAACAACTCACTCAGAACTCGAGCTGATTCTAGATTGTGTCAAGTTAACAATTAAAACTAACCTTCATGATGTTGTATTCACAATACTTGGTTGAAATGTCTGCCTCATAAATGCATTGTGGTAAAAACAAAACAAAATGTAACGTATGTCGGATGCAGAAACATGATGTATAGAAGTCAATTTTAAAAATCTAAATTAATCTGGACCCCAAATCCAAGGGTTTTTCTGATGCTGCCTTTCCTTTTAGAAGCCCGCAGTACTTTGATAGCTTTGTTCATGCCCATCATGATCATTTTACACTCTTTCAAACATAGCTATGTGAGAAATGAAATTTCCTAGTAGAAAAATATATTCAAAAACCAAATTTCAGGGCAGAGTTTTAAGGTTTTCATTTAAAAGGCTTCCACTGAGTTGGGAAATGGAATAACCTGGGGGTATTTTTAAATGGAGGCGACTGTTATAAGTTTCTTTAATTTATAGTTGTTTTCATTAGCTGACAGCAAGACAATTTTCTGATCTATGGCATCATTGGACCAAGATACACTATGATTCTTTTTCTAGACATAACAGATGTTTGTCTGGTCTCTTAAAATATGTTCCTACCTTAAAAAGAAAAAAATATCCTTATGATGAAAACTTGTGGACAGTACTCTATCAAAAACTATGCCAGTGAGAGCTCAATGTGTTAAAAAAAAAGTCAATGTTTTATTTTCAACTTCTATAAGTCATTTGTTTCTGAACAAAATACTGACTTTATTGATATGAATTAAAGTTTGAAATGCACTTTCTGCTTCCAGGCAATATTGTTACCATCATAAAGATGAACTTGGAAAAAGAAACTCCTTTAATAAATGGTGAGAGCTGTACTTACGTGTAGAAATAAAGACTGGCATTTAGGATACTGCTAGAAACTAGACTAGTTTAGGGAAGTGGCATACTATATTCTCCTTTATGATCTATGACCTCACCAGCCACTGGTAGTTGGTGAGGTCTACTCTTCCTGGAATGTTTTCTTTTCTTCTCAATGGGTCCAAGGTGATGGCTGTTTACTACCTTAAGCACTAGTCCTGGAACTCTGAGCAGTCAGTGAGGATAGACAAATAGACACACATATGTAATAGTCATATATGACAAAATATTTGCAATTCTGTTCAGTTTAGTTCTCTAGCAAATTATAATTTTAAAATTTTATTTCAGATTCCTACCGGGGACATCAAATGTACTATGAATGTTTACCTGAGGCTAGATATATTTATTGTTTGCTGTATTTAGAAATGCAGAAAATCAGAATTTTGTTTGTTCTCTCAGTGTATTATAACAAATCAATGAATTTTGTCTAAGATACTAAATTTTTTTATTAGAGCTGTGAAAGTGGATTAGCATTGCAAACTTAATTTCACTCATTGGAGTTGGTGCGTTGTTTGACTGTTGTTCTTTATTTTTAGTACTAATTGGAATGGACCCTTTCAACACTTCTAAGACTGAGATAGAAATGTCCAGATTGAAAAAAAAATGTCCAGATTGAAATTTACCAACAGAGATTATTACAAAAATACTAATAAATCCAAGAAAGTAGAAGACTTAAAATATTTTAAAATATGTTTTGAAGTTAAGCTTTATATAATAAGATCATCCTTCAGCAATCAAGAAGCCTGAGTGATTAGGCAGAGGAACAGGTTCTGCCATTTCGCAGTTAGTTCTCATCAGGTCTTTTAGGTTGTTGTTGTTGTTGTTTTTGTTTTTGTTTTTTTTAATAATATCTGGAGGTTGTGATAGCTGAGCCATGTACTCAATTTAGAAAGAACATTCCAAATGTTAGCTAAAGGCAGTGGAGTAGGAATTTATCACTAAGGAATGGAATGCATTTGTTCTGGCCAAAAGCTGCTTAGAGGAAGGCAATTTTTGTGGTATAGAACTGCAGGGAAATCTTCCTTGTATTTTTCTTTAAATCTCTCAAAAAAAAAAAAAAAAAAACTTTTATGCCTTTGAGGGGCAGAAATCCTCAGAGTTCTTGGGAATATAGAAACCATTACTTAGAAAAAGATCTTTATGTGAATATCTTTAGTGTTTCTCTATTCTGTTTCCCACTTCATATAATGGAGACATAGAGTTTTGAAACCCAAAAACATTGTCTGGGTTTTCCATAACTTTTCAGAGAATAAAGAGGATGGTTAAATTCAGTAATGTCTTTTGTGCTGCACCAATATTTCTGAAAAGTACATAGAACCATGTGCTGAAAACAGATAACATTTTCAGCAAGCCAATGTTTACAAGATAGCATTATGTCATTCAGTGCTTTTGGTTGAAATAAGGCAAATGAACGATGAGAGGAAAATGAAAAATACAGTGTCTGACCCACAGAACCCCAAGCAAAAACCAGAGTGTTATTTCTTTTAAAATAAAATTAATTATCCTTGTGTTTGCAGTTTAAGCCATCAAAGTATTTTGAAAATCATGGCTTTAATATAAAAAAATGACAAATACTTCCTGCTTCAGAAATCATTTGATAGTGTTGAAATTTAATTCTCCTGAATTCTTGAGAGAAAACAGTAAGTTATAGTTGTCTATATGGAAGTATCCTTTGAAACTCTGCTACATTCCTAACTCTGTTTGAATGTGATTTAATTATGTCTCTCAAAGATTCATGTGTTGCAAACATGATAACATGATCCCAGTATGTAAGTTTTGTGTTCATTTAACTTTAAGAGATGAAGCCCAATTTAAGATAGTTAGGCCATTGGGGTGCTGACATCAAATGGATTGATGAGGTTCTCAGAGGCCCTTGTTTATTATTAATGACACTAAATCATGCTAATTGGTCAGACCTTTTCTTCTGGCTTCCTATCTTGACATGGGATGCATATTGTCATCATTATGGTACTATCTTTTAGGAGACCTGCATTAAAGGCAAAGTTAGTGGGACTCTATGAATGATCTTGGTCTTTGAACCTCAAAACTTGAATTAAAGAAGGCTGTTCCTTATGTGCTATACAGTTCAAATGTGTTGTTATGTCAATAGAAGATGGCCTAATTCACTCACAACAGGCTAACTTTTAGAGGAACATTTAGCCTTCCATTTGTCCACAGATATGTAGACATACACTGTAGATTTTGCTTCTTCCTCTTACGATAGGTGAGAATTGCCTTGTTATAAAGAAGGAAAAAAAGAAGATGAGGAGACCTTTCTGATCACAAATACTTCACTGGATAAGTGTGTGTGTGTGTGTGTGTGTGTGTGTGTGTGTGTGTGTGTGTATGTGTGTGTGTCTGTGTGTGTGGTGTGTGGGGGAGAGGAATCTGTGTTTGTCTTTCTGAAGGAAATGTGAATTGCTCCTCCTAGTGGTTTAGCTTGGTGTTCTAGATATCCTTCTTAAATTTTGATTGTCCGTGGTAGTCCATTACATGAATAAACTTATATACAAATGATGAATCTGAAGGGCCTCAAATTTCCATTTTCCTCCAAATATGTGTAAAAGGGCCAGGAAGACCTTTTCACATTCAACACTTATCAAATATGACTCAGATTCTGTCTAAAATAACTAGCAATGAAATTTGTATTAGTCTCCATATTTTAGATTTCAAACTGTTGTCTGTCAATTTCTTTATAATTTTAAATAATTTAAGCTCTAATTATTAAAAAGTCCTGGAATGCACATACTTTTAATCTATAATTAGTTACATATTTTCATGTAGTTCATACAAGTATTTAAGTTATCTGTTTAATTTATAATTTTTATGCAGAAAAAATACAAGTTTTATAGTCTCTGAAAACCAGAGTGTTTCTTGATATGATTTCTCCAATTTGTTTAGCTTTTCTCATGTAGCACAGAACTTTCCAGACCATATATACCATATATATATATATATATATATATATATATATATATATATATATATATATACAGATGCTAAAATCTTCTTGTCAATTTTATTTCACAACTATAGAATTTCTTTTCTTTGCCAGGCAGAAGCATTGTACCAGAAAAAAATTCCTAAACATGGAAAAATTCAACACTTGTTGGGTAAAATTTCCAAAGTTAAAATGCTTAAAAATATAAAAATGTATTGAGGGGTGCAGTTAAGACACTACTAACATGACCACTCTATTATTATGTGGAGGGCATCTATTATGACTAACAGAGAGAAAATACCCAGATATATCTGGAAAAGTCCTGAACAGAGTGAAAAGAATGTAGATTGTTCATGGCTAGGGGTATACATGAGCTAGATAAGAGAGCAAATAGTGGAGACTGAACACGGAGAATAGCAATAGTCATGAATAATGGGCACCGGAGGGAAAATCATTCAGGTTATATAAAGAACAAATTAGAATATGGGCAGAGTGAAGGCTGGTCAGGGTGAAAAAGGCCAGACTGTGTGGGTTCTGAAAAGTGTAAGAAGTACTTATGAATAGAGAGGAGTGAGGGAACCTTGGGGCCAGCAGAGGCTTTAATATGTAGCGACAGATACATGATTAATGGACCGCCATGTTCTTTCTGCCAAAGGAAAGAAAAATATTCCTTTTTGTGAACAGAGAACACATTTAAGGAGTTCTTGACTAACCACCAGGAATCCTTCTACAGTCCAGCTTGAGTTCATTCCTCAATATATAAACTACTCGAGGCATAACATTACCGCCTTTTGTTCATGATAAGGGCGGGCAACATCGTGTCCGACAGCTTCAAAGCTGGAATTAGGACATCATGGGTCAAGGAAAGCTGGAATATGAGTCAAAGGTAAGGAGAGGAGGGGAAGGGAATCAGCCAGAGGCAGGACACATTGGAAATTTCATCAGAAGCCCCTGGTTCACTGACGGAGCCTGAAGAGACACAGAGCAATCAGATTGGCTGTCCATTTTCTCATTGGTACTATTTTACTTTGCCTTTCAGCATCCCCAGGTGGCTGGTTCTTCAGGACCAATTAGGTCTAGCAAAGTGAAGGCCACAATTGATTCCAGGCTGTTTGTGTCAGCTGAATGGAAACCTGCTGGGGCATATGTAGATCAGGAACAGTAAGTATTAGCATGGTCACTGTCTGTACCCTGCACCGAAATCCTCACTGTAGTAAAGGCAGTAAACAAGAACCCATATAGCGATGGAGTAGACTCATTCATTTGAGCCACAGTAAAACTATTCTGAAAAGCTGAAAAGCTAATATCTTAATAGAAATAGAAACATTTATCAGTAATAAGACATGCGTTTTGGCAGGGAAGAAAACAAAGATGATTTTGGATAAAACATGAACATTCTTTTTCTCTGTCTAGAGGGCTGAAATATATATGTGTATAGAGATGCTTCATCACAATAAGAAGCATTTTTGAGTCTAAATGTAGAAAATAACCAACACAAATTAAACATTCTGAGTTGATAAGTAGGGTAGGAGAACATGGCCCACTGAGTCAACTAAGCAAGTCTGGAATGGACTCACAGAGACTGAAGCAGCAAGCACAGGGCCTGCACGGGTCTGCACCAGGTCCTCTGCGTATACATTATGCTTGTTACTTTGGTGTTGTCCTGAGACTTCTAAAAGTCAGAGCAGGTGTACATCAAGCTCTTTTACCTGCTCTTGAGAGTCTTTTCCACCTATTGTGTTTCCTTGTTCAACCTTGATAAGGTTTCGCCTTATCTTATAGTATCTTGTTTTATCCTACTTGGCTGTTGTCTCTTGGAGATCTGCTCATTTCAGACTATGAAATGGAAGATGAGTGGATCCCAGGAAGAGAGGAGTTTCTAGCGCATAGGTGAGGTGGGAGAACTAGGGGGAGTGGAGCGCAGGGAAACTGGCTGGGAATGTATTGTAGTAGCGAAGAATATATGTATTTTAACAGAAAAAAGTAGTCAGTATTTACAACACTGTTATCAAGGCTATACTAATATAATAATTTTTCAGCACCCCATTGATTAATGTTAAATTTCACGTTTTCATATCATATATATCATTTTTGAGGCTATGTTTTTACACTTCTTCAGACATTCATAATTTGCATTCGTGTCTTAAATTACTTTTTAGAGCTTAACAACTTATAGAAATCTTAAACTTAAAAAAAATTTTATTATATGGAAACATCTAATCATTTACTATGAGACCGAGGTGATTGATTAGTAAGAACCGTCACTGATATCCCACGAATGGGATAATGACAGCAAATTTTAGCCCGTAACAATGCCATGGCACTTGGTTTTGTCTTTTATTGAGACTTGTTTTGTGAATTTATCATTCTTAGCATGAAGCCTGCCAGCAAAGAAACCTGTCTGTGAGTTTGCTTATTTCAGCAGGAGACCGAGTACCTTTAGGAAAAGCAAGGCCTAACTTTTACATTCCAATTTAATTGGGACTGGCAGGTAATTATGTCTCAACCTCAAAGCCTTTTTTGCTTAAGAGACTAAGATAATTTTAACTTTTGTTTTTAAAGTTATCCTTAAATTTGTATGATCAGCAATCAACTTGTATATATTTTGTACCCAATGTTATTGTAAACCTAGAATGCTTTAATGGTGAAAGTAGAACTTCTGGCTATGAATGCACTGATGTGTTACTGAAAACAAGTAAATTTGCTATATCTTGTTTTCAGTAACTTGTTTTAAGATTAGCTTTGACAACACGTATAGAAAGCTAAAGCTTGACCTTGTAAATGAATTATGTTTGTACTTTGTATGACTTCAAGCAAAGTTCTAAGTACATTAAATAATTTGCTCATTTATAAGTTGATTGAACATTAGCTTGCATGTTTTAATTATCTTTAACAGTTTGTAACCAGTGAGACAACAATCATTTAACACCTTAGCATCAAAATAAAACTTTAAACAATAAATACAGTCCACAGAAAGACTGGGAACCTGATTTTCCTGACCCTTTCCTAGACTATCACAGTTTTCAGTATGACTTGATTATCCAAATTTTGTTATCCAAATAAGTATAAGTATATAAAGATAGTAAGAAAAGAAGCTAGGCATACATCTATAAGTCTGGTTTTCGTAGCCTAAATGGAATTTAGTTTTTATAAATCTTAATTATCAAACTATATTTTTACTGAGTCTTATTTTCCCTAAACAAAGATTGAATACAAGTAGATATGTAGCATACTGCATCAGATTTATATATTTTTAAACAAGAGTTCATGTAAGTTACCTACAAGCATGCTGAAGCTAAACAGGACTACCTATGTACATATTTTAGAATTAACAATCATTCTGTTACATGTTTTAGGTTATCTTTCTAGTAAAGATTTTACCCTGTTTTTTTTTTTTTTTTTTTTTTTTTGTGTGTGTGTGTGTGTGTGTGTGTGTGTGTGTGTGTGTGTTTCAAGACAGGACTTCTCTGTGTAACTTTGGCTGTCCTAGCTTCTCTTCATAGACCAGCAGGGCTCAAACTCACAGAGATCCCCCTGCCTCTGCTTCCTTGAGTGCTGGGATTAAAGGTGTGTGCCACCATGCCTGCCTGGTTTTACAATTTTTAAACCACACTCAATAAAGATACAAATAATGACTAAGCTTAATTGTAAAACTAAATTATCTGGTCTCCAACCAATTCAGAGACTCGAGAGGGAATAAAATTGATTACCTGAATTGTATACTATATGGGAGTGTAGGCTAGTAGCTTTCCAAATGAGAAGATGGCAGGGACAGTTTGCTACCTGAATAGTCACCTAAAACTCTCTGTAAAGGTGGAGCATCATGGTCAGAAAAATAAAAGTTACAAATAATGAGATTAAGAAAGTTTAAACAATTGTCTTAAGAGATATTTTTGCCGGCAGAGATTAACAAAAGCTTTAAAAATATTTAAGCGTGGAGAACAAGGAAAGCTTAGATATAAGAGAATTTGGGAAGCATTTGCTTGTGTGGGGTGGTTTGTTTGAGAGAACATGTGCATTTGAGAGAATCTGGAAATCAAGTGTGTCTTTTTCTTTTTAATTGGCACTGATTATCTAGTTTGTAAACAAGACTGTGACGCTTTAATGAAATCTCTGAAAACAGGGAGGAAAGAAATATTTGAGAAGGAATGAGAAAAAAAGAAGAGGCAACATGTCTTATTCTGTTGGGAACAACCCACAATTAGTGACTGAGCAATCTCCAGGAGTAAGCTGAAAGATAGAGCAAACAACAAAGAAGACATTCTTCAGAATTAAAGTGCAGAGGATCTTGGAGAAACTTACTGAAAAGGGTCTCAAATAATAATGTTACCCACTGGAGGGAAGGTTTAAATGGAAGGAGAGTGGGATATGCCTATGCCAAGCTCCTGAATTACAGTATAGAAGGGTACAGAAGATTCCAGTGAGCCAAGAAGCCACAGAGAATTTCCACATGATGGCTGTCCAGAACATTGCAGACCATAGGAGACAAAGAGAACAAAAGGACCGTTGAGTACAGAAAGAGACATAGATAATTAGAGCAAATAGAAGAGAACGGGTTGAAGACACAGACTCTACATTTTAGTAGAGTCCATTGGGGTGGGTGGCAGAAGCCAGAACAAGCAAATGATACATATATTCCTTAGCAGAGTCAAATCAGCAGCTGGGTATGATTTAAAAAAAAAAAACTGGACGCCTTGAAAAGGGATCCATTTGTGCCCTTCCTTGGTTCTCAGCATTGAATGTGTGTGAGGGGAGTAGTAAAGAAAACTACATATTGGCTACTCCATTAGGAGGCAGGATTGAATTGTGGATAAGAGAGAAAAAATATCCAGAGGCATCTGGAATGGTTCCAGTAGACAATTAACAAGAAACACGGTCAGTTAACTATATATTGATTTTTTTTCTTTTAATGATAAGGACAAATTTCCAAAATTTACACACACACACACACACAGTGACTTCTTATTAGTGTTTTTATTTATGCTTTTATATGTAAATAAGACATCGAACATTTATCATGTTGCTGGACTGTATGTCACATGGAGAATGATCTGTCAACATGACCTGACAAATTCTGAGAGTGCTATGAGGAATCCTAACGGGAGACAACTCTTTGAGTTCAAAGATCATCAGAACAGTATTTGCTATTCAGGTCAGATTTCACTAAAGGAGCTGGGATTTAAGAAAAGTATGGAAGAATGGGGAAATAGAAGGACCCAGAGAGTCCTAGAAAACTGCAAGAAGAACATCATGATGGGTGGATCTGGATCTAGGGGCATCTACTTAAACTACTGCACCAACCAACATGCAGTAAGCATTGAACCCCTACTTGTATCTAGCCAATGGAGAGGACATTCTCCAAAGTTCTGTGGAGAGCAGAGACTGACTCTGACATGAACTCTGGTGCCCCATATTTGACCACTTCCCCTTGGTGGGGAGGCCTGGTGACACTCAGAGAAAAGATAAGCAGGCTACCAAGACGAGACCTGACAGGCTGTGACCATATGGTGGGAGAAGATGTCCCCTTCTGTCACAGACCTAGGGGAGTTTAATAGGGTGAAAGAGGGAAGGTGAGATGAGTGGGAGGATACAAGTGAAGGGATAACAATTGAGATGTAATCTGAATAAATTAATACAAATTAAAAATTAGAAAAGTTAATGAAATGAAAAGTAGCCTCATTAACTCCTGTTCATTTCTCCAAACATCCACATATATACATGCAATGAAGTCATTTTATCCTAATCTCAAACTACTAAAATATTTGTGGTTTACTTGGAACAATACTTATATAAACACATTTTCTAAATCCCCAGCTAACTCACTGCACTAGTTTCAGCTGTCAACTTGTCTCAAACTACAGTTGTCAGAGAAGAGAGAATCTCAACTAAGGAATTCCCTCAGTCACACTGGCCTGCAGCCAGGTCAGTGAGGCATTGTCTTAATTGTTAATTAATATAAGACAGTCCAGTCCACTGTGGGTATTGTCAGCCTTAGGCTAGTGAGCCTGGGCTATATTAGAGTGGTAGACAGCAAATCAGGGAAACAAGCCAGTAAGCAGCGTCCTCTATGGTCTCTAACTCAGCCTCTGCTTCAGGTTTCTACCTTGCATTTCTGCCTTACCTTCCTCAACAATGGAGTATGACCATGGTGACTCTCACAAAGAAAACATTTACTTTGGCCTGGCTTACAGTTTCAGAGGTGTAGTTCATTTTTGCCATGGTGGGAAACATGGCAGCACACAGGCACACATAGTCCTGGGAGAAGGAGGTGTGCATTCTAAATCTTGATCCACAGGCAGCAGAAAGAAACTATGAGCTACACTGGGTAGAGCTTGTGCATATATGAGACCTCAAATCTCGCCCCCACAGTGACACACTTCCTCTATCAAGGCCACATCCACTCCAACATAACCATATTTCCAAATAGTGCCACTTCCTATGCACCAAGCATTCAAACAGAGGAGTCTGTGGGAACCATACCTATTTAAACCACCACAAAAATGTAAAAGGAAATAAACCATTTTTTCTCCCAAATTGCTTTCTTTTAGGATATTTTATCATAGTAACACAAAACATTCTAGAAACTTATCTTAATCTTGTCCTATAGAATGTACAAAACTCTACAAGAATTTACATATGATTTTGTCACATAAATAACAGCAGATGCTCTTACTCTGGTTTCTTTATAGTATGCTTTTTAACATTTTTATTATTATTACAGTGTATATATGACATGTGTATAGAGTGCACATGTATGGAGTTGTGAGGATAATCTTGTAGGGTCAGTTTTTTCCATCCAATTTCATGTGATCTATAAGGTTGAATTCATCTTTCTGGTTCTGATTGGTAAGTGCCTTTATTTGCTGAGCCGTTTGGCTTGCCCCAGTTATGACATTTGTCCTCATATATAAATCATCTTATATCCATCTTATATACATATAGGTCTAAGAGTGATGGTGCTAAAGTGGAAAGAGACGCTTATACATTTTAATATTTTCCCAATGAGATACTAGTTATTTCTAGCATTACCCCAGTATCATAGACAACATCAATTTTCTTTTTTCTTTCAGAAACATTTTCTTAATAATCAGAAAATTTGCTAACATCAGGAGAGGCATTGTTAAATAGTTAAAATTTAAAAGTCTGTTTCCTCTAATTATTGACATTGTTTGCCCGAGGCTCAAACACATGAGACTCTCCTGGATGTATGAGTTTAGAAAACCCAACTGTGAAAGTAGCATGGTGATGAATTGGTACTGAAAGCAATAATTTGTTCCTAATAAGCTATGTACAAGTCACTTCTTGACTGAAGAATAGGAAAATTGCACTTTGTTTGCTATTGTTATTTATAAAGTGAATACATTTAAAGCTTTCCCCAGGGTCCCTTTCTGTGTTACTCAGGGTTTGCGCTATTCATTGGAATATACATACATGCTGAGATAAAATATACCTGGGGATGAATCTCGCATTTCTAAAAAAGAAGTAGATTTGTGCAAGGAACATTGCCCTCAAGTCTTTATGCTGAGAAATTAATCTTTACAAATATAGAGAAATCCCCTCCATTTAAACGAGTTCTCAGGGCACAAATCACAGCAAAGAACTTGGACATCATTGTCTCTACTCAAATATTTCCCCATGTTTATCTATTGAAAATTATATAGTATGTCTAATGGAACCCTCTCTATCTCTATGAAATACTATGCAATTTTAAATGAAGGCACATTTGCTGTGATGGATCACCTCATGGCAAAGTGAGACCATAAAATTCCATCCAAATAGGATTTATGAAATAAATTTATTTAAAAGTGTTCCTCAAAACGTATTACCAAGGGCCATTCTAAGCAGACATAAATCTTGAAATATAATTAAAGTTATTATTGCATAGTCCTATTAGATGTTTTACAATTGTGAAATACTCAACAATACAGTATTCACATGCACAAGCATTTTCATAATTATTTTATGTAATCAAATTGTAATGCTCTCTTATGGTTTATTGTGATAATAAATAGAATGACTGAACCATACTTGTTTCTCTCAAATCGATTGTTTAGGCTAAAATGAGGTATAAAATACACGGTCAGTTATGAAATCCTGAAGGCCACTTCACATTCCCTGTCAATGACCTCATCCACATTTCTATGAGAGCTGAAAAAAATTCAGAAATCTCATCTCTGACAGGGTACTCTTTTTTTTTTTTTTTTTTGTATTTTATGATTATATATTTAATATGATTATATATATTTAATGTTATTAATTTATTCAGATTACAACTCAATTGGCATCCCTTTACTTGTATTCCCCCATCCTCCCTCCCTCCCGCTTTCACTCTATTCCCCTTCCCCAGGTCTATGACCGATGAGCACCTCCTCCCCCACTATATGGCTATAGGCTATCATCTCATCTTTGTAGCCTGCTTATTCTTTCTTTGAGTGCTAACAGGCCTCTCCACTAAGGGGAGGTAGTTAAATATGGAGCACCAGAGTTCATGGCAAAGTCAGTCCCTGCTCTCCACATAATTGTGGAGAATGTCCTGTCCATTGGGTAGATCAGAGTAGGTTCAATGTTTACTGTTGTATTGTCCTGGGTTAGTGCAATAGCTTGAGCAGGCCCCTTGAGTCCTGATCCACCCATCAAGATGCTCTTCTTGTAGGTTTCTAGGACACTCTGGGTCCTTCTATTCTCCTATGTCCTATATTTCTCTTACCTAGAGTCTCAGTAGGATGTCCTCACATCTATCCCAATCTGCTGGTAGGTGAAGACTTTCATAGGACATGCCTTTTGGGTTAGCACCCAATTATAAGTGAGTATATATATCACGCTCCTGGGTTAACTCACTCATATGACCATCTCTAGTCCCATTCATTTATCCACAAATTTTGAGATTTTCTTGTTTTTAATAGCTGAGTAGTATTCCATAGTGTAAGTGTACCACAGTTTCTTTATCCATTCTTCAACTGAGGGGTATTTAGGCTGTTTCCAGGTTCTGGCTATTATGAATAAGGCTGCTATGAGCATGGTTGAGCGTATCTGATAGGGTAGTCTTGTGTCACTTACAAGTTATTTATAAGAACTACAAAGTAGGTCCAAATTTACTTTAAAGCAATCATTTAAATAAATTTGTTTACTTAGTCCCTAGTGTCACATTCTATTAATTTTGCTTAACTAAAATTCTTTTACTTATAAAAATAACTTATATTTCAATAATTTGATACATATAAATGGTGTATATAATTGCACTCAATATATTTAAAGCATATGTCTTTGAACATTTTTATTATTTTTATTAACATGTAATTGTAAATATTATATTACAGAGTAGAATAACATGTTAAAATGCAAATGTAGCATATGCCATTCAGGTGAGACTGACAAATATGCCTAACTTCTTTTTTGCATGGGTTTGTTAAATATTTTACATATATATTTATATTATTATACATATATACAATAAATTACCTACATCAAGAAGAACCATGATTGAATTATATAAATGTTACATTCTTAGTGTTTTGGCTATTAGTATTTGGCAGTCTTGAAGAAAACATCTTTCCTAACATGGTGAGTCTAAACTTCTGAATGTAAATCAATACCTATCATATTTCATCATTATAAACTTAAAGTGTTAAACTAGACATAAAAACATCTTAACCCCTAAAAACTAAGTTTAATTATAAGATTAAACTATGTCATCCTCAACCCCATCAGAGACTTGAGATGGAATAAAGTCAACTCCTGAGTATACAGGGATTGCAGCTTGGCAGTTTCCCAAATGAGAAGATGGCAGAGACAGTTTGCTGCCTGAACAGCCACCCATGCTCTCTATAATGTTGGAGCATCAACTTCAGACTTCTAGCACAGTATATTTTGAAAGACATTTTTGTGAGGCAGGGACTATTGAGGACTTGCTTACCCTGTCTTGGCAGAGTTTGGCCACTGACTCTGCCTGCATCCATGCTTGCATATTTTTAGGCAGAATTCTGTCTGTAGCCGAAAGGAGGAAATTTTGCCCAGTGGCTTGTTTGCCACATTTGAAGCCATCTCCATTAGGCGGTTCTTTGATGTACACCATCTTCTTAGAAGTAAGCTGGGTGTTGCCAGAAGTTAACCAGACTCATTGCAAATGAATCTTTAAAATAATTAAAATATCTTTAAAGGCCCTATTCTTTATGTTCCTGATGTTTTTGAAGACTTTATTTAATTATTTTACCTTATCTTTCTCTAGAATCATCTGTTGCACCTAGGATGTATATTCTTGTGATTAAAAATAGACTGGTAAATGATATTACCATGATTTGACCAACTAACAAAATTTACTTATCATAAACAGCCTGCAATAGCACTTTTAAAGTATTAGAAGTAAACCTATTATTATGATTACGTTGTATGGGTACAGTACCTCATTTTAGTATATATTTATATACTATATATATATACTATCATATCTCATCATTATAGTATATATATATAATGTGTGAATTCTATAATGTATCTAAAATTAAACACATTTTGCATCTATATACAAAATTATATGTCAATGAATTAAAAATAACCTTGTGAATAACAATTAAGGCATTAAGTTCAGGAGTAGATTCACTAATCTATTTTTTGTCCTATCATCCCTATATATTTCTATCTCCAAACCTAAGAATGTTTTCTCTCTAAATAAGACCAATTATAACTTACAACCAACTTCCAATGAAAATAAACATCTATTGCCCAAGAAAGCAACCAAAAATCTAACCAACCCCCTAAAGGGAATTGGGGTGTCATTCTCTTAAGATTTCTTCATGGTGATTTGGGACAAATAATACCTTTGTAGAGGCCCAAATAAAATTGGGGAAAATGGTTAAACAAGCTAGGAATAGCATTTGTGGTCCAGTTTCTAAATGTTGAGAAATTAACCCCTCAGCCTGCCCCACCCCCCAGCTGCTTCCAAGCTGGCTCATCTGGAATACAGAGCAGATAGGTAGAGCTGAGTCTGGCGTGGGCCACAACTCATATTTGCTGCCATTTCTAATTTCTTGACAGTGCTTTATGTGTAGAATGTTTGAGCTGTTCTTACAAAGTGTATTACTTTCTGACTATAGTCCCTTCAGTTCTGCTGAGGACATGTTTCTCCTGTATTGTTTTAGCTCCCTCTTCTACACTTTCCTCCTTTCTGACTTCCTCGGCATGCTTTCCAGCCACTTGTAAGCCCTATTATACACCCTGAACGTCATATTTGTTACCTCCACATTGGAAGCAGGACCTGTGGCATTTTCTTTTCTTAGTCTTATTTATTTCACTTGGCGTAATATCTTACAGTAGCATCCATTTTTCTTCATATGATAAGTATGAAGGAAACTTTGTGAAGCTTGTGTACTCTTTGTCTGGCTTATTTTACTTAACACACTACCATTCCTGCTCATTTTGCAAACAGTAAGATTGCATTTCCTTGTATATCCAGATGATGCCTATCTATCTATTACTCATGCTGTGTATGTATATGTGCAGGTATGTATCATTTATATAATATATATATATATATATATATCCATCCATCTATCAATCAATCTATAGTGATATAAATTATATGTTATGCTTTTTAGCTCACTCACCTGTGGATGAGCATCTAGCTTGATACCATATCTTACACACCGTGAATAGTGCAGAGAAGAACATGAGCGTATTGATCTATATATTGGGACCTTTTCTTCAAAGTTCATGTAATATTTCTTTACTGAAAAGGTTCACCAAATTCCCTGCAGTTGTCTAAACTGATGGTGAAATGAGTACACTGGGCTTCCCTATCTTTCATACACTCTTATTCTGATCACCCTAAGTCCCATCAGAATCACTTTCTAAGCTGTTCTCATTCAGGCTTCTTTTACTGCACGTGAAGCCTTCATCTTCTTTCACTTCGTGCTCGCCCCACTTCTTGATCACCACGCCTACATCACGGCTTTATCCATGAAACCTCTTCATTTTAAATCAACCCCTCTCCTTTTCTAAGCCCTTAGAAATCTTCTGTTTATTCCCACAGACAGGATTCATTACATCTCCAGAATTTCATGGGTAGAAAGCAATCACTGCCCTTTTTCCATCCTCAACGATATTTTTTATTTTGGGGAAAATGGTAATTACTGGAAATGACACTTTCCCTGTAAAACCTATTTTATTCCTCCCGTATAGGTACACAACAATGACAGAATAAATAAATCATTCCACGTCCAGCTTCAGATATACAGATGGTTGTATTAGTTAGTTACATAAGTATGTTTGAATGGTCGTTTATAGGCATTAGGCTATTGACTTAGGCTGTTGAATAAAGAGAAAATTCCCTACTTTTATGGGTGGCAACTGGTAAAAATTGCATTATATGAGTCCACAACTTGAGGCAGGTACATCATTCAAGATTATCCTTTACTTGAACAATTTTTGATTTCTCATGAAACCTCTTTACAAGAACCTTACAGGTTCATGGTAACCATGGTAACCCCTGTGATGTTTTGAGTGAATCTTTTATGCTTTAAGTGCCCGAGAACCCCACCCCACCAGATTTCTCCTATGAGAGATACTCATCACCCAGAAGAGACAGTTACAATGCGGGAACTACATTATGAAATTTGTGCTTTGCTCTGTGGTCTGCTTCAATATATAATCACCACTCCATATTATCCTCTTTCCCTCACTTTCAAATGACAATTTACTGAGTTAATTATAGCATAAGTTTTGAAATTATTTTTATTCATATTTGAGGTCTTCCATGAAATATTTTTAAATAAAACAAAATATTACAAACAACTGAAGTATAAGGAAACTGAAACTTTAGCTGTAATAAAAATTTTAAAGTACATAAAAATTGAAAATAAATAAGATGAAGAGAGAAAAGTATCACTCACTAAGTAGATGTTACTTTTAGAGCTGGCAACTTTGTATCTTAATTAATCACCTTTTCTAAGTGCTAAGTGTGTAAATCTTAGATGACTAATATGATGTTCTTGTGAAATACATTGTTTAGGCCTCTGGACATATCTATTTTGACAACAAGGTATGTAAAATTGTTACTCTGAAAAATATAAAACTCATGCAAAAAAAAGTCTACGACAGCTAAATTTCAACTTCTTGCCATTTTACAATAACTCCCAGGAATCTGTATCGTATTGTGAAAATCATTATGTTGAAAGCAATGCAAATTTAGCAGTTAAGCGGGCAGGTTTTTTAAAAATGCTAATCATTCTTACATCTCAGTAGTTAATTACCCATGCCTTTGTGTGGGAGAATATAAAAAAAATGCTACAGATTTTGCATATCAAAGTAAGCTTTTATAACAGCAAAAGGGTATAATAAACAAGTACACTCATTGATAATTTAGGTAGAAATCTTCAAAATCATCCTGTCTTGAACATATCATTTAAACTGTAGTGCTTTTGTTCAGACGGTAAAAATTGCACCGTAATTTAAAGTGTGAAATGACTGTCTTTAAATAGGAATAGCACTTCAGTTAAAAACTTTATATTTATTTGACCACTCTTGCTCTTGAAATACATGTATGATAGGTGTGTGTATTGTTTGCTTCACAACTAAAATTATGCTTTATTTATATAACATTATTCACAATATGTTTACCTTATACCTATGTTCGCCATCCTTTTCTGTTTTCATGTTCTGCCTCCTTTTCTATACCCTGCTGCTATGTTCATGTCACTTAATGGAAACTTTCTATGAAGAGCTCCTAGAAGGTAAGATGGTCCTTATCATGTCTTTTCCTTCCCCATTGGTATTGAAAACATGGAACAGTAACTCATCCTGTGGAAGAATGTTACTAGTCAGCATGACCCAAATCAAATGTATGAGGGACATGTTTCTGTTGCCCCTCCCCATGCAGGCGTTATAGTAAGGGATAAATACTTAGGTATAGCAGAGCACATCATGATCTTTGCAAACATTCCTCATGATGTCACCTTTTTTGAATCTGCAAAACCTGTGTTTGTTGTCATTTCTACTCTAGCAGAATCAATATGGAAACAAATCTATTGTCTTCACAGGTCTGGATGTGGGCCATTCCAAATCAATGTTTATACATGGCCAACACTGAATTATTCCATAACTGAAACTGCGTATGAAAGAGACAAGGCCCTTCTCTTTCATGAATATTCGAGTCCTATGGACTGTAAGTTGCCACTTTCAGGTCCTCATGATTTCTTACGGTACTGTCTTTTAATGCTGTTACAATTTCAAGTCAACTTGAACGTGACTGTGATGGTAGAAAGAATCTGACTCTACTCTTGCAGCAAGGATTTAATGAACTCAGTGCATCATTTAGAGCATGAAACTCTGACTCATGGTAGAAGACATAAATGAAAATGTACCCAAATTTACGACTCACAAGTAAGGTCCCTAGGTTTACCTTTTGCAAGTGAGGTAGTCAGCAAAGGGTGAGTTGCTGAAGGTATACTGGATAAGGACATGCTGCAGACTGTCAAGAACTCCACTCTCCCTTTCTCAATCTCTCTCACTCCCCCCGCCCCTTCCAGTTTTCAAGATAGCGGTCAGAATAAAAACTATTGGAATGGGTTCTTTTATCTCTCCATATGTGAGTTTATGGTGTCAATCTTAGGTCATCAGAATTGGAAGGCACCTGCCTTTCAACAATGAGACATCTCAGTGAGCCTGATATATATTAATTTAAATAGTATTTAAATCATTTTGTCCCTGTTAATGGGATTAACCGCTGGTGCCACTGTTCCTTTTTCCTTGTCCTTTCCTAAAACCTTAAACTCTTTTTACCTTATAATTTTCTTAGCATGATCATCACTTACATTTTATCATTTCATCTTTACAACTTGTTCCCATTGTATCTATTTGACTCTTGAATACCATGATGCTCTTTGTAACTCTTTGGCACACAAGCAAGAAGTCCCTGAAGTATATGTTCCAAAAACTTGCAGAGAGACTATTTAAAATGAATCCTAACACAACTAATACTACCTCCTAAGCAGCCTTCTAATTATTCAGAAGAATCTAAGTTTTAAAAAAAATCTGTCCAATGAGTAATGTGTATCTGTTAACTTCCTGAAGTACTCACTGTGTGTGACCTATGTCTGCAGACAAATGATGTTTTCTCTAATCACTGTATTCTTTACTTCCATATACTTCTTCCTATTCCTAAGGTTGTTACCTCTCTGAATTTCAGTTGAAATGCTATTTCTACAGGAATGCATCACAAATATCTCTTTTATTCAGTCTTCACCTTCTCATGACTCTTAATGAGAATTTTAATTAAATATTTGGGATGAAATAGAAAACATAGATTCAGTCTTCCTAAAAATAATTTATAATCTCCACAAAATTTTAAACATGCCCATTTTATTCAATTCTATAACCTCCAAGCATTACAATAAATTTTCATCTAAGGAGGTCAGTAATTTTGGATGTTTTAAAAATGTGCTATAAAATGTGCTTTGTATTAATATATGAGCTCTTAGTGTGTCCCTAACAAATCCTTCTATAATTCATATACGTTAGGTACTTTGAGATCATTTCTGTTATAATACATAAAGAAATAAAGTCTGTTATTCAACTCTTTACATCACATTAAGATTTTTTTCTTCTACTTCATGAACAGAGGTTCTGAAAGCAAAGGTTTTCAAGGGTGAAAGGTTATTTAAAAATAAATTCATTAGCTTTCAGAAGGATGAAGCCCGAGGGATAGAGTTATATATTTTTGTTATAAATCAAAAGGCAAAAGAGATGCCAAAATGCCATGGAATTGTGTCAGGGATGCAGGCGGAATGGTGATATCCACTTTCTGTTTGTGGTAAAGAAACGAGCTTTCACCACAGCCCAAAGGATAGGATTTTTGAATGGATATGTTGTCGTTTTAGAATTCAGCGACAAGGAACTGACTAAACAGTACTTTTATTTCATAACTTCTTGTTTGTTCTTCAAATAGAACAGACATAACCTTTAAGATTCAGAGCTTTGATTTCAAGACCTGGAAATCTATGAAAGTTTGTAACTGCCATTTGATTATTGACCTTTGACCTGTCTCAGTCACAAATGCTGCTAGATATGTTTCTTTGGAAGAAGCTGATTAGAGACAAATCATAATGGTGTCAGCCTGGTCCACCAGAGATGCTGAGGTGTACAGATAGCATTTTTATCCTGTGCAGAAGCCTGGAAACTGTGCTCCTTGACCTTCAGGATGGCATCTCGTGCCTGATAGTCATATTTTCTCCCTCGATCTCACTAGGATGCTTTAGAAGTGCAGACATTAGAGCGCCATAGACAGAGTAGACAGGTGAGACAGGTGGGAGAGTGTGTGTGTGTGTGTGTGTGTGTGTGTGTGTGTGTGTGTGTGTGTGTGTGTGTGTTAAGGTTTGTCTTGTCCGAATTGGAAATTGGAGGGGAAGAAATGTTCTGGGAGAAAAGCCCTCCAAATCTGCTTGTAATTACTCAAAGCTGCATTGCTCCCATGCTGACCTTAGCCACTGGGCTGATTTCCCTGTGATTCTGAATTTCCTGAGAAACATTCAATAGCTCCTGTAGAACCAATAGACCTCAGCCTCGTGCCATTAGCTCTGAGCATATTACATGACATATTTTCCCCTTCAATTCTAAAAACTGTCTTTAAACAAAGATTAAAATTCAGTTAAATAAGGCATGTAAGAACACAGCACGATTAAGTCCGAGGAATGCTCTGGATAGGTACGTCACAGCAACAAGTCCAGAGGGAGACATGAGTGTTGAGTGGGTCCTGATGTAAGTGCATATAGCCTTTTCTCCTGGTCCCTCCTTCCGCTCCATTTCTCTTCCTCCTCCTTCATTCAAGTTGTACTCCTGTCTGCTCCCTCAATCTCCATCTTCTTCCTCCCCTTCCTTCCTCATATGCTGATTGCTGTAGATTTTTCTTGTAATGATCATTGATAAATAATTTTTTTTAAAAATATGATGTTTGGTAATGATTCAAACTTTATACTCTTTTCCTGTATGGAAACTTTTTTTCAGGAAAAACATTTAAGTAAACATAAATGATTTGAAGTACATTTTTGTTTCAATTTTCATTCGTTTCAATGCCACACTTCTTTTTTCTTATTGGTAGTTTTGTTGTTGTTTGTTGGTTCTTTGTGAATTTCACATCATGTACTCCAGGCTCTCTCATCTTCCTGTCCTCTCATACCCACTCTCCACACTTGCAACCTTTTAGGCTCTGATCTTTTACAAACTTACTTTATTTGGGGTCCCTTCCAAACTACCTACCCATACATAGGAGAGAAGAGACATTTAAGTGGACAGGTGAAGTTACAGGGAAACAGTTTCAGCATCACCTGGGAAAACTGAGTCTGGGTGGAAATGAGGTGATTAGGAGGCTGGCTGGTGATCCTGCACCCTTTAACTTCCCAGTCTGGAACTTATTGTTACTGACATTGACAGATTGAGGGCTAGAATTAAATTGCTGGTGGTGGGCCAGTGCTGAGAGCTTCCTGGAGGGGGCTTACAGCTATCAGGTAGGCAGGGCCTAGAGCTGGTAGCTTCTAGCAGAGGCTTCCACTATGGTGGTAAGCAGGGGTTAGGGCTGATGGCTCCTAGCAGAGGGCTCTCCACTGAGAGTGGCAAAGCTTCTCAAAAAGAGTGGGAGAGAAGGAGAGAACAGAACCAATACACACACATAGTTTCACTTGATGAAGTAAATCAGACTCCAGCAGGTGGGTTCCAACAAGCTGCCTCTCTCAAGCTTCTCTTTGTACATTCATATAACACACACACACACACATACACACATACACACATACATACACACGTACATACACATACGTATACATCTTGGTGGAACAAAAACTCCGAAGCACAAGTGCCAACCCAACCAGCTATTTTACATACACATATATACTTTGCTGTCTGGAAAAGCCCAGGGCCAGATGGTTTTAGTGCAGAATTCTACCAGACCTTCATGGAACAAACTCTGAAGAGCAGATTCCAACACAACCAGCTAAGCATATGCACTCACATACATACGTACGTACATACATACATACATACATACAAACATACATACATATATTTGGTAGATGGAACAAACTCAGAAGAGCGAGCTCCAACAACCTTTTTATTTCTCCTGCAGCTTTTATATCCCAGAAAGATCTTTCAAATAATAAAACAATCACAATGTGGTTACATTCTATTTTTCTTTAAGTGAATAATTACAAGGAGCATAAGTAAGAAAAACAGGTTCCTCAATACTTTCACATGATCAATTGTTTTAGGTATTATGGATGAGAAACAAACGTAAAAACAAGTTATTTCTAAGAGCCCATATGCATTTGTAATTAAGAAACTTGTTATATATTAAATGATTATAAGCATGCTAGGTAATTTCTCAGCAACCTTTTCTTTACTGGCAGGCTACAATTTGTGGTTCCAAGAATGAATCAATTTTCTTAAAAAATAATCTTATAAAAACCTTAAGTGAATCACAAACCTAAATTTCTCTATAAAAATTTCCATATAAAAAATCAGCCATTTCTAATATATATATTAATCCCCTCAGAGTCCATACCAGGATGTTTATCAGTTGGCAAAAAAACATGCCCCCACATGATATAGTTCCCCTTCTAGCAGAAAAATATCACCTGCCCTCTCACAAATGTGTTTCCAATGGACAAACATCACATGCCCATTGCTGCTTCTCATGCCTTGGTGCTGGATCACCAGCAACCACTGCCACCAGGGCCAGCCTTACCCTGCTGCCCAGACCAGATGCAGGCCAACTCTCAAGTGTTGTAGCTGGCAAGGGACATGGTCAGTTCTCCCAGTCTCATGACGCAGGGGCCAGCTCTCCTGCCTGCTTTGATGGCAAGGGACAAGGGAGGGAGAAGTGTTTCCCTCCTCATCCGCACCACTGCCCAGTAGATAAGAGGCAATGGCTGGCTCTCCCACCCTCACACCCAGCTCAGCAGCAACCCCCATATCCAGTGCTGTGCTTCCCAGATGAGCTTCAGAGCCTGCTCTCTGTTATGCTGAAGCAGATGAGGGACAGGGACAGCCCTCCTGCCTGCTGTCAGTGGCAATGGGTGTGGGTGGCATCTCTCCCTGTCCCATGTCACTGCATAGCAAACATCTCTCCTGTACTCATGTTTTCAATTGCAGCTCTCCTGTGGCACCCCTCCTCTCCTCCCCCCCCCCCCCACCAGGGTCAGCTCTACTGTGCAGCCTAGTTGAGTTGCCGGGCAAGCTTTCCCTACTGCTGCAGCAGATGAGGGCCAGGGCCAGGTGTCCTGTTCCCAGAACTACAGGGCCAGGCCTCCGACCAGTTGCAAGAGGTGAGAGGTGAAGGGGGAGGAGGATATCTCTTCCTTGTCCACACCACTGCATGGCAGAAAAGTGCTAGGGCCAGCTACCCTATTTTTCTATCCTCAGGGCCAGCTCACCTGTACCTTCCAGGACAGCTATCCCTGGATTTCAGCTGGCTGGATATGCCATCAGCTCTCCTGTTCTCATGCCCACAGGTCCAGCTATCCCATGATACCCAGGTAAGGAATGGGACCAGTTCTACATAGCCCTCAGATATCAACATGTTCCTGTGCTGCAGCCCAGATGAGGGATGTCCACCTGCTCTTTGGTGGTAACAGACCCTTGCTGATGCAGGCCTATGGACACAGACATGGCCCTAGGTAGCAGCACAGGCCAGGACCCTATCATGTCCCCAGTCTGTCATTAAAGGCTGTTGCTCACAATTTCCATTCTATAGTTCTGTCTTACTTCATTGTGTCCACATCTTTTGGTTTCGCTTTCCTTCCCATTTTCTACAACTTACTAGCTCCTGTTAGCAGTACCCAGTGTGTCTGAGTGTCTGGGATCATCTCAGGAGTGGTCTCAGGAGGGTTATGCCCCACTGGTGTATTACGGCACCAGACTGGGGCCCTCTCAGGCATGGTCTGTTCCCCACCACTGCACCCCCATATGCCTGCATGAGGCCATACTGGTCGTCATCTAAGACTCCATATCTATCCAGGCTCCATTTTGTTGGTGGTGGTCCTCTTGGGCTCTGTCCTCACCCAGCCTGCCTGGTTGGCACTTAGAGAGGGTCATCTATCATGGGTTTACTCCTGCCAGGGGCTCATGGCCCCTAATGGGGTTCTAGTTTCTGGATTGCTCCCCACCCTGCTAGCCTGTCCAGGCCTGCACATATCAGACTGATGATCCCCTCATGCTCATTTATCTTTCAGGGAATGTTAAGCTACTAATCATTTGAATGTTCACAGGTCAGAATACTGAGCATAAACAAAGCTTCTCTCCTCTCTGCCACCTACTGACATACATGTGACACAGCAGCTGCAACTGTAACCCTTCAAGAAGCAGGCTTATGTTTCTTAAGTAGTTGTTGCCTTTTCTTTGCAAGAAAATATATTTTACATTAAAGAAGTAAACATAGCCCTTGGTAGTCAGTTATGTAGAGTTTTGCTTTGGTATTGAACTAAGGATACAAAATGTAAATTTGGAATAAATGCTACTAAATAGTTGAAAAACTGTATATTCATTAGCTAGATCAATGTTTAAAACATGAAAGAATATCAGAAGGCATGCTATAGATCTCCACTCTTCTTATCCATGTATATGTTATAGTCTTTTGAGGATACGTGAGTTTATATGATTTGCATTTCAGGCAAGTTCCTACATATTTTGCTCATTAATGAGGCAATTACACTATCAGTACCATATTTATTTAATACTAAAAGTGACCAGTGGAAATACATGCTTTACATTTTAAGGTCCATTTTGTAATGTCTGAATGCACAATTAAAATAGTGAAGAATTCTTCATATGCCCAAATGAGGAAGGGATATATGTCTATATCTATATCTGTATGTCTGTATATCTACCTATATATCTACCTATATATCTACCTATATATATATTCCTATGTGTTCAAATCCCTTGATTTAGCTTCATGTTTTTGTCCATTTTAGTAAAAAAGTACCTTCTACCTTCTCGCTAGATAAAAATTTACCTAAACACTACTCCCTTGCTATTTACCTATTTATCTGTTCAATAATTTTATTACATCCCTTCTTCCTAAAATGAACAAACGTTAAGACCTACCCTTGTGTTTTTTCCACCCCTCACCACTCATTTATATCATTTATATGAACATTTTACACCTCAAAGAACTGAAAATTTTTGTCTTTTGGCATTCTAGAATCTTAAGTAAAGTGTAAAAATTAAATGTCCATTTATATTCAGTAATACCTTTTAAATTATTCACTGCTTTCATAGTGAAGCTGACAAGTACTGCCATAGCAACTCAAGTTCTCGTTGGATTAAAGACAAATGATTGTGACTTCCAATAAAATGATTTGAAGTTCATTGTTTGTTTCTGTGATTAAATGAAAGTGATTAATGGGTCATCCTGGTTTTCATCTCGCCATTACTGATGTTTAAAATAGTAAATATTAATTTCCTCATTGTCAATATCTATAATACTTGATATTTTATTTTGAACATCAAATTCACTGCTTCTCTACTTTCATAGCTTATATTTTATTGCATGAGGTTCACGCTGTCTCTTATTGTATTTTTTTACAATTGGCATTCATTCAAGTAAGCTTAGACTATACAGTTTAAACAAATATTGTTATACTGACAGTTTTATTAAAAATTTTTATTAATTCAGTCATATTACATTTCAATTGTTAATACATCCCTTGTCTTCCCATTCCTTCTACAGTCCTGCTTTCACCCTAATCCCCTCCCCTATGACTGTGACTGAGGGGGTCCTCCTATCCTTGAATATGATCCTAGGGTATCAAGTCTCTTCTTGGTAGCCTGCTACTCTTCCTTTGAGTGCCACCATGCCTCCTCATCCAGGGGACATGGTCAAATATGGGGCACCAGAGTTTGTGTGAAAGTCAGACCGCACTCTCTACTCAACTGTGAAGAATGTCCTGTCCATCGGCTAGATCTAGGTAGAGGTTTGATGCTCACTGCATGTATTGCCCTTGGTTGGTGACACAGTATACTGACATTTTGAAATAAATTATTTTCTTATGATAATATTTGACTTTTATTCATTGATTAAAGTGTAAAAGATATGGAAAACAGAGTGATATTACATTCATCTACTGGTGGGTGTATATTCATATTAAACAGTTATGTTTCTTGGCTTAATTACTTTAAGTTGCAATAATAATTGGTAATAATGTTACATGAAAAAACAAACTGCATTACCTAGAAATTATAAGCAACTTTATTGAATTTCTTACTTATATTGGTTTTTAATTATTATTCTAAAAGCACAATAATTAAGATGACAGTTTTATTGAATAGTAATATGAAAGCTAATGATATTCCAAAAAATATTAGGGAAGTTTATTTAATTATTTATGTTCAGCATGATAACCACATATTTCCCCTGTTTTTAATTTTAACTATCAATCAAGGTGATGTTATGGACAAGTACATGAAGATATCAGACCTTTTTTCTTTTAATCAAAAAAACAAAATCCACAGTGTTATATTCCATCCCATTGTGTGGGACTCTGTAAAGCTTGACAGTACAGGGAGCAGGCTCTGATTGGGGCAGTTCGCCTCTACTTGCTGGAGGGGAGCAGGTTCGGCAGCACCACTATGGCTGTTCTCATCACAGGAACATCTTGGATATATATAGGGGTCTTTGTTGACAGGCTTGGACTTCTTGCCCTTGCTGCTCTTGGAGACCTCCATCTCCTTCACACTTTCCAGAATTGTGTTGCAGGGTCTGTCAAAGGCCTTCACACAGCCCGGGAGCTTCCTGTGGTGGCGACAGTTAATGAGCACTTGAATGTTGTTCTTGACCGACTAGATTATGTGTCATTGAGAAGGGAACTGTGTGGAATTCCTCCTCGTCTCATTTCTGCAGCTCCTCTTGGGTCGTCTTACTCTTGGGTTTATTGAAGAGACTCATGGTGGATGTCACAGGTCACTCCTGACTTAGAAATCAGACTTTTTAAAGGCATTAAACTTATATGCATGATGTTCCCTTAGACAACAACCTTTCAGAGCTTTGTAGGGTCTCATGTCCTCTAAATGTATGTGAATTGTAAGGAATAATCTGGTTGATATAAAAATAGTTTTCCCCAAAGTCAGAAATTCCTTTTGTAATAATACTTACAGTAACTAAGAACATTTAACATTGTTTTAAAAAATAACAAACAACTTAATATACAATTTGCCTAACACAGGGGTTAGGTATAGAGTAAGGGTCTATAGGAGAGGTTGAAATGCCTTGGAAAGAGGAAATAGAATAGAGATCGCTTTATAGAGGCAGGGGTCAGAGGGCGTGGAACAAGAGGATACAGTGAAAAGGATTAAGAAAGCTTGCATTGGGATTCCAAGTGAGAGTGCTATGGAAGAATGGGAAAATAGAAGGACCCAGAGGGTCCTGGAGCCCTACAAGACCATCAAGGCTACTGCATATGTACCCAGGGGGACCTGCACAAACTATTGTTCCAACTAAGGTCAATGCATGCAATGAACCTAGAACTCCTATCCAGATCTGCCAATGGACAGTGCATTCACCACAGTTGTGTGGAGAGTGGGGACTGACTCTGGCATGGACTCTAGTGCCCCCCATTTTATCACTTCCCATTGGTGGGGAGGCCTGATGGCATGCAAAGGATATGGAAATAGGCTATCCCGATGAGTCCTGATAGGCTATGACCATATGGTGAGGGAGGAGGTCCCTTCTGTCACAGGCCTAGGGGAGGGAAATAGAGTGAAAGAGGAAGGGAAGGAGGAATGGGAAGATACAAGTGGAGGGATAACAATTGGGATGTAATCTGAATAAATTATTGAAAAAATAGAAAGCATGCATAAGGAAGAAAATACAGAGATGGTGAGCAAAAACTTAGAGCATTTCAGGATCCTACGGAAACCAAATGCAGTAGAATGAGAAGGAGGCAGGAGTGATCTTTAACTGACACCTCCAGCATGAGTTTCCTCAATAAACCCACAAGTGAGATGACCCCAGAGGAGCTGCAGAAGCAGGAGGAGGAGAAATCCAACACTGTTAGCTCTCAGGGCTCACACAGTCAGTCAAGAACAATGTCCTAAAAATAAACACATGTATGAAGGCAATCTAAATAAAATGGCCAAATCGCAGGAAGACATAGCTCTAATTGGATATTGCTAGTCACCAAATTAAGTTTCAAGTGCCCAGAATTGATTAAATCTGAGTTCTTAACCAAAGAGGCCCCAGGGGAAACTAAACAACTCAGGCTTTTGCCAAGGCTTGTGATGGCTCTCCACAAACTGATAGTAAGACCACATTTCTGAAGACAACACGTACACACCTCACCAAATATGAAGAAGTCCAGCTGTTCCCTGCTGATGAGTATTCTGGGTGCCAGAAGTACTCAGCATGCTACCAAAGAAGAAATGTAAACCAACCCAGCTATGAACCTTTTCATCTACAATGATGACCTGCCTATAAGATGTGCTAGTGCAATTAGAGGCACAAAGCTTGTTGAAATAATCAGCCAATATCTGACTGGGTTTGAGGGATACTCCACAAAATTGGACCCATTTACCACACTGCTTGGGTGATTAAGAGCCTGAGAAAAGATAAACTAAAGTCTGAGGGGAAAAATTAATACTATTGTTCTGTAAAAAAAAATGTAGCAATAAAAATGATGCCTAATAACATTCTGCTATAGTCATAGATAGATGCCTTGCTCAGCTGTCATCAGAGAAGCAGGTTTTTGCATTAGATGTGAACAAATAAAGATTTAGAACGGGACAATGTGAACAGAGTGAGAGGCCATGAACCTCTTAGTCCTATATTAAATGTTGTCATCAAATCCTCTCATCAAAGAGGAGAGTAAGACCATGATAGAGTTGATGGAAGATACCAAGGAAACAAGGCCCTCAAAAACTGTAGGACTGTGGCAAGCATGAAATAACAGAGACTGGCAGCATGCCCAGGATTTGAATTGATCTCTGCCAGATGAGGCCCCAGTACTGAGAGGAGAAGTGGAGGCAAGTCTCATCCTAAACAAAATAGCTAACACCCATTTATACCTGCTCAAAAATGAAGTGCCTGTTTGTTTTCTAAGCAGAAACAGAAAGGGTATGGATTCTGACAGTAGGGGAGGGAGGAGGAACTGGGAGAAGTAGGGAGAGGAGAAACTGTAATTAGAATTTATTGTTTGAGAACAACTATTTCTAATAAAATAAAAAATAAATACAAACACACATAAAGTCTAAGAATAACCACTTTTAGACCACATTGAAGGTAGATATTATTTAATTTATTACATGTGTGCTTAAGCATTTCTTTCCACTGTGCAGTTGCTCTTCAAGGAAGTCATAATCTGCATATAGTGCTAAAACTGTTCACTAGTACACAAGTAATCTAGAAACTAATGATCTTATGCGTGTGATGGGCATACATGCTATTTTCATTGGTGGAGATATAATAAGATCCTTTTATTCGAAAAAATAAAATTAAAGAAAACAAAAGACAACATAAGCTAATAAATAGAAATTGGAGAGAAATTTAGAAAGATGAAGTAAGGATCATATTTTTGTCTTAAATATAAGTGTAGATATAATGATAATATATAATATAGACATACAATTCATATGGGTGTATTTAAACCACATAATTACTCTAATTTAATAACATTAAATATTTAATAAGATGTAATAGTGACTTGCAATAATTACATTAATCTTCTGTTTTCTCCTTTAACTTATGTGTCTTATAGTGTATATATTAAAAGGAGTAATTATATAATAAAAAAATAATTAAAATTACAATTAAATTTCTTTAAAATGATTAAATGTGTCACCATGTAAGAATTAGTACCTCTGTCTTGTATAATTTTCAGAATCAGGTTTAGTGACTAATTTTCCAAGATTACAGAAACTATTTCTCAAATTCCTTATTAATTAACTGCTACTTCACCTGTTCAACAGGATCCACAATAAGCATCGAAATTTCTTGACAGTTACATCTTATAACTCTCTAACAGAAATGATCAAATTTGACTACATATATTTTCAAATATAATAGTTTAAATGTTCATCATTTAAACTTGAAAATTTCTGGAAATCACTATAATATATAATGGTAAAACACACGCACTCTTGTACACACACACACACACACACACACACACAATTTCAGACAGACTGTTATAAGCATTCATTCATTTACATTTCCTCAGCCATCCCATTATGCCCTTTGGTGGGGATATGGTTCATTATTTAAAAATTTGTTTTAGCTTGGAAAGCACCTCTGTCTGTTTCTTCTGTTCTGCACATGTAGAGGAGAGCTATGATATTGCTCTGTCCCTGATAAAGCTTTCATTACTAAGTTCTGACTCAGGAAGTTCTTCTCTAGAGGTTCATGCATCGTTTAACAGACCAATTTTCCTGCAATCACAAACTCACCAAATTGTGCCATTACACTTCCTTCTGGGGTAATCTCTCTTCTCTATTCAGGTTCAACTTTTCCCCTAGAGCCCAAAGAACTACTACCACTGCCACAAGATCTGACAATTAACTCCAAATTGCTTTTCAACATTAGACTGAGGTACTTTCTTTAAACAGCCTTCTTATTTGCTCAGAGGTTGAGAACGCATTTGGGTGTCCCCTAATATATTTTCTTAAAACTTAGCATAGGCGATATCAAATCATTAACTTTGGGGCACGTAGTGGGTAATGCCTTTTATCTCCTCTTAATTCAAGGTGAAACTGAATTTCATTTCTGGGAACTATTGTACGTGTCTGACATCTGCCTTCATTCCTCCAGAGGGTCTGAAATGGAAGGTCAGAACTTATATCAGGGATCTGATTATATAGGACTAGCAAATAATGAAAATTAAAAGAAAATAAAAGTAGTTATCTTGTTTGTAAAAGAGGATATCTGGGTACTAATGGCATCTAGTGTTTGATTTTATGTGTTGAAGTTTCCAGGATACCAGTATCAACCTGTTCACCAGGAGACTTCAACTCAGATCCTACTGCTCACTTGCAATAACTTGGAGAATTTAACATGAATTTAATTCTGGTGATTTTTTGAACAGAAACAGTGGATGTAGCTAATTCATGAGAGTGGACTTCTTTCTATTCAATCTTAGCAAAATTTGTATATGTGAAATCTAAAAAAATGATTTAGAACAAAATTACTGATAGTGTCAATAATGGAGAAATGTGGTTATCAGTGAAACATTGAAGGTGATGGTATCTTCATCTTCCCTTTATGGGAAATCATGTTCGAAATATCATAGTTGGAAATATGACCAAAATAGAATGCAGAATTGAAAATGATATTTAGATATTATTTACTGATGTTTCATTCCTGCAGACATATTTGTTTTCTTTGTATATAAATAGAATCTGCTTTTTTGGTTTTTTAGCTTGATAGAAACCGTGCAACATTTTATTATTATTTTTTTTTATTTTATTTTTTCCCCATTTTCCTCTTCACATTTTATTGCAAATATTTTCTTACATCAAGGTCATTTTAACCAACACTTTTGACTAGTTGCATAATACTCCAGTGAGCAACTACCACCAATTATCTAACAGTTCTCTATTTATTCCAATGTCTTTCTGTTTTTTTTTTTTTTTTTTTTGATAATGCTGCAATGAACATTTGTGTGTATAGGTAAATAATAGTTAATCCCTTAGTCTAGATTTGCATGAGGGATACATCTTTTAGGGATTAAAAAAAAGTACACTAAGGAACAATATTGCAAATATTTCATGTGAACATGCTTTCTCCCATGCAACATTTTAACCAACATATTTCTTTGTGCTCTCATCTGATTTTATATTGCTTATCCAACTAATTGCATTAATAGCATAATTTTTTTATTAAACTACACTAGTTAGTCTATGCACTTCTATGCTTTTATAAAGTAGTTTGTCAAACCTCATCAAGCCAAACTTTCCAATGTTGTCATTGACCTTCACACCATGCACCTGTGTGGGAGCACAGAGCAGATATAACAAGCAAGAGGTTAAAGCCCCATTGTCTCTTCTTTTTGGTATTTTACCCTATCTTTGCTTGGAGTGCCATTCTCTGAAGCTTGAAGGAGGAATCTGATTGTACTATAATCTTCAAGAAAACCACAAAGATTCTTTTCCTTCACAAGACATGCACAGAACGTAACAGCAATTACCCACTGTCACTCCTCAGAGTATACTTGGTATTGAACTTACACTTATGTTGATTAAAAGATCTTTCTTACTTCCTCACCATTGAGGGCATTTTATTATGTTTTAATTTTCATTCCAGTGTTAATTGTCTATGGTAAATGAAAGGTACACACCATATGCATGTTGTCATAATTAATGAAATGGTTATCTTTGTCATAAATACTGGCAGATTGTATTGTTTTATTTCATGTGAAATGTGGAGTCTGCTTAAGAAAACAATACCTAAAACACACCGGTATTTTATTATTGTGATATTATCCTACCTAAAATGCCTCATGTGGATTTGAGTTTTGACAAGAGTGCCTCAAAAATCCATCTTTTCTCATATATCTGTTTGGTAGTCACCTATTTAAAGTGGCAATACTTTATGAGGTAAAAGGACCATGGAAGCCAAGACACATAAGGCTGAATGTGGAGCTGCAGAGTGTATGTTCAAGAAACACTACTTCAACAACTGGGAGAAAAAAACTAGATTTATTGTGTTTTAGCGAAAGTCTACATGAACAATTTTTAACATTTTTACTTAGGTGTCACTGTTAACAACATTGTTATTGAAAGTGTAAAGTAACCTCTTGAAGCTATCCTCTAGAGCTCTCAAAAATGCCAAACAGACCTGCTGGGAAATATGTGCTATTTAGTAGAGGGCTTACATAAAACTCAGAAGACATAGGAAAAATTGTGTCCTTAGTTTATTATGCCAGATATCTCTAGACTATGCTAAGTTAAATGATCAATTTTAAAGTTACAACCTGGAAAAGGATGCAGGCAGTCCTGATGAAACTTGATAAGCTGGGTGTAGTTAGTATGGAAGGAGGGCTCCCCCTCTCTGAGTCTTAGGGGATGGGGATAGAGAGGAGGAGGGAGGGTGGGACCTGGGAGAGATGAGAGAATGCCTACAATCAGGATGTAAAGTGAATAAATTTTTAAAAATAAACTTAAATAAATTAAATAAAGTTAAAACTTGGAATTTCCAAATTTACTTAAGAATGTGACTTACAGTAGGTCAATTTTTCTCTTCGTGAATGGTGAAGCAACCCTGTAGGTTTATTTTGAAAGAAAAACTTCAGAATCATGAACTCAGATTTTCTGAATCAGTTAAGAAACTTCTATTCAAGAGTGTTGTGTATGTTGAGAGTGTGGATTATCTTGTATGCTTCTTTCTTCCCGGGCTATCTTACTTATCTTCCTCTTTTTTGTCACATCAAAATTCATATTCCTTTTAAAAGTGGATGAATACTTATCTCTTTTCAATAATGAAAGCATATCACTTAGGAAAACTGCATCTTTTTGAGTGCAAAGCAAGTGAGAAGCATATTCTGGTGATTTATTAACACCATTTCTTTAACAGAACTACTGAAAACAAAATTCTATATTATTTATGAAGATTGGGAATTCAGACAGAAAGCCCTTCGAGGCTTATTCCAAAAAAGAAAGCAAGATAAAAAATACAACTTTCTAAAGACCCTTCATACCAATGTCACAGTTCCCATTAAAGCACTTCACTGTGTTTTCTATGACATCTTCCCACTATGAGGCAGAAATATAATTGGAATAAATCTGCAAACATCCTAAGATTGCTGCACTAAGTCTGCAGGAATTCACCTCAATTTATATGAAGTACATGCAATTTCCTATGTCTCTACTATAAAAACAAAAAGATAAATTCAAGTCTCCCTAAGGTTGGCAATTGCTACTGTATTTTGATTCTATACAAATAGGACCCTTGCAGAACCACTTTGTCACCCACAGGAAAATGGCTTTCTATGGCATGAAATTGACTTACATTTGGACACTTTGATAACATCTAGCAATTATGAATATTTCAATCCATAAAAGTTATTTCTTTAAACATAAACCACCTTCTCTACTCTTTGCCATGTACACTGTGAAAAAAATGTATTCATCTTTACATTGTGTATTATATTTCCCAGAAATTTATTTTAATTAACATGTAAAGTTTAAATGACTCCACAGTATAAAATATGTTGCCATGGAATATACGTACATTAAGACATAATTAACTCAAACTGATAAATATATACATATTTTTATATTCTTTATTTGTTCTTATAATAACCTTTAAATCATCTTTCAAGACAATACAAATCTGCAAACATAGTTATATTGGTAGTAACCATGTTATACAAATAGTTATGCTGAAAAGAGTTCTCTCATCATCTTTCTAACATCTTTATAGTTCCTCTAAACACCCTGCTCAGCCTTGTTCAAACACAATTTTACTTTATGATGTTATGATTCTCTTTCACTAAAGAAATCTTACACAGTGTCTGAAAATGCTTAGAATATGTTTATTTTCTGGCCAATGACAATTGCCTCAATAAGCTAAAAATTATTCAAGGTGTTACAGGCTTTGTGACGATTTCTTTCCTTTTCATAGCTACAAATTTATCATTTGTAATGACATAAATTCTAATTAAAAGGAGACTGTGCACAGTAAAACATAGTGCCTAACAATGAAGATAGAAACGCTACACTGGGGGCTGACTAACTGTGCTTGAGTCCTAGTCGCAGTTATGTCCTCTTAAGTACATGTCACATAATCATATAGTTGACTTGTGTGTCAGTTGGAGTAATAGAAGTACTTATTTGTATATATGTGTGTTTCAAGAACAATCATAAGATGCACTAATAATTTTAACTTTAACATACAACACACTTTCTCCAAATCTGGTACAAGGTTACAAGCTCATGGCTCTGGTGATATCCTGTGGAGTGCACACTATGCTAAAAACATTACATTGAAAGTTGATTTTCCTACCATATCAAACAACATAATTTACATAGTGAACTCTTTTTTTTTGTCTTGCCATTGATTTTATTTTATTTATTTTTTTATTAATTTATTCTTGTTACATCTCAATGTTTATCCCATCCCTTGTATCCTCCCATTCCTCCCCCCCCCCATTTTCCCATTATTCCCCTCCCCTATGACTGTTCCTGGGGGGGATTACCTCCCCCTGTATATTCTCATAGGGTATCAAGTCTCTTCTTGGCTACCTGCTGTCCTTCCTCTGAGTGCCACCAGGCCTCACATTTGAACATAGTGAACTCTTATGCTGGCAGTTGGTTGAAACGGAAGTAAGGTAAGGGTGGTCAGTAGCAAAGAGTTGCAATTTCAACTTTCTTCCAATTAAAAATCTTATGCTCATATGTCTCCCTCTTCTCTATTAAATTGCAGCTAGATGATAAGAATGTTGGTATCAGATGTTAACTTGCACAGATATCTGGCTGTTATATATTAACAAAGCTATTTATCTATCCTGTATGTACATGTGCATGTGTATGTGTGTGTGTGTGTGTGTGTGTGTGTGCGCACATGTGTGTGTTTCCATTTATGTCTCTCTTTGAAGGCCATATATTTCTCTATGAGGACACAATTTAATGTTTCCAATCAGGTTTTTGTCAGTCCATTTTGTTCAGAGAACTGACCCTTTGTTATAATAAGTCAATCATTTTACTTCCTTAAATTTCTTTCTAGAGTTTGTTTACTTTCAAAGTAAAGTTGAAACCTGTAAAGTTTCATATAGAAGTATTCATAGGCTTCTTATTTCTGTTTAGTGTTCTTCCCAACCGTTGTCACTTTGTGCTCATGTCTAGCACCTGCCTACACTCTCTTCTGTTTTGTTCTGTTTGGTTGCCTATGTTCTTAGCAGTACTTGTAGTCATGCCTCTGAGCCTTCCAGGATACCATGGTGATTGCATTTTACTGCTGGTTGTGTAGATATTTCACAATTCTTCCCAGGATGATAAAGAATTTTGACCAGCTGGATAGAAGTCCATTGTGCAAATATACCACAGTTTCTCTATCTATTCTTCGGTTGAGGGACATCTAGTTTGTTTCAGGATTCTGGCTGTTATGAATTAAGCTACGATGACATAGTTGAGCAAATGTTCTTGTTATATGGTGGAGCATCTTTTGAGTACATGCCCAGGATGTGGGGTTGTTAAAGATCTTCTCTCAATCTGTAGGCTCTTGTTTTGTTCTGCTGATGGTGCCTTTTGCCTTACAGAAGCTCTTTAATTTCATGATGTCTCATTTATTAATTGTTGTTCTTAAAGCCTGAGCTATTGGTGTTTTGTTCAGGAAGTTGTCTCCTGCACCAGTGAGTTCTAGGCTCTTCCCCATGTTCTCTTCCAACAGATTCAGAGTGTCTGGATTTATGTTGAGTTCATTAATCCACATGACTTTAGTTTTGAACAGGGTGATAAATATGGATCTATTTGCATTTTTCTACATGTAGACATCCAGTTAAACCACCACCATTCTTTTTGAAGATGCTATCTTTTTCCCATGATATGATTTTGGCTTCTTTGTCAATAATCAAGTATCCAATGGTATGTTATATTTGGGTCTTCAATTCGATCTCATTGATCAACCAGCCTACTTCTATGCCAGTACCATGCTGTTTTTATTATGTGGCTCTATAGTACAGCTTGAAATCAGGTATGGAGATCCCTCCAGAAGCGCTTTTATTGTACAGGATTGTTTTAGCAATTCTGGCTTTTGTTTTGTTTTGTTTGTTTTCATTTGGTTTTTCATATGAAGTTGATAATTGATCTTCCAAGGTTTGTACAAATTTGTGTTGTCATCATGATGTAAATTGCATTAAATCTGTATATTGCTTTTGGTAAGACGTTCATTTTTATTACGTTGATCCTTCTGATCCAGGAACATGGAAGATCTTCCCATCTTCTGATATCTTCTTCAATTTCTTTCTTCAGAGACACAAAATTTTTTTTCATACAAGTCATTCACATCCTTGGATGGAGTTACACCAATATACTTTATGTTATTGTGGCCATTTTAAAGGATGTAATTTCCTTAATTTCTTTCTCAGCCCATTTGTTCTTTGTATACAGGAGAGCTACTGACTTTCTTTGAGTTAATCTTGTATCTGGCCATTTTGTTGAAGGTGTTTATCAATTGTAGGAGTTCTCTGGTGAAATATTTTGGCTCAATTACATACACTATCATATCATCTGCACATAGTGATACTTTAATTTCTTCTCTTTTTATGTAGATCCACTTGATCTCCTTTTGTTTTCTTATTGCTCTAGCTAGACCTTCAATTACTCTATTGTAGAGATATGGAGGGAGTTGACAGTCTTGTATAGTCCCTGATTTTAGTGGAATTGATTTGAGTTTCTTTACATTTAATTTGATGTTGGCTATCAACTTGCTGTATAAAACCTTTATTATGTTTTAATAGGTGGCTTGTATACCTGATCTCTCCAGGACTATAACCATGAATGGGTTTTGGATTCTGTCAACAAGTAGATCCTTGACTACTGTTCTTAAGTCTTTCTTCAAATTAGTTTTCATTTTGTTAATAAGGAAAATTAGTTATTACTAAATCAATATAATATTTGAGGACAAACATTAAATGTTGTTTCATATGTTCTTGAAAGATTGTGCCCATCACACCAAAAGGTAATAACTAAATGATTGGTAGAGACTTCTGTATTTTACATTACTAGTATTTAATATCAATTATAAGGTGCACAACATTAAATAACATTCATTTTCTTTGAGCCCCAGCTTGGTCAGATTTCATGGCTTAAAACATTTTACATGGTTTAGTTTTCCAACTTAGTGCTTCTGGAATTGAATTTTCAGCTTCGATAAACTGTTTAATTTCACTCCTTCACAGATTTATACTAACTATTGTTTTTCCTTCTGGGTACAATTTACTTTTTTTTCCCTTGTGTTATAACTATGAATGGCTTCTTCAGATAGCTCCCCTATAGCTAATGTAATTAACAGGATACTGACAGCCTAGGTTTATAAATATGAAAATCACTATTAAGAGGTTTTTTTGTTAGTTCAATAAAAATCTACACACCTAAAAACTACAAAAGAGTTATGAACGCAATGTAAAATTGAACATAGCTACTGGACTACTTGGTTTTTTTCTAGAAGGAATGAGAAAAGAACTGAATTTCTGGGTTTCACGTTGCTTCTTTTATCTTATTTTAATTTTTTGTTCTTTTGTTTTGTTTTTTATGAAATAAAATTTTTTCATTTTTTAAATATACATTTATACTATTATATATATATATATATATACAATAAACTACCTATAGCAAGAAGGCACATTACTTCCTTTTTAAGATTGCCCATTTATTTTAAGCAAACACACACACACATACACACACACACACACACAATTTACATGTGTGTGAGAGTCTAAAGATTATGTTTGTATTTTTACAATTTTTAAAATTTATTTTGATTTTTATATAATGTGTGCCTACTTGTCAGTACTTCTACCATATTCATATAGGTGCCTATGGATCCCAGAAAACGATGTTGGATCTATTCTACTATTGGGATTCAATTTTCCAGTAGTTCTGAGACACCTGATATGGGTTCTGTGACTTGATCTCTAGGTCCTCTGAATTTCAGACCAATTTCTCTTATTAACATTGATGAGAAAATACTCAATAATATGCTCTCAAACCAAATTCAAGAACACATCAAAACTACCATTCACCATGACCAAGTAGGCTTAATCCCAGGCATGCAGGGGTGGTTCAATATATGGAAATCCATCAATGTAATTCATCATATAAACAAACTGAAATAAAAAACCCCCATAGGATTTCATCTTTTAAAACAGATCTTAAATTCCATCACAAAGAGTTATTTACTTAAAAAATATTCATGTCACTATTGTTCCAGTGACCATGTCTTGCCATGTTTCATGGCTAGGTATGATCCATAGCAAGTTTTCTGCTCTGGTAGCATGAATAACATTTTCCTGTATAATGAAAGCTGGACAGTATGAAAAAAACATTTGAAGATGAGTACTGGATGGATTTCTCCATGCTTTATAATTCAAGTATGCAGTGCCTTCAGCAATAGAGTCTTACTGTTCAGTTCTGAAAAGTGATCAGGAATGTTGGCAATTTTAATATTTGAGGATCTTTGATTTCCATAAGTCTTTTCTGATAAGTCTTCAATGTTATTTATCCTTCTATGTTTCCCTCTTCTACACTGTTCTCCTCTTTCCAAACTCAACTTATATCATTTTGTATCAAAATTCCTCTTCAATCCTTAACGTACTTCTTTCACCCTTTCCTTGGAGGACCTTCTCCACGACCATTAGTAATTTTCTGAGCTCTGTAGGCAATCCAACTGTAACAAATATATCCAAATTTTAAAGCGTTTAATATCCATACGTGCAAGAAAACATGTTGCATTTGTCTTTCTGGGTATGAGTTGTCTCATTCAGGATTGTTGGTTATTTCAATGTGTAAATATATCACCTTTACATTATCCATTCATCATTGGTTGATTGACATCTTGGTTGTTTCCTATTGTCAAATGCTATGAACAGAGCAGAGATAAACATGAATGAGAAATTATCTCTGTCATAAGATTTTTAGATAAATGTTGGTAAATGGAGGGTCAATATGAACAAACCCCACTGTACAAATATGATCAAAACTCATGGGGCATAGTTGGATCATGTGGAATCAAAAATAGTGATCTTACCCAAGGTATAGGGAATTGTAGAGTACCAATCAACTATGATCAATTGCATAAGATTCACACAGAGTATAAACAAATTGAATCATTGTTTCACCTTAAATAATTAATAATTTTTAAATAAATTGATTAAAATATTGTCACATTGGACCAACTTCCTGCCTTTAGAATCATGGTCCTAAATGTATTTCTGAAGAAATGTATTAAATCTTCCTGGAATTTTATGAAGAAAAAAAGCTCTTTCTTTTGATTCAGAATTTCACTTTCCCTGCTAACAAATAGTTTCTGAAGCTTGAAATGTGAAAGATCAATTTTCAACTCCAAATCTATAACAGTTGAGTAGGTGCTGCATTGGAGAAATTGTGTCCATCCGTCCTTAAAGCTATTAGTTCCCAGTCTTACCGGTAGAAAGATCAATGTAACACGAAAAGAATAACAAGTTAATGTAAGATCGAGATCCTTTCTATATCTTCATTATGAGATGAGCATAAGTAAATTCTGAAACACATACTTGAAACAAAATGTGTAAATGTTAATATGAATGAGTGTGTGCATGAGAATAGTCACATGACTTGATAATGTCTATAATGTTGGTAAACATACCACACATGAACACACACACACATACACATACACACACTTTTAAACACACACATTCTAAACACAGTACTATATAAATTTAGAAACCATTAAAAACTATAAAAATGTACATTAATGTTTTTAATCAATATATACAACATGTCCTATCATATACAGTGTTAAAAGAAGCCATCTTATCTTGATGAATCTCTTTGCATATAGCTTATTGTCAGCTCTAACAATTTTAAGAAAAAATTTAGTAAAAGGTGCAAATTCAACTTCAAATTTTTAATATTTAAAAGCATTTTAAACTTCACAAAAGTGATTTTTTTTCTGCCAGCATACATTGTCAGGTTTTAGATATTTCATGAATTAAAATTGAACAATATTGTGACTTATGTTTCTCCTGCAACTCAGGATCACTGCATTTTAGCCATTTTTTTCAGTTCTGCAGATTATCATGCTGATCAGCATATAGCTTTCATTCTAGTCTAAGTCAATACTGGCATACTTCTAACTTCTTTTCACACAATAAAAAACACTGTGAGCATTAATACATGTCTAGTACCATGTGTTTTAAAATGTACCATGGCTCACATTTAAGTGAGAATTTTTGCTCCAGGAAAATAAAAAAAATGAGATCATCTTCATTATTTTAATTTTACTTTATATTAGTATGTTTAGTTGATGCACTAAGAAAAATAGAGAGAAATATATATAGCCTTCACACAGTAATGAGAGAAATAAAATGGATGTTATTTAGTTCAATATCTTATTAAAATAAAAAATAATATCAAGAGATATGAAAATCAATTATTTTTTTCCTTGCATCCTCTTCCCCAACTTCCCCTCCCCTTTTCAGAATTTTTGGATAAGACATGGTCATTACAGACTAGAACTTTGCCGATAGTAAATGAAGTAGGTTTAAGTATATTTAGAAACTTGAATTGTCTGTTGAAATTTTTATTAAGTAAAAATAAGAAATTAACACTTATTCTTAAACAAAATTCTAAGTTCTCTCTTTAGATTTCAAAGATCTCTATTCAATGTAGCACTATTGTCACATATATGTATATTCTAAAAAATGGAGAATGGTACAAATTATCTTTATGAAGAAAAACATTTGGAAGGTTTATAATACAATATTCAAAAACCTTTTTGAAGATACATTCACAAAGACAGTGTTTAATTGACAGAAAGGTAGAATAATAAAAAATTTATACTGTAAAGCAGAAATTAGACACAGCAGCTAATGTGACTGGCAGCAGGAAGAGGCTGAGGCCACATAAGGATGAGGTCCAACCTCTTGAAGTTCTGGGTGACTCCAAAGAAATAACACAAATATCAGACCATTTTGAGAAACTAAATGACATGAGAATCCTTAAGAGCATTGTACAGCAAATGGCAGACTCAGCAAAGCCTTTGAGAACATGCAGAAGAGTGCAAAAGGCCTCTCAAGAGGACCCCATGGAGATGTCAGTGGATACCAGTGACCCTGAAGCATCAGAAAGCAAGAGCAACGCTTCCCTGCCTCCCAAGAGCAAGTCTTCAAGAGATGGAAGCATTTCAAGAACCAGAGGGTTGTGCTCTATGACACAAAAACGGGAAGTAACAACAGAAGCCTGTACCTAAAAGAAGGCTGTTCGCAGCAAGAGACATGTATATCCTGAGCCTGTGAAGATGAAACACCTGAGAATCATGTCAAACAAAATTGAACCCAGGGAAGAACAGATTAGCAACATCAAGGAAATGCAAAAAAAGGAAGACAGAGGAGAAAACTCAGTCACTTCAGATCAGAAAACACCCCAGAGCTCTAGATACCGAAAGAAAACCAATGAAAAACAGCTAAGAGCCAAGGTTCATGCATCTGCAGAAAAGTTTGAGATCAAGAAAAATGAGACAACTGTAAAGTTCTCCCAGGAGACAGAGCTGCACAACTCAGATAATGGAGCCAAGAAATCTACATCAAGGGGCAAAGTCAGTGGGAAAAGAACATGCTTGGGGTCTGGAGGACAGAGTGAGACTTCCCAGCCTTTTGCAGCAGAGAAGAGAAGTGAGTCAGGGCCAGAAATCTTGGTAAAGGCTCAGAAAGAGAACGGAGCCTCTGCAGATTCAGATGTTTGAGATTAAAAAAAAAAAAAAAAAAAAAAAAAAACCAACCAAACAAACAAAAAAACTAGAGCCACTTTGGACAGTGCACTTAAGGCAAGAGTAACTCAAGGTGCCAAGAAAGGTGCTAAAATTCCAAAGAAGGGGGCTGGAGAGATGGCTCAGTGGGTAAGAGCACTGCCTGCACTTCCAAAGGTCCTGAGTTCAATTCCCAGCAACCACATGGTGGCTCATAACCATCTGTAATGTGATATGGCGCCCTCTTCTAGCTTGCAGGAGTACATGCAAGCAGAGCACTGTATACATAATAATAAATAAATAAATCTTTAAAAAAAAATTCCAAAGAAAGATGAAGCCGTTGTATACACCAGGAAATTAAGAACAAGACGTCAACAAGAATAGTATACTATGTAGCAGAGACATTTAAGAAGAAAAAATAAATTCAATTTAGTGATGAATTCCAGTGTGAGTCTCACCTCCAGCATGAAGGTGAACTATAAATAATGCTGCAGGTCTTTAAAGAAAGAAGCTTCAAGCTTTCCTGGTTATACTTTCTCCATACTCCAATGGAGATCAAGAGGGGCTCACCAGGAATCTCAGCAATAACAGTTTAAAAGTTTGGGAGTGGCAGGCAGAAGTGTGACTCTCTGTCCTGTACAATAAAGCTTTGAAGTTCACTGCCAAAAAAAATTTATAGAGTGAAGAAAGAGATATATATACATGGAAGAATACATAGACATACACATTTAAGCACATATACCACAGACACACTCTCACACACACACACAATTTCTTTAAGTGTGACATAATAAATCATAATGAAAGAAATGTTTGTAAAATACATATCTTTGGTCTGGGGAAATTAACCTTTCAAATTTATTTTTTATTAATTTATTCTTGTTACATCTCAATGGTTATCCCATCATTTGTATCCTCCCATTCTTCCCTCCCTCCCATTTTCCCATTATTTCCCTCCCCTATGACTATTCCTGAGGGGGATTACCTCCCCCTGTATATGCTCATAGGGTATCAAGTCTCTTCTTGGTAACCTGCTATCCTTCCTCTGAGTGCCACCAGGTCTCCCCCTCCAGGGGACATGGTCAAATGTGAGGCACCAGAGTACATGAGAAAGTCATATTCTACTCTCCACTCAACTGTGGAGACTGTTCTGACCATTGGCTAGATCTGGGTAGGGGTTTAAAGTTTGCCGCCTGTATTGTCCTTGGCTGGTGCCTTAGTTTGAACAGGACCCCTGGGCCCAAATCTGCCTATCATAAAGTTCTTCTTGTAGGTTTCTAGGACCCTCTGGATCCTTCTACTTTGCTATTCTCCCATGCTTCTCTCATCTAGAGCCCCAATAGGATGTCCTCCCCTCTGTCCCAGTTTCCTGGTAAGTGAAGGCTTTCCTGGGACATGCCCCTTGGGCTAGTATGCAGATATAAGTGAGTATATACCATTTGAGTCTTTCTGCTTCTGGGTTAACTAACTCATTATGATCATTTCTAGATCAATCCATTTATTCCCATTTTGGGAATTCCTTGTTTTTAATAGCTGAGTAGTATTCCATAGTGTATATATGTAACACATTTTCTTTATCCACTCTTCTACTGAGGGACACTTAGGCTGTTTCCATTGTGGCTTTTATGAATAAGGCTGCTATGAACATGGTTTAGCAAATTTTCTTGTTGTGTGCTGGAGCATCTTCTGGGTATATTCCAAGGAGTGGAATAGCTGGTTCTTGAGGAAGCCCTATTCCCATTTTTTCTGAGATAGCACCAGATAGATTTCCAAAGTGGCTGTACTAGTTTGCATTCCCACCAGCAATGAAGGAGTATTCCTTTCTCTCCACATCCTTGCCAGCATGTGGTGTCACCTGAATTTTTGATCTTAGCCATTCTGATGGGTGTAAGATGGAATCTCAGAGTCGTTTTGATTTGCATTTCCCTGTTGACTTAGAAGGTTGAGCATTTCTTTAAGTGTTTCTCAGCCATTTGATATTCCTCTGTTGAGAATTCTCTGTTTAGTTCCAAGCCCCATTTCTCAATTGGGTTATTTGGTTTGGTGGTGTTTATTTCTTGAGTTCTTTATATATTTTGGATATTAGACCTTTGTCAGATGTAGGGTTGGTGAAGATCTTTTCCCAATCTGTAGGCTGTCGCTTTGTTCTCTTGACAGTGTCTCCTGCCTTACAGAAGCTAATCAGCCTCATGAGGTCCCATTTATTAATGATTGACATTAAGGCCTGGGCCATTGGTGTTTTGTCCAGGAGTTGTCTCCTGTGCCAATATGTCCCAGGCTCTTCCCCACTTTTTCTTCTAAGTGACTTAGTGTCTCTGGTTTATGTGAGGTCTTTAATCCCTTGGATTTGAGTTTTTGTGCAAGTGACAAATATGGGTCCAGTTTCACTTTTTACACATAGACCTCCAGTTAGACCAGCACCATTTGCTGAGTGCTATCCTTTTTCCATTGAATGGATTTGGCTTCTTTGTCAAAAATCAAGTGACCATATGTGTGGTGTATTTCATATCGTGGGTCTTCGATTCGATTCCTCTGATCAACCACCTGTTGCTGTGCCAGTACCATGCTGTTTTAATTACTATTGCTTTATAGTACAGTTTGAGATCAGGTATGGAGATTCCTCCGGAGCACCTTTTATTGTACACGATTGTTTTAGCTATTCTGGATTTTTTTGTTTTTCCTTATGATGGTCAGAATTGAACTTTCTTTTTTTATTATTATTATTAATTTATTCTTGTTACATCTCAATGTTTATCCCATCCCTTGTATCCTCCCATTCATCCCCCCCATTTTCCATTATTCCCCTCCCCTATGACTGTTCCTGAGGGGGATCACCTCCCCCTATATATTCTCATAGGGTATCAAGTCTCTTCTTGGCTACCTGCTGTCCTTCCTCTGGGACAGAGGGGAAGGCATCCTATTGGGACTCTAAATGAGAGACGCATGGGAGAATAGCAAAACAAAAGGATACAGAGGGTCCTAGAAACCTACAAGTAGAACAATACGATAGGCAGATTTGGGCCCAGGGGTCCCGCTCAAACTAAGGCACCAGCCAAGGACAATACAGGAGGTAAACTTTAAACCCCTTCCCAGATCTAGCCAATGGTCAGAATTGAACTTTCAATGTCTTTAAAAAATTGTGTAGGTATTTTGATAGGGATTGCATTGAATCTGTAGATTGCTTTTGGTAGGATGGACATTTTTACTATGTTAATTCTCCCAATCCATGAGCAAGGAAGATCATTCCATCTTCTCAAGTCATCTTCAATCTCTTTCTTCAGAGTTTTGAAATTTTTCTTCAAACAAGTCTTCCACTTGCTTAGTTAGAGTAACTCCTAGATATTTTATATTGCTTGTGACTAATGTGAAGGGTGTGGTTTTCCTAATTTCTTCCTCTGCAAGCTTGTCATTTGTGTATAGGAAGGCTACAGACTTTTTTTGAGTTAATTTTGTATCCAGCTAATTTGCTGAAGGTGTTTATCAGCCATAGGAGTTCTCTGGTGGAATTTTGAGGGTCACTTATGTACACTATCATATCATCTGCAAAGAGGGATAATTTGACTTCCTCCTTTCCCATTTGGATTCCCTTGATCTCCTTTTGTTGTCTTATTGCTCTGGCTAGAACTTTGAGTACTATATTGAAGAGATATGGAGAGAGTGGGCAGCCTTGCCTTGTTCCCGATTTTAGAGGAATTTCCTTGAGTATCTCACCATTTACTTTGATTTTGGCTATTGGCTTGCCGTATATAGCCTTTATTATGTTGGGGAAAGTGCCTTGTATCCCCAATCATTCTAAAACTTTAAACATGAATGGGTGTTGGATTTTATCAAATGCTTCTTGGCATCTAAAGAGATGATCATGTGGTTTTTTATTTTCAGTTTGTTTATATGGTGGATTACATTGATAGATTTCCATATATTAAACCATCCCTGATGCCTGGAATGAAACCTACTTGGTCATGATGAATGATATCTTTGGTGTGTTCTTGTATTCATTTTGCAAGTATTTTATTTAGTATTTTTGCATCGATCTTCATAAGAGAAATTGGTCTGAAACTCTCTTTCTTGGTTGAATCTTTGTGAGGTTTAGGTATCAATGAGACAATGGCCTCATAGAATGAATTTGGTAATTGTCCATCCATTTCTATCTTTTGGAGTAGCTTGAATAGTATCGGTATAAGCTTGCCCTTGAAGGTCTGGTAAAATTCTGCACTGAAACCATCTGGCCCTGGGCTTTTTTTGGTTGGGAGACTATCAATGATTGTTTCTATTTCTGTAGGGGAAATGGGACTATTTAGCTTGTTTATCTGTTCTTCACTCAACTTTGGCAAGTGAAGTCGATCAAGAAAATCATCCATTTCCATTAGATTTTCAAATTTTGTGGCGTATATGCCTTCAAAGTAGGATCTTATGATTCCTTGTATTTCCTCAGTGTCTGTTGTTATGTCTCCCTTTTCATTTCTGATTTTGTTGATTTCAATACTGTCTCTCTGCCTTTTTGTTAGTTTGGCTAACAGTCTGTCTATCTTGTTGATTTTCTCAAAGAACCAGCTCTTGGTTTTGTTGATTCTTTGGACTGTTTTCTTAGTTTCTAATTTGTTAATTTCAGCCCTGAGTTTGATTATTTTAAGATGTCTAATCCTTTTGTGTGTTTCTGCTTCTTTTTTTTTCTAGGGCTTCCAGTTGTGTTGTTAAGATGCTTATGTGCGATGTTTCCAATTTCTTTTTAAAGGCACTTAGTGCTATGAACGTTCCTCTTAGCACCTCTTTCAATGTATCCCACAAATTTGGGTATGTTGTTCCTTCATTTTCATTGAATTTCAGAACTCCTGGATTACTTTCTTTATTTCTTCCCTGACACAGGTGTCATTTAGCAGAGAGGTGTTTAATTTCCATATATGTGTAGGCTTTTTGTTATTTCTGTTGTTGTTGAATTGCAGCCTAAGACCATGGTGATCTGATAGGATACAAGGTATAATTTCAATCCTCTTGTATCTATTGAGGCTTGCTTTGTGACCTAAGATGTGATCAATTTTGGAGAAGGTTCCATGGGGTGCAGAGAAGAAGGTATATTCTTTCTTGTTTGGGTGAAAGGTTGTATAGATATCTGTTAAATCCATTTGACCCATGGCATTGGTTAATGATGTTATTTCTTGGCTTAGTTTCTGTTTCAATGACTTGTCCTTCAGTGAGAGTGGGGTGTTGAAGCCGCCCACTATTATTGTGTGGGGATCGATGTGTGGTTTAAGCTTTTTTAGCAGATCTTTTACAAATGTGGGAGGCCTTGTATTGGGAGCATAGATGTTCAGAATTGTGATGTCATCTTTGTTGACTTTGCCTTTGATGAGTATGAAGTGTCCTTCCTCATCCCTTTTGATTAATTTTGGTTGAAAGTCTATTTTGTTTGATATTAAAATGGCTATGCCTGCTTGCTTCTTGTGACCATTTGCTTGGAATATTTTTTCCAACCTTTTACCCTGAGGTAATGCCTATCATTATGGATGAGATGTGTTTCTTGAATGCAGAAGAATGCTGGATCTTGTTTATGTACCCATTCAGTTAGTCTGTGTCTTTTTATTGGAGAATTGAGGCCATTGATGTTGAGAGATATTAATGACCAGTGACTGTTAAGAGTCTTAATTTTGATGTTGTTTCCAGTCGAGCATTCGTGTAGTTTTGTTTTTGCCATGGTATAGTTATCTATTTCCTGAGTAATTTTGGTTGTAGCTTGACCCTTTGGGATGGAGTTTTCCTTCTAGTACCTTCTGTATAGCTGGATTTGTGGATAGGTACTGTTTGAATTTGTTTTTGTCATTGAATATTTTGTTTTCTCCATCAATGGTTATTGATAGTTTTGCTGGGTAAAGTAGTCTGGCCTGGCATCTGTGGTCTCTTAGGGTTTGCAGGATCTCTGTCCAGGCCCTTCTGGCTTTTATGGTCTCTGCTGAGAAGTTTGGTGTAATTCTTATAGGTTTGTCATTAGATGTTATTTGGCCCTTTTCCCTTGCAGCTTTTAATATTTTTTCTTCGTTCTGTATGTTTTGTGTTTTGATTATTATGTGACGGAAGTTTTTCTTTTCTGGTCAATTCTATTTGGTGTTCTGTAGGCCTCTTGTATGTGTATAGGCATCTCTTTCTTTAGTTTGGGGAAATTTTCTTCTATGATTTTGTTGAGAATAGTTTCTGGGCCTGGAGTCTGGAGTCTGATATCTTCTCTTTCTTCAATGCCTATTATCTGCAGATTTCTTCTTTTCATGGTGTCCTTAATTTCTTGGATGTTTTGTGCCAGAAGTTTTCCAGATTTGGCATTATCTTAATGGTTGCTTCAAGATCTGTGATTGTATCTTCTAGAGCTGAGATTCGTTCTTCCATCTCTTGGATTCTGTTAGAAAAGCTCACCTCTGTGTTGCTTGCCTTCGTCTCTGAGGTCTCACGTTCTCGTTTTTCTTCTGTCTGTGTGTTTATCATTGACTCCATTTTCATTTTCAGATCTTCAACTGATTTTTTGATTTCTTTCATCTGATTGTATATTCCTGAGTTTCTTCCATTGCCTCTTTATAGGTCTTCAGAGCTTGAATCATTTTATTCATTTCTCTCATCTGGTTGTTTGCATTTTCCTGCAATTTTTCCAGTTCCACTCTATGTGCTTCTTTTATGTCTCTCACGCGTTTGTCTGCATCTTCCTGCATTTGATTACGAATTTTATTTGTTTCCTCCATTACCATCCTCATTACTAAGGATTTGAGGTTATTTTCTTGTATTTCCATTGTATTTGAGTTCTCTGGGTTGTTTTCTTTGGGATAGCTGGAAACTGGAGATGCCATGTTGTTTTGGGGTTTTTTGCGTATGCTTTTTCGCTGTCCTTTAGACATTGCCGTCTTTGTTTTTTTGTTTTTCGTTTTTTTTTTTTTTTTTTTTTTTTTTTTGGGTAGCTTCCAGAGTTGGATGGAGGGAGTCTGATGATAGATTCACTTGTTTTCTCACAATTTCCCTAGGCTGGGTGCTCTAATGCTTCACTGGTGTGGGTGTTAGGAGGTTAGCCCTGTAGTTTTGGACACTCACAGCCAGTGATCCTCAGCTCCCCTGTGCTGTGTGTCCTGCAATCATTCTGGGTCTCTGAATGAGTGTTGGGTCAGGCTAAGGTATCCACAGCCTTCTGTGTCCCCTGCCAAGTCCAGCCAGGAACACTGGGCCCGAACCACATTCCGAACTCAGCTAGATTCTCAGGACCTGAACCATCTGCCGAGCTCAGCTAGGGATTCTGGGCCCAAAATGTACACAGGGCCCAACCAGACTTTTGGGCTGGGACTGCACACCAAGCTCAGCTAGGGACTTTTGGCCCAAAGTGCGTGCTGTGGTCATTTATTGACTCAGGGCCAGAACTCTCCGCCAAACTCAGCCAGGAATTCTGGATTCAAACTGTACACTGTGTCCAACCAGAGTCTTAGAGCTGGTGTAACTGAGCGCTCTGCCCAGCCTGCATCACAGCAGGAGAACTGCGGCTGCACTGAGCCAGGGCTGGTGGTGTAACTGAGCTCTCTACCCACTTGCATCACAGCAAAACTAAGGCTGCACTGAGTTAGCACTGGTGTTGGAACCAAGTGCTCCGCCCAGACTGAGTCACTGCAGGGGAGCTGCCGCTGAGCTGAGGTGGTGCCTAGGGTGGAACTGAGTGCTCTGCCTCACCTGCGCCATAGCAGGGGAGCTGTGTCTGCGCTGAGTTAATGCCTTGGGCAGAATTGCTTGCTGGGCTGAGCCAGAACCTGGGACTCTGGGGCCGAACTGTCCACTGAGTCTAGTCTGAGTCCCAAGGCACCACGTGACCCAAATCCTGCCCAGAGTCCCCTCTTCCGCAGCAACTCCCACCAGCCACCACACCAATCGCCTCCACTGGAAGGCTATGAGCTGCAAACCTCAGCCACCGCCGCTGCTGATGCTGGAGCCGCTGCTGCTGCTGTCTCTGTCACTGTTGCTGCCTCTGTCGCTGCTGCTCCAATCCACAGGTCCTCCGCACCCTGGTCCCTCCGAACCATGGAGCACTCCCGCTGTCGTGGTATGGGGACCTCGGTGTTCCTGGCTCAGAAATCTGTGCAATTTCCTGAATTGTTCACTGGAGCCTCCAAACACTGTCCACACTGCTCGCCGCCATCTTGGATCCTCCTAAAATCTTTTTCTGGACTCACTTATTCACAAACTCATACACAAAAATACTGTAAGGCCCTCTCTCTCAGCCAGCCTGGGAACGTGACCCAGGCAAGCTTGGGAAAATGACCCAAAAAGAAATGAAGGCCAGCTCAGCTTCAGTTCCTGAGATCAAAGTGGCCAACGGAGATAAACAATTTCAACTAAGGTAAACAACTTTCAGAAAAGTACCATCTGGAAATTCTGGAAACTCCCCAACAGCCCTCCCTGCCAAGAATAGCCCCCAAGACCAACGACCCTGGCAATAGCCAATAACATTTAAACAAGCACCCCTAGCGACCACCAGAGTCAATCCTAACATAGGGCACACAGCCGCTCCTAACCTTTGCGGTTTTAGCCTTTGAAAAGTCTGTAACAGTGACTCGGGGTGTGCCTCCCTCGCTCCCAAGTGAGTGCTGAGGCCCCCGGATGCGCATCAGCAAAAAACCTTGTGCTTTTGCATCAATACTGTGGTCCTCGAGTGGTCTCTCGTGACGACCCCCTACCCGAGTGGACTCTAGGGTCCAACATTACACATGTACAGTTTACAAAAAAAATACCCTTTACAAATAATTTAGCTCTGCATTAGTCATCAAACATGTGCTGTTAGAAGATAAGCAGAGTCTATATGCTCTCTAGGATCAAGAAAGAGCCCTACAGATACTCACTAGTGCCTCAACTTTAAAAAAAAAAATGTATTAATATTAGGAGGAGACTCTATTTTGTGTCGTGAAATGGCCCATGAGTTTCCAAGCAAGATAAAAGATATGAATCATAAAAAGAATTAAAACATGTGTTTGGCACTTGTCAAGAAATAGCTAGGCTTAGTTTTATGGATAAATAGTGCAAACTTTTCATGAAAGTGCCATATTTATTTCTGTTGTACATGGAGATCATGGTAGGGTTCAATCAAGAGAAATGAAACAATTTGTATGGAAATACAGATGCTGAAACCTGGAATTTGTGATGTCTGTTCCTTGGTGTTAACACTGACGTGGGCTCTTTCGTTCCATTTTATCTTTTTAAGTTATGTGACAGCTTTTTATGTGCCCTACTTTGGGAGTCTACTATAAGTAGCTTTTCCTAAGTATCTACTTAGGGGTCTCTTTGACACCTTATAACCTGGAGATTTAATCTTTTTGGAAGAAAAAGCAAAGGAAGATTTGTTTTGAATTTCAATCAATAGAAGCTTATCAGCATCCCACAAGGACCTGTGTGGAGTCAGAACAAGGCCATGTGCACACCTTTACAGAACTTAAGCTTAAGGAAAAAAAATCATGGATCCAAAGAAGCCACCACAGAGAAGATGGAAGAAGGGAAAGTGAAAAGGGATTTTCTACTGTGGAAAACTATAGGCTGAAAATCACACTTCAAAGATGCATAACCTGTCACTGGAAAGGAGTCTCAGTATGGATTATGTGGGCCTTTAAATCATTGAAATGCCCATGGCCTTTAAGTTTGAAGATGAATCTCTCTTACAGACAAAAATTGCAAATGCTTACAACACAAATCAAATCTGTGCAGCACTGGAGAGGCTTACAAGCATGCAAGGATAGCAGCTTGGTTAAGCCCTCTGGAGTCTCTGATTTTAACTATAGGTAGGAACTAATCTCATGCACCAAAGCAGGACTCAAACACAAGGCAGTCAGTAATCAGCTTGAGGGCTATGCATATGTCATGCAGACAAAGCTCTTGAATTATCATCAAGAACATAACAACATTTTCCCAAATGCATGCAGAACTCTATGAACTTTGATGAATGTACCTTCACCAATACTAAAGGAATCACTTCTAAACTCAATGGAGAAAGAATTACCATTCCTGAGAGGCTCAATGTTTAAAGTTTGCAAATTTGCAACAAAAGTGGCTGCTCTTCCTAGAGTCTATGTTTCTGAAAGGATCAAATAGCATTCCAAGACCTTTGATTGTTTTTTCTCCTACTGAAAAATAAATAAGAATTGAAACCCCAAACAGTAGTATCCACATTGATGAGATGTGCACGGGAACTGATCTTCACAGAGGTCTGTTTTACAAGCAGTACAGACTGATTTCTCCATGCACGTGTCAAGGAAGGTGTATAGACTATGAAGTAATATCAGATATAGAAATATAAGGGGTTTTTCCTAGCCTCAAATGAAGTCCTAATGGGCAAAACACTATGCTGAATGTTTGTGTAGTGTGACTTAGTCTTAGTTATGTTGAAGAAAACGTATCTGTATAATTTTTTTCTAAATTACCTGCTAATATTTCTTCATCAAAGTCTACTAAGTGTATAGTTGAAAATATTAATCTTTAGAACATATTTAAAAGATAGGGTTGGATAGACTGCTTAGTGGCTAAGCGCTTGTGATATAAATGTGAGGAAGTACATTTGAATCTCCAGAACCAACATACATATTAGGTGCATATTATGGTCACATATAATTCCAGTGTCAGAAACAAAGACAGAGGGTCTTAAAATCATTTTGGTTGAAGGCTAGCCATATCAGTAAGCTTTGGTTAGATTGAGAAACCTACTTTGCAACTCGAGTTTCAGGGATCTGAGACCTCACCTTTACCCCACAGGAGCCAGACACTCACATGGTACATACATGCATAGAAAAAATATATATACATAAGATAAAAATAAATATTTTTTAAAAGTAAGCCATCACAGCCACATGTTGGGTATTGGTGGTTTAATAATTTGTTCATGAAGGAATTTACTGCTGAAACATTTTGCTGATTTTGATAGTATGTGTAGAGTCATCCAAAAATGAGGTAATGAAAGATACAAATATTTTGCCTATTATAAAATAATAATAAAATGATTTGGCCACTGAATTACTATTCCGACTTTCAAATCATATTTTTACAATTTTTGAGGCTTTCATTACATCATAGCTCCCTTCCCATCAAAATATTCCCATCTAACCCTCTTTACGCTGGTCTGCTTTCATAATCTCTTTTCTCATTAATTTTTATTATGAACATACATGCATTCTAATATAAATATAAATGACTGAATGCTTAAGTGTAACCTGCTCTCAAGGATGCCCATAAGTACAGTCTTCAAACCACATAAGCAGAGGTAGACCATTACAGTAAACCACTTCTCCACACCATACCACAGTCCTGTCCTAATGGGTAGATCTCTAATGCTACTCCCACTCCTAAGGCTCAGGGATCAGAAAGATTGTGAGACCCAAGAAACAGAGAGTTTGCTAATATTCTGCAGTTGTGATGTATATCTGTCTGTGCTGTACACATGCAGTTGGAGCAAAGCAGACAAAAATGTATGTTACTCTCAGTCTTAAAATTCTCTTACTGTCTTGTTTTAATAGCTGAAAATTACTCCGTTGTATAAATGCACAAGATGGGCCCAAAGGAATATGCTTGAATCTCACTTAGCAGGGGAAATAAAATAGGTTTTGGATGTGGATAAAGGAAAGGAAGTGGGTAGAAGAGTGGACAGAAAGGGAGACTGGAATGGAGATTAGGAGTAGAGAGAGCAGGTAAGCAGGAGGAGGTGAGAGAACAGAAATTAGAGGTGGGAGGCATCTCTGGATTTTTTCAGAGACCTGGGAAAGGAGAGGTCCCAGGAAGTCTATGGGGGTCACCCTCGCTGAAATTCCTAGCAGTTGAGGATATGGAGCTGAAGTGACCATCTCATGTATCCTGGGAGGACTTCCATTGAGGACAATAACCCACCCACAGAACCTTCCATGCAATATTTGTCCTGCCTACAAGATACATAGGGACAAAAATGGAACAAAGATTGAGAGAATGACCAACCAGAATCTGGCCCTACTTGAGACTCATTGAATGGGAGAGGACCAATCCATGGCACCACAAAGGTTATTCTTTTATGCTTGTAGACAGGAGCCTAGCTTAACTCCTGTGAGACTTCAACCATGTAGAACCATATAGAACAACTCTGGGAGTACTATGGAGGGGTTGGGGGAATGAGTGAGGAAGACAGATGAGCCAAGGACTGCAAAAGAAGACCTAAAGTCAACCAACCTGGCCTCAAGGGGGCTCACAGAGACTGAACCACCAACCAAAGATCATGAATGGACTGACCCTAGGCCCCCTGAACATATGTAGCAGATCCTCAGCTTTTCTGCACGTGTATCCCCCAACAACTAGAGCTGGGACCCTCTCTGACTCTGATGCCTCCCTTTGGATCCTGATCCCTTAACTGGGCTGCCTTGTCTGGCTTCAGTAGGAGAGGATACACAGAGTTATAAAGCGAATTAATGTGCCATGGCTGGTGGTACCCATGGGGGACCTCCTTCTTCTCCGAGAAGAAGAAAAGGGGAAATTTGGGGTGAGAACTGTGTAAGGTGGGATGTGGGAGGAGTGAAGGAGACTGCAATCAAGATGTAAAGTGAATAAATACGTTAAAATTTTTCCCCTTAAAGTCTATTTTACATAGACCAGTAACACATGTTGGAAAACACTCATTTTACTCAGATGCCTCTGGCATTAGGACTTGGCATGTAGAACAACCTATCTATGGGTTATAAAATATGAGAGGAAGGCAAGAGATATATATATCTTTTTGTTCTAGGCATAATTGAGTCCATTTTACCAAGAGGAGGTAGGCAATTGTAAGGTGAAGCAAAATCTACAAGATCCTGAACCTTCTTGGTGCACAACTATTTAAACTGCCCAAAATAAACCCACTTTGAAGTGTTCTGGACATACTACCTCATAAAAGACATAGTATGTTTCCCCTCTCTGGACGGTAATAGTCTCATGTACTCTTACAATATATTCTGATCACAGTTCCCATCCCCGTACCTTTTGTTAGAGATCAGCTTACCTCCCAGCAACCCTCCATCATGACTTTAATGAAGTTCAGGTTTTTACACAGATCTTCATGAAGAAGTGGAGAAATTCCTCCATTTATTGGGAGTTAAGTCACAGGGCCAGTTTATGAAGGCGTTTGTTGAAATTAGACAAAGACATAAATCTGTTGAAATTACCAGAAATATGGAGGCTGTATTAGAGATCAACACAATTCCATACAAACTAGCTAGAAAATTATTTGTCTATAAATCTCAATCTACTATGATTTTATTTTCTTCTCATCTGTTTGCTGTGTGGCACTAGTGGATTTAGGTGCTAACTCTATTATTTGAAAATAGGCTTTCCTTAATGCAGCTGACATTTCTTAAGGGGTGCATTTGTAGAAGCATGTTCCACCATTTGAGAACCCTAAATCAAAACCCTTAACAGAGACTCAGTTTTCTTAAGCGTACAATACTAGTACAATAGAAAAAAAAATGCAAGTACCAAAGACATTAGATCAGGGATAAATTTATAAAAGTTATTTTGCATAATTAAAATTGCTAAAAAGTTATTTAACGTGCATCTCTATTTTTCCTTTCCCTTTGTTTTTCAGTCAGGAGCAGGCAAAATTTATTTTGGGATACATTTTTACTTTCACCATGAGTTGATAAGGATTTAGTTTTCAACTCTTTCAATTCCAGGTTTTATCTCAAATAATTGGTTGATTAAATGTTACACACATTCGGTTTTCAAGTAAATAGTGAAGTCAGTTTTCAAGTTGGCATTTTCATCTCAGGAGTATAACTTGAAATAACATGACTAATTGGAAAACAGAGTGAGATACTGGGTTTGCCTCTACAAATGTGCTGCCAGCCAAGGATGCCTTCCAATTATATAAAGTCAACATTTCTTGTGAAAGCGTGAATTTTAGCCAAAATTACATGACAGACTATATTCTTGAAACTTTCTCTCTGTCTCTCTCTCTCTGTGTCTCTCTGTGTCTCATTGTCTGTCTGTCTGTCTGTCTGTCTGTCTGTCTGTCTGTCTCTCTCTCTCTCTCTCTCTCTCTCTCTCTCTCTGTGTGTGTGTATGTGTGTGTTTCCATGTAGTGGAACTCATGGAACACTAGGGACTGAACTCATGACTCTTTTCATACTAGCCAAGCATGCTACCATTGAGCTGTATCCTCAGCCCCAACAGTTTGCCTCTTTAATTGTCACATGATCCCCATCTTTCAGTATTCTATATATGTAAAGCTTCAACTATTCTAGGCAAATGAGTCTCTAAATGGTCTTATTTGTTGGTTTTTAAAACTAATTCTGTATCTTTTTTTTTTTTTTAGGAAATATAGGTTTGTTTAGGGAATAAGTTACCATGTACCAACTTCTATTCTGATTGTCCTATGAAAAATACAAATTTAGCGCATACAATAAATACTAATTGCGAGTAAAGTAAGATACAAGCCTTATACATAAATATTTCAAAATTATATAATGTCAATAAGTAACATAACATTTTGTCTCAAATAAAGTTGTATATCATTGAGTAAAATACTTATTATTGCATTTCTGATCATCATTAACTCTTCCAAATATTCAATAACTCTTTAGCACAACACAAACATTTTACATTATCAAATTCATACTTCTTGGACCATCTGACACAAAAAAGATTTCAGGGACAAATCTTAACTCTTTCAGTGAATAATAGCACTACATATTATAATGGTTGTATTTTTACTCCTTTTCTTTCAAATCCAAGCAAATTTTTAGTGAAAACAGACCTTTAGTGGTATACCATTTTCACCTAGTATATAAAAAACAATGATAAGTTAATGTGACAGTCTTATTTACCTATTGGTTTCATTATGTTAGAAGTAATATGAATGGATATTAATATTCAGCAACCACCACCACTTGTTTTAAATGCAAGATAGCTTAAAAATACTTAAAAATATTCCCACTTACTAGATGATCAAAATTTAATCATGATAAGTTGCTTTCTCTTATCTTATTATTTGATAAAATATTTAAATACCTCAAGCTAATGTTCCAGAGAATAGGTCAGTTAGAAAATTTCAAATCATAAACTCTGGTACATGATTAAGAATTTTTTTTTAAAAGTCAAGTAATAGCATTTAGATTACACAAAATTATCTACCAGAATTTGAGTATCATTAAAGAAGTATGTAAAATCATTAATTTACTTTTATGTAATACAATTTAAAATATCCAAATTTGTATCAAACTATAAGAAAAATGTCAGTAGCTTTTGTCTTCACTACTGATATTACAAACCAAAATAAAATGATAGTAGTTGATTTATTTTTACAAAGGGACAAATACTGAGGAGTTTGGAAAATAAAATTAAATATATATACTAAATCATACAGATAATTTAAGTAGCTTATTTCCAAGCAATCTTTGAAATAGTTCTTATTTCTATATTTATGTCCAAAGTGATTATAATTGAATATATTAAATTAACATAACTTATCTTTGGTTTTTCTATTAATATTGAGTATAAGCTTCAAAAAATTGATGTGTTATACAGTTGTTATTAAGAAATTTTCTTGTTTTGTATAAAATAAACTACTTCACTGGGGCAGATTTTTGTCAATATTTATATATTATCTATTTTACGTATAATGAGACGTAATATTAAGTTTAAAATACTATTTTCTCTCATATATTCCTATGTACTCTTTTTATTTTTCATTTAAAAATTTGAATGTCAGGTAACTAATTGTGTATTTTGAATACAGTGGCTTTATTTGTGATTATTTATGCTTTGACTTATGTACTTTCAGAGAGGCAGGAGAGTAGCTTTTTATTTTTATCAACATCATTTCAGATAATTAGAGAAACCACATTATGTAAAATATTCATTTCCTCTTTGATATTGATACTATTTTTGTCTTTTATTAGGTACCCAATGAGTCAGAAACTTCATATTTTAAAAATGTTTTTATCTCTTGTAGCATGGGGAAATAGAAGGATCCAGAGGGTCCTAGAAGCCTACAAGAAGAACATTATGATGGGCAGATCTGGGCCCAGGGGTCCTGCTCAAACTATGGCAACAGCTAAGGACAATACGTGCAGTAAACTTCGAATTGTTATTCTCATAAAAGTTTGAAATATTATTTTAATATATATGTCCATGTATAAAGTAATTAATTTTATCTATAGAACAACAGATCTCATTTAATTCTCATTTATTTTTTAATGTAGTATAGAGGATATCAACATTATGCCAGAACTTTACCTGTGCGGGGCAATAAACCTTTGGTGAAAAAAGCCTCAGAACATATCATGACTTTCTTTTAAAAGATATGGAAAACATTTTGTTTTATAGAGAATCTTTTTTTTAACTGAACTGTGCTCAGAGCACAGCCCAAACATATATAATACAAAATGTATAATACCTTTAAAAGTTAATGTTTTACAGAGCAAGAGGAATACACACCAAAAAAGACAAGTAGTGTTGGTAATCCAGTCCCACAGATGCCCTCAATGACACTGCTTCCTCAAAAGTATTCACCTGGGACAATTTCTTTTCTTTTTTTAATTTTTTTATTTTTTACATATACATTTATAGTTTTCCATTTTTTTATTGAAGTAATTTGTTCAGATTACACCCCAATTGTTATCCCCTCAGTTTTATCTTCCTGTTCCCCCTTCCCTCCTTCTTTTACCATATTCCCCTCCTCTAGGTCTGTGACAGAAGGTGACCTCATTCCCCCATATGATCACAGCCTATAAGGTCTCATCCTGGTAGGCTGCTTACCCTTCCTCCTAGGCCTCCCCACAGAAGAGAAGTTGTCAAATAGGGGGTACCAGAGTTCATGTCAGAGTCAGTCCTTGCTGTCCACACAACTGTGGAGAATGTTCTGTCCATTGGCTAGATCTGGATATGGGTTCTAGGTTTACTGCATGCATTGTTGTTGATTGGAACAATAGTTTGAGCAGACACCCCCATGTCTAGATCCACCAGCCTTGATGGTCTTCTTGTAGGTTTCTAAGACACTCTGGATCCTTCTGTTTTCTCATTCTCCCCTAATCCTCCCACTTGGAGTCTCAATAGGAAGTCCCAGTATCTATCCTAGTCTCCTGCTAGGTGAAGATCTTCAGGATACATCCTTGTTCAACTAGTGTCCAATTATAAGTGAATATATACCATGTGTATCTTTCTGTGTTTGGGTTAACTCACTCAATAAGATCATTTCTAGTTGCATCCATAGGTGTGGATTTATTTCTGGTTCTTCAATTTGATTCCATTGATAAACCAGCCTATTGTTATGGTGCTACCATGCTGTTTTAATTACTGATTTTGATGTTGGTTGCCATGGAGTGTTTGTGTGGTTGTGTTTTGCAACAGCGAAGTTATCTCTTTCCTGTGTTATTTTGGTTATAGTTTGTCACCTTGCATTGGAGGCTTCCTTCTAGTAACTTCTGTAAAGCCAGATTTGTGGATAGCTTCTGTTTGAATTTGTTTTTGTCATAGAATATCTTGTTTTCTCTGTCAATAGTTATTGACAGTTTTACTGAGTATAGTAGTCTGGACCTGCATATGTGGTGTCTTAGGGTTTGCAGGATCTCTGCCCAGGCCCTTCTGGCTTTTATGGTCTCTGCTGAGAAGTCAGGTTTAATTTAGATAGGGTGGCCATTATATAGTACTTGGCCTTTTTCCCTTGTCACTTTTAATATTTTTTTTGTTCTGTACATTTTATGTTTTGATTACTGTATGGCAGGAGGATTTTCTTTTCAGGTCTATCCTGTTTGGTGTTCTGTAGTCTCTTGTATGTTTATATTCATCGCCTTCTTTAAATTGATTTTGTTGAAAATATTTTCTGGGCCTTGGAGCAGGTGTTTCTCTTTCTTCATTTCTTTTTTTTTTTTTTTTTTTTTTTTTTTTTTTTTTTTTTTTTTTTTTTTTATTTTTTTTTATTAATTTATTCTTGTTACATCTCAATGTTTATCCCATCCCTTGTATCCTCCCATTCCTCCCCCCCCCATTTTCCCATTATTCCCCTCCCCTATGACTGTTCCTGAGGGGGATTACGTCCCCCTATATATTCTCATCGGGTATCAAGTCTCTTCTTGGCTACTTGCTGTCCTTCCTCTGAGTGCCACCAGGTCTCCCCCTCCAGGGGACATGGTCAAATGTGAGGCACCAGAGTATGTGAGAAAGTCGTATCACACTCTCCACTCAACTGTGGAGAATATTCTGACCATTGGCTAGATCTAGGAAGGGGTTTAAAGTTTACCTCCTGTATTGTCCTTGGCTGGTGCCTTAGTTTGAGCGGGACCCCTGGGCCCAAATCTGCCTATCATATTGTTCTACTTGTAGATTTCTAGGACCCTCTGGATCCTTTTATTTTGCTGTTCTCCCATGCGTCTCTCATTTAGAGTCCCAATAGGATGCCTTCCCCTCTGTCCCAGTTTCCTGGTAAGTGAAGGCTTTCGTGGGACATGCCCCTTGGGCTAGTATGCAGATATAAGTGAGTATATACCATTTGATTCTTTCTGCTTCTGGGTTAACTCACTCATTATGATCATTTCTAGCTCAATCCATTTATCCACAAATTTCGGGAAATGCAAATCAAAACAACTCTGAGATTCCATCTTACACCCATCAGAATGGCTAAGATCAAAAATTCAAGCGACACCACATGCTGGCGAGGATGTGGGGAGAGAGGAACACTCCTTCATTGCTGGTGGGAATGCAAACTAGTACAGCCACTTTGGAAATCTATCTGGTGCTATCTCAGAAAAATGGGAATAGGGCTTCCTCAAGACCCAGCTATTCCACTCCTTGGAATATACCCAGAAGATGCTCCAGCACACAACAAGAAAATTTGCTCAACCATGTTCATAGCAGCCTTATTCATAATAGCCAGAACATGGAAACAGCCTAAGTGTCCCTCAGTAGAAGAGTGGATAAAGAAACTGTGGTACATATACACTATGGAATACTACTCAGCTATTAAAAACAAGGAATTCTTTCTTCATTTCTTATTATCCTTAGGTTCTGTGTTTTCATGGTGTCAACAGATCTGGTGCTTCACTGCCTACAGTTATGCCTCAGATACCGAGTCTGTGATATAGAGCACAACTGCAGCTCACAGGTAGGTATGGGTGCAGACTCTGGGGACTTGGCACCTGTCCTTTGTGGCAGTTGGATAGCCTGAGGCTAGACCCACCTCTGCTTTGCACTCTGTGGACCCCTCTCACCAAGGTTCTCCAGGTCTTGTGGTCTATAGCTCCCAGCAAAGTCCCTAGTCTCCCTCTTGCAGACCAGATACCCTGTGTGTTTGGCACCACCATCTTGGATGCAGGCTACATTTATATTCTCACACACATATATATTAAACTACCTATAGAAAGAAGAACATGACACAATCAGGAATTATATAAATGTTACATTCTTAGTGTTTTGGGTATTTGTATTTGATAGCCTTAAATAAAACATCTTTCTTATCTTGGTGTGTCTAAAATTCTGAATCTAAATCAATTTCTATCATTTCTCATCATTATCATCTTAAAAAATTTTCAAAATGGCTAGCTAGATCACACATCATGAAAGACTCTTCCAGTCAAAGCTTTTGTTAAGCTCTGAACTTTCTCAGGATCCAGAGTCTGAACAACAAAAGTTACAGCTAGATTTCTTTTTCTTTCTTTCTTTCTTTCTTTCTTTCTTTCTTTCTTTCTTTCTTTCTTTCCTTCTTCATTTTTTTGGCTTTTCAAGACAGGGTTTCTTTGTGTAGCCTTGGCTGTCCTAGACTCACTTTGTGGACCAGGCTGGCCTCGCGCTCACAGTGATCCACATGCCTCTGCCTCCTGAGTGCTGGGTAAAGGCATGAACCACCATGCCCGGCTTCAGCTAGCTTTCTTTTCTTTTCTTTTCTTTTTTTTTTAAAGATCTATTTATTTATTTATTATGTATACAGCACTCTGCCTGTATGTCAGAAGAGTCAGCTAGCTTTCTTAAGACTGCATAATATTCCAATTTTCTTGAGTTCCTCATAAAGGAATACTACATGCCATTCCCAAGAGGGGCGCACAGTTTTGTTCATTCTATTGATGATAGATGCTTGTTATCATTTTAAATAGGATGGATATAAGAGTGATAAGTAAAGTGGTAGATTATTGATTCTACTTTTAGACCAAAGAACATTAATAAGCCATAAAATATTACACTGGCATAAATCTCTTAGATTTAAGATTATATTTTGTTATGAAATGCTAAGGTATTTTACTTCTGTAATTCTTAAGAAAAGTTGTAAACAAGCAATTCAGATAAGACAGAGAGTTGATCTTCATATATTAGGAGATCTACACAATATGGCATTTAAAGATTTGAAAAATGTAAGTCTTTTTGACAATGAGAGAAGTCTGCTCATGGTAGCACCACATTCTACTTCAAAGAGCATCAAAACCTTCATCTAAAGCTAGCCACAGGATGGTAAAATGTCCTTGTGTCAATTGTAAACAAAATACTTTCCAAACTGGACAAACTGGATAGAGGAGAGTGAACTGCCAAGTTTTGCAAGGACAAGGTAGGCAAGTCCTTTATAATTCCTACTTCATAGAGAAGTCTGTCAAATATTTTGGGCCAGAAGGCTGAAGATGATACTCCAATACTATAGAAAAAATTTGAGGGACTGTCGAGGCAGTTAAATAGCTCTGTCATTTCTGTACTCCTGGAAGTTGCTTGCCTATACTTCCTACATATTAAGCTGACATTTATTCTGTCTTAAGTCTCTGATGGGGCTGAAGACTAGATAGATGCAGTGGCACCGTTAAATATAAGCTTTTAGGATGATACAAATTAGTAGATAGGAAAATTCTTTTTCCAAGGATTTCTAAATATACAAATATAAATCTTTCATAATTGTTATATTACATTTAGTTTATTATTTTAAGAAATGAAGCCTTTTATTAGACTGAATGGGGGACATAAAGGCATAAGCTATTATGTAGTTTAAATTCTTCTTTTCTGATCTTTCTTTTTTATTAATTTATTCAGATTACATCTAAATTTTTATCCCCTTGCTTGTCTCTGCCCCTTCATCTCTCTCTCCCTCTTTCACCTTATTCCCCTCCCCTATGTCTGGGACAGAAGGGGACCTCCTCCCCCACAATATGGCCACAACATATCAAGTCTCATATTTGCAGCTTTCCTATTATTACTCTGAGTGCTACCAGGCCTCCCCACTAAGGGGATGTGGGAAAATATAGGCACCAGAGTTCATGTCAGAGTCAGTCCCTGCTCTCCACACAACTGTGGAGAATATTCTGTCCCTTGGCTAGATCTGAATAGGGGTTCAATATTTATGATATGTATTGTCCTTGGTTGGTGCAGTAGTTTGAACAGACCCCTCTGGGTCCAGATGTGCCAATCATGATATCTTCTTATAGGTTTCTAAGACCCTCTGGATCCTTCTATTTTCCTATTCTTCAGTACTTCTCTCACCTAGAGTCCCAATAAAAGGTCCTTGCATCTATCCCAATCTCCTGGTAGGTGAGGACTTTCAGGGGACATCACTGTTGGGCTAGTGTTCAATTATAAGTGAATATATACCATGTGATTCTTTCTGAGTCTGGGTTAATTGCTCTATCTATTTGCCCACATATTTCAGTATGTCCTTGTTTTCAATAGCTGAGAAATATTCCACAGTGTAAATGTACCACAGTTTCTTTCTCCATTCTTCTACTGAGGGACATTTAGGTTGTTTCCAGGTTCTGCTATGAACATGGTTGAGCATATTTCCTTGTTGTATGGTAGTGCTCCTTCTGAGTATATTTTAAGGAGTGGAATAGGTGGGTCTTGAAGTAGCCCTTTTCCCAGTATTTTAAGAAAGTGCCAGATTGATTTCCAAAGTGGTTGTACAAGTTTACAATCCCACCAAGAATGAAGGATTGTTCCCTTTTTTCCACATCCTCACCAGCATGTGATGTCACTTGAGTTTTTATTCTTGGTGATACTGATGGGTGTAAGATGGAATCTCTGAGTCGTTTTGGTTTTCATTTCTCTGATGACTAAGGATGTTGAGCATTTTTTAAGTGTTTCTCATCCATTGGATATTCCTCTGTTGAGAATTCTCTGTTTAATTCTGAGCCCCATTTCTTGATTGGGTATTTGGTTTGGCGGTGTTTAATTTCTTGAGCTCTTTATATATTTTGGATATTAGACCTTTGTCAGATGTAGGGTTTGTGAAGATCTTTTCCCAGTGTAGGCTGTTGCTTTGTTCTGTTGACATTGTTTTCTGCCTTATAGAACCTTCTCAGCCTCATGAGGCCCCATTTATTAATTGTTGACCTTAAGGCCTGGGCCGTTGGTATTCAGTTCAGGAAGTTATCTCCTGTGCCAATGAATCCCTGGCTCATCCCTACTTTTTCTTCTATCAGATTAATCTCTCTGGTTTTATGTTGAGGTCTTGGACTTGAGTTTTGTGCATGGTGATAAATATGAGTCTACTTGCATTTTTCTACATGTAGACATCCAGTAAGACCAGCACTATTTGTTGAAGATGCTATCCTCTTTCCATTGAATAGATTTGGCTTCTTTGTCAAAAATCAAGAGTCCATATGTGTGTGGATTTATTTCTGAGTCTTCAATTCCATGCCATTGATCAACCATCTTATTGCTATATAACCACCATGCTGTTTTAATTACTGTTACTCTATAATACAGCTTGAGATTATGTATGGTGATTCCTCAGTAGGATCTATTACTGTACAAAATTATTTTAGCTATTCTGGGATTTTTGTTTTTCCAGATTGAGCTTTGATCTTTCAATGTCTTTCAAAAATTGTGTAGGTATTTTGATAGGGATTGCATTGAATATGTAAATTACTTTTGGTAAAATGGCCATTTATTATGTTAATTCTTCTGATCCACAAACAAGCGAGATCTTTTCATCTTCTGATGTCATCTTCAATCTCCTTCTTAAGAGATTTTGAAGTTTTTTTTCAAACAAATCTTTCACTTGCTTGGTTAGTTACTCCAAGATATTTTATGTTGCTGTGGCTATTGTGAAGGGTGTAGTTTCCCTAATTTCTTTTCCTAATGTCTTGTCATTTGTATATAGGAAGGCTACTGACTTTTTGAGTTAATTTTTTATCCAACCATCTTGCTGAAGGGGTTTATCAGCTGTAGGAGTTCTCTGGTGGAATTTTAGAGGTCACTTGTATATGCTTTCATATCATCTGCATATAGGCATAATTTGACTTCCTCCTTTCCCATTTGGATCCCCTTGCTCTCCTTTTGTTATGTTATTGCTTTAGCTAGATCTTCAAGAACTATATTGAAAAGCTATAGGGAAAGTGGGCATCCTTGCCTGGTCCCCAGTTTTAGAGGAATTTCCTTGAATATCTCTTCATTTAAATTGATGTTGGCTATTGGCTTACTGTATATAGCCTTTATTATGTTTTGATATGTGCCTTGAATCCCCGATCACTCCAAAACTTTAAAAGTGAATGAGTGTTGGATTTTGTCAAATGCTTTTTCTGCATCTATAGTGATGATCATGTAGTTTTTTTTCTTTCAGTTTGTTTATATGGTGGATTACATTGATGTAGTTCCATATATTAAACCATCTCTGTATGCATGAAATGATATCTTTGATGTATCCTTATATTCGTTTGTGAGTATTTTATTGAGTAGTTTTACATCAATGTTCATAAGAGAAATTGGTCTGAAATTCTCTTTCTTTTTGGGTCTTTGTGAGGTTTAGGTGTCTGTGGCCTCATAGAATGAGTTAGGTAATGTTCTGCCCATTTTCATCTTTTTGAGTAGTTTGAAAAGTATTGGCATTAGCTCTTCTTTAGAATGTCTGGTAGAATTCTGTGCTGAAACCAAATTACCCTGGGTTTTTTGATAGGGAGACTATTAAAGACTGCTTCCATATCTGTAGGGAAAAATATGACTATTTAGTGTGTTTACCTTGTCTTGATTCTATTTTGACAAGTGGAAGTGAACAAAAAATTGCCCATTTCTGTTAGATTTTCAAATTTTATGGTATTTATGCCTTTGAAGTAGGATCTTATGATTCTTTGTATTTCTTCAGTGTCTATAATTATGTCTCCCTTTATATTTCTGATTTTGTTGATTTGGATAGTGTCTCTCTGCATTTTAGTTAATACAGAATTCTGATGTCATTTTGTTTGACTTTACCTTTGATGAGTATGAAGTGTCTTTCCTCATACCTTTTGATTAATTTAATTAATTTTGGCTCTTAGTAACATCTGTGGTCTCCTTCCTGCATAGCAGACACTACATGTGTCATCCTTGCCACTATCTTGGAAATCCTTCCTGTGGGGTTTAAATTCTATTTTCCTGTCTACATGTTGTGTAAACTCTGCTCCCGAATTGTCCCCCTGTTATGTCAATAAATCAGCTTACAGCCAATTAATGAGCAGGGGAGAGAACAGGGCTAGACTTCCTGCCATCCAGCCAGGGGAGAAGGAGTTAGAAGAGGGAATTAGTGGATTGAGTGAGAGGATTCTGCCACCCATAGAGGTCCACGGAAGATTTGGAGGAAAGAGCTGGAGCAAAGGAAATCTACAAAATACAATTATCACTGAGATGTTTGCTGGGACTAAGACAAAATATCATAGAGGGTTAAGGGCAGCTTAAACTGCTCAGACTGTGTTGTGAAGCTTTGTATTATAAAAGAATCTCAATTATGTGTTTGATAGTTGGGTTAAGAAATAAGCTGGGAGAAACAAACACTGTTTTATAAAAATAACTTTAAAGAATCCCTTGTCAAGAATATGCATATTGCTGGATTAAAGTTCCTCTACCAAAAAAGAAAAGTTTGAAACTCATTTTTTTGAAGATAACATGGCCAATCAACACTAAGTATTATGTTAATATATGCTAATTAAAAGAATGGTCCATACAGAATTAATAAGAACACATTTAAAATAAATTACTTAATCTAATAATCAAGGTATGTTGATTCTTTTTCTAATACTACAGTGAGATAAAAACATTTTAACAAAATTATATTAGGAATGGCTAAGGTATGTAACTAGTTATGAACACTTACTAATCTTACTGATAAATGGAATTCTATTACCAATATCTGTTTCATGCAGATTACTGATTTCTGTATCTCTAGTTCCAAGGACACTGGAAACATTATCTTGCCTCCAGGAGCAGGTGAACACACATATATATCATATGAAAAGACCCACAAACACGCACACAAACAAAAATAATAATTCTTTAAAACATCACAGAAGGAATAACATACAGTGTAATAACTTTATATTGTCTGAAAACATAAGTCAGGAATAATGTTAGGTAACTTACATGGAGTACAAAATGTACAGATTTCAATACATGCAGTAGGGATCAAATTCTGTGTTCTTTAAAATGAAGGAAAACTGCTTCTATAACAGTATCCCAGTCTTGGCCACTTATGTCAGAGAATTAGACGAAGAATTCCATATGGGAACACTAATTGTAAGTTCAATGCAAAACATACCACTAAACGTAACTAACTATAAATAGCTATTTGAAAACCAACAGGTATTTCATTATAAGCACACATATTTAAACAAAATAAAATTAACTAATTATGTTCAGGTAGTTCTTGTGAAATCTGGAAATAGGGAGAAGAAGAAAGAATGAGAGTAGGAGAGGAAGAGCATGAAGAGACTATACAATTTTACGTTCTACTAAGTTTAAATTTTATAAATAAATAGTCATCAAAATCAGAATATAGTATCACATCACAAATCAACTATCTCTGTTTAAAAAAACATTCATAACCTTTTCCTGTAGAAGTCTCAAAATAAAATTGATTTTCCTTAGGAATCATTACAATATTATACAATAGAAAAACAGAAATTAATATTCTTATCTAACTGTATTTTTAAACATTTTATTTGAGAATTTTCTATTCCCTCAAACTTTTGCTAGTCTGTTTTATGACAACCCTACCAGTTTCTTATTAGGTAGTATCAACATTGAATATTTCCATGTATAAACAGGAATATGCAGTTATCTTTCTGTTCATGGCTTAGTTCATTTTTTAAAAATCTTCAAGTTTATACTATTGTCAATGATAAGATTCTATTGATTTTCTACAGCTGAATATGATTCAAATACATGCAGTATCATCCTTTCTTTATCAAGCATTCATTCAATTGAAGTGAAGGCTTGTTCTGTTCTTGGGTATAATGGGGAGGTTTTCCATAAATGTAGGGCTGCAGAGCTCTCTTTAACACAGTGAACTTGTCTGTTTGTTTTTTGAGCACTTAATAGCGAGATAACTAGATCATGGTATTTCTTCTTAGTCTCTTGAAGGAAGCATCATCTTGTTTTCCATATTGAACATACTAATTCATTTTTCCATTGAAAATGTTTATCCGTTTTATCTTGAACATACATTAGTTTTTGTCTTCTTGATAGCAAAAGTTGTAGCTATACTGAAGTATATTTCATTGTGGTTTATATTTGAGTGTGTCTGATTTAGAGCTATTTAGCTTTGTTCATCTATCTCATGGCCAGTTGTGTAATTATTTTGATCAAGATCAATTTTGATGTTATTTATCAGTTTCTGTAGATTGTACAAGGGTCCTTGTACATGTTAGGCCTCACTCACCAATATTATTAACATTTTCAAGGCATGCATTTATTTACTGGTATATTTTGAGTGTGTTTTTTTATACAGAGTGGAGAGCCTTGCTTCTTCTTGTGAAGATGTATTTTTCTCACCACCTCCTATTAAAATGTACGTTATTGAACTCTTTGACAGAAGTCAGTTAACAAAAAATGGGCATGCTTATTTCTACATTCTTTTTCTATAACATTGGCTTTTGTATCTACTATTTTGTTAACATCATCTTATTCTAGTTGAAAGGACTTTCTAGTGTGTTTTGAAGTTGGACAAGTAGATGCTGTTGGACATGAAAGAACTTAACTCAGAATTTCTTGAGATAGTCAGGATATTATTAAAATTCTAAGACTGATTTTGTTTGTTTGAAATGGTTTTTCCTCTATTTCATGATTCCTTCAGCATGTTTAAAATTACTAAATAGTGTTTGAAATATTGACAGTAGTAAAACTAACAATATTGATAAAAATTTAAACTCTCTTTAATTAGAATAATCAGTTGTTTCTTATAAGAAATAGTAATGATAAAATACAGAAATTATGGAAAAACATATATTAAAATTGGTAGAGTTGATAGCTAGCTTGTGTATTGTTTTGTAAATTATAATATAAATCTAGTACGGCATTAAAATGTCATTGTTTTTGGCTTAATAGCCAGAAACCAAATATATTAAACATAATCTATAGTACATTAGAAAACAAAAGAAAATTAATGAAGTTTGTTGTTCAATAGATAAAATTAATTACTTTATATATGGAAATATAAGTTAAAATAATTTATTTTAACCTCTTTTGAGAATGACAATGAATGAATACATGATCAAGATTATAGCTTGCCAGTCACAATTTTAGCTATATTTGAAACTGCGATTGGAAACATTATATTTTTGGACTTTTTCATAAACAAATTACTTCCAACTTGTTAATATTTTAATACATCTTAGAATTTTGTAGCAGCTTGCAAAATTGAATTTAACTCTCTAAATGCTGAACTTTTGCAACCTTCAATAATGGGGAGTTATGAAAATAATGATATTAAATATAAAAGCATTGAAGTATTTTACCTTATAATTTTTAAAAGACCTAGATGTGTTCCATAATAAAGTTTCAAAATATTGAGGTACGGACTTTGAAGTTCTGGATTTTCTCCTTAACATGTTTTATGAGAGGATTTTGTTTTCTGTTGATGTGCCATCTTGCTCTACATCTCTGCTTCTGTTTGCATATACTATATAGCCTAGGCTAGTCTGAATTTCACAGTTCTCATCTTGTCTCTGCCTCCTGAGTATAGAAATCCTATGCTTAAGCACCACACCTTTTAAAGAACTTCTATTTTCAGTAGGACCAATCCATGATCTATAACAGACTGAATAGGAGAAGGCATATAAAATTGCATCATTAAATTAGCAACATTTTAGAATTTTCAAAATAAAAGTATACTCCAACCAAAGCAAAGTGAAACTATTTGTGAGACTATTTAGTCTAACATATCTTCCCATTTATGTGAAAAAAATCTAAAAGAAAGTATCTTGAAGTTAGTAGAATTTTCCCTCCTTTTATATATCTGAGCACCTAAAGAATAAATATTTCTCGGTTAAAAGGAGCATAATATGTAAGAAAATATAAAATTAAAATGCATGAATTGCATGAAACTTTAAATATTATGTATTTTAATACGGATGTAATAAAAATATCACGGGAGGAACTTTAATACTATTCTAATGTATACACAGTCATATGTATCTTGAGTTTTATGACAGGCAGTAGATATGAAATACTTTTAATGTTCATATATTTTAAATAAATAATTATTTGGTGTCATATTAATGAAAGTATTCACTTGGTGCAAGTATGTATATAAAATTATTTTTGAATAGTTTCACAACCTATTACATTAAATGCTTCATTTAACAAAAACTTTAAAGTGATGTAATGTGAGTTATTTTGGCTCTCCTCACTTTTGACTGTGTCCCATTTGAAGGATAAATTGCCTCATTTCCCTTCTATGACTCAGTTCCTGTTTTTGTCACCTTCAATGAGCATTTAGAGGTGGTTTATTCTAGTGGTAGAACAAATACTGAATCTTCTGGAAATAGACTTGTGAGGGAATTTTGATGAACATTCATACAGGCCACAGAATTTTATATTCTCACTTCACCTCTCATTGCCAAGGAACATTCCCAGGTCTCATTTACAAAAGCAGTAAGGATATCAAGGCCATAAAGATATAGCTTGCCTGTGTTGATGGACAGTTTGCTTCAGCTTTAATGTTCTGTAAATCTTTCAATTATTCCCTCAAACACACACACACACACACACACACACACACACACACACACACACACACACAAATACTGACAGATGGACAAGGCACACATGCACGTGCACACACACAAATACACATACACACACTCACATACAAACCACAGATACACACATATGCACATAGAGAGACAGACAGACAGGCATACACACACACACACACACACACACACACATACACACACACACACACACATACACACACACACACACACACACACACATCCCATTCTAATACCCTGTCTTCCCGAATCAATAGCCTCAATTTTATACAATCCTGAAGAAAGCTCTGAATTCAACTAATGTTAAACCCAGTAGTCTGATAGATTTAGTTTTCAGTCCATGCCTTGTAGCTATGTGGTAATGCATTCATAGAACGACCTTGTTTCTACTGAGAATAGGAACACAGCTTTGAGCTCATCTGTATATAATATGAGAAGAAAATACTACACCTTGGCATAGTTCAATTTCTCCTTTTCCTTGTCCTCAGAATTCCCAAGAATATGGGCCCTGAAGCAAATCAGCATATTAGAAGTCTGCAGAATGTCAAGAGTGGAGGGAGGCATGAAGATAAGAAAGTAAAACATGGCTCGGAGTGGTCCTATGCACATAGAAAATCTCAGTCTTGCGTAACTGTTCTGAGTCGACCGACTCTTAATACAGGCAATTGAGCTGCTATATTTCAGAACAATATTACAAGAGAAAATATCTGGCTTCCTGAGCCTCAATTCAAGCAAGTCGCGTCACTTGGCCATTCCAGATCACTAGCAATCCATAACAGTGTGTGAGTGCATTCCCTACACAGTCAGTACTGGTCAGGGACATCTGAGGGCCATGCAATCAGAGCTCTTAAGACAATAGAAACACTGCTTGGTTTTATTGTCATAAAATGAGGCTGTCACGATGACTATCAATTTTGCACATAAAGTTAAGCAAAGAGAAACATCTGTGCTTCAAACATTACTTTGACATACTTTTAAATATCTTTCAAAATTACATTTTAGTTTTTATTTGTGCATGTATTTTGATCAAGGGGAGCGCATGCCTAGTGTTTCAATGCCTCATGATGTTGATTCTTATGGGTTAAACTCAAGTTATCATAAACAGTTGTCATGGTAATCACTCGTGCTTGGAGGACTTTATTGGTCATTGCATTTTAAGTGACCACATGCAATTATTTGGTCAACAGTTTTACCACAATATTCTTTGAATATTTAATCTTATAATGAGTGGAATTAAAATTAAAGCAAAGCATCAGAGTGGGGAGAGATTTTGATGATCCTTCAAGATCATAGAACCTCATATACTAGTTCATCCCTGCAAAGAAACCACCTTGACTTTCCATCATCTCCAAGATTGATTGATCTCACGACCTACACAATCACTCTGATAGGGCATGCTTTCTGGAAGTTTTCAGAATCTAATTTCCATTTATTTTCCCAAACAGATATTGCTAAATATAATTTTAAGACCTTGCAAACACAATTTTTCAGAAGGAAAAGTTCTTGTCACAGCTTGTATTGATACATTCTTCTTAATATATACATTAATAGAAATACAACAACATATTTAAAATAAAGAATATGTTAAAATATATTTCATTGTCTAATTAAAAGACTGAGGCCAATATTTTGGAGCCTGATTTAAAATGGGTCATGCATATTTGAAAGTAAATGACAATCCTTCTTTATTAAACTTTTTCTCATGACAATTTTTGTAATTTGCATTTACTGCCTATTCATGTTCTTTGATGAGAAATGCAGACTACAGCAGTGTGTCTAATGTGTTGACTAAAAATAACCCTCAACTACATTTTAGACAGCTATGAAAACTAGACTGTATTATCTCTTGAAAGATCAGAACAAAGACCCTTTCACTTCAAGAAGAATGGATGATAAATTGCTCTAATTAGTTAATTTTAATCTTTGAGATGAATAAAAGTTGGCTACATAGTATAAATGAGTATTTTTTAGGGATTAGTTTTTTTCTAGGCAATGTACCAAACCACCTGGTTTAATTCTGGCCAAATTTACTTTTCATCATCCTCTTTATTAGAGCATACAAATTCATTGCTGAGATTAAAACAAAAATATACTGAATTCAAAACATGTCATAAACCCCACTTCTTTTTTCCTAACTAATCATGTTTCTTATCTAAATATCAACTATTTTTCCTTTTTATATAATCTATAACTCTTGTCTTCATTTGTTCTTCATTCTCTATTTCCCTGTCTTGACATTTTCCTCTTAAAACTGTGCTTTTCAAGTTTCAGGAATCAGGAGTAGCAATGATACTTATACTCTTCAGAGACCTCCTAGTTGGATCTCCGAAACATTACACACACACACACACACACACACACACACACACACACACACACACACACAACATATAATCACATTAGAGACTCCAAAGGCTAAGACAGAAAGTTACACATTATATTTCAGCCTGCACTAGAGTAAGTTGAAGGCCCATCTGGGTACACAAGACAGTGTGACAAAATAAAATAACAATAAAATATGTATGCTACACTTTAGTAGCACAGCCCATCCCCAGTAAATAAATGACTATAAATTCATTGTACAGTGCCAAAGTGAAAATAAATAGATAAATAAATAAATAGGTAATAACAACAGCAGGCAATCTAACATTATTGTTGGTACTTTTTAGTTCTTTGAGAAATTGTGCACAATAGCTTTTGACTAAATGCACTGCATCTCCTCAGCTCCTTCATTATCCAATCCCCTCTTCCCTAAATATCCTACTTTATGTCCTCTATGGGCATTTGTATTTCAACCCATGATTCCGAGTTGTTCTTGAAGCTTGCGGGAGGACTAGGAGGTATAGCCTCGCTGGAGAAAGTGAGTCACTGATTACAGGTTTTGAGTTGGCAAAACTTGCAACCATTCCGGTGTTGCTCTTTCTCTGCTTCACGTTTGTGTTTTGACATGTGAGATAACAGCTTCTGTTCTATCATCCTTTCTGATTGATGCCATGATGGACCATTCTTCTCTGGAATCATAAGCTCAAGAAAAGACCTATTTCTATAATCCCTTTCTTCCTTTCTATTTAACTACATAGTTATTATATTTTTACACATTTCAAAAATACTTTTACACATTTTAACTTAAAATAGTTATATCACTTTTCCTTCCATACCCACCATCCATCCTCATTTTCTTTTATTACTATTGTTACATAATTGCCTGTGTTCATGTATTATTGGTGCTGAATATATGATGCTAGGACTGACTATTTTGTGTTGGATATATACACTACACCCCTTCTCAGCAGTCATTAAATGTGTGTAGTTCCTTTTCTAGGCATGGGACCCTGAAGAATTTTCCCTGTTCTACATTAGCATGTCCATTTGTTACAGTCTTGTTCATGAAGACATTTCTAGGAGACACTGATTTACAGGACTGTTATTGTTCTGGCTCTTACAATCTTTGCAGTCTCACAACCTTGATGTTTCCGGGGCCAGAGATAAACCATCTGTGATATAGGTTAGGCGCGCCACCTTCTGATGATCTCTCCATTGGGACAAGTTGTGGTTTCCCATGATGGTCTCCATTTTTCTGTAAGGAAAGCCTTCTTTGAAGAAGATTGGTAGCTCTATTTCTCTGTGGTTATAGGGCTAATATTTAGAAACATTATTAGGGATAATGCTGGCATAGCAAATGGCAGGGATGGATTCTTTTCAAAGATCCACAGCCTCAGTAGCACCACCTGTATATATTGTGCCACTTATTTCATCTTCATTTCATTGCTATGGTTCATAGGTTCTGCAGATGGGTAGAACAATTGATTGTTTCCCTCCATTGGCTGTAGGTTGAAAACCAGAACCGGAACGAGGCTTTCTAGTAATGGACCCGAACTGTGCAGTGTCTTTAAGAATAGGGATGCTGAGAAGGAATCAAGGATAGCAGCAGAGTTGGGGTTACTTTTGGAGTTACTCGGACTATTAGCCAAGTTAAATTGAATTAAATATTAAAAGGTTTCTTATGCCACGTACTGGGCTTTTTGTTAATTTATTTTTGGGTAAACATTACCCCAATGGTCCTGTTATTACATCCCTAGTCTGTTGTTTTTCCATGTTGTGTGTATGCACATGTGAAAATGCAGATGAGAGAGAACATGCGGTGTCTGTCATTTTGGATCAGGGCTACCTCAGTGTATTGCAATGATGTCTAGGTCCATAACATTTACCTAAGGATTTGTGATTTCACAAGTTTTTCTTAGAGCTCATTATGATTACATTGCACATATGTAGCACACTTTCACTATGCATTCATCTGTTTAAGGAGATTAAGGCTGTTTTCATTTCCTGGCTATTATGAATAAGGCTGCAATACCCACTGCTGGACCATTATCTCTGAAGTAGGATGGTGGGTCCTCTTGGTATATACCAACACTGTATGGCTGGATCATATGGTAGATTTATTTTTAGGGTTTTGATGATTCTTAATATTTATTTTCAAAACAAATATCTTCATAAATTTATGTTTTCATCAACATTCAATGAAGACTCTTATTTCCTCAAAACCAAGCTTGCGTTTTCCGTCAGTTGTTTTGTTAATCTTAGCTACTCTGATTGGAGTAAATGAAATAAAGATGCTTCAATTTTCCTTTCCCTAATTGCTGAGGGCAATGAAATTTTTTGAGTATTTTAACCATTTTATTTCTTGTAGTGATAACTACAAGATAACTTTATCTAGCCCATTTTTTAAAAAAAAGAAAACACTAGATCATCTGTTACTTTGAATTAAAAAAATAAATATATTTTATTATGATTTATTTATGTTACATCTTATCTTCCAGTTCCCACTCTCCCTCTTCTGCCCTATTCTCCTCCCCTGGATCTTGGACAGGTAGAGTCCTCCTCCTCCTCCTCTATCTGACCACAGTCTATCAGGGCTCATCTGGATAGCCTGCTTCCCTGTCCTCTGTATTTCCCTGCATTCCACTGTCAAACAAGGGGCAGTGATCAAATCAAGGGTACCAGAGTTCATGTCAGAGTCGCTCCCTTTCTCTCCCAATTCACATTCCCAATGTGAAGAATGAGCTGTTGATTGGCTACATCTGAACAGGAGGTCTAGGTTCTCTGCTGGCAATGCCTTGGTTGGTGCATTATTTCATGCAGGTCACCCCTGGGTTCAGATCCACCATGGTAGTATCTTTGTGGAGCTCCTGACAACCTTCTCAGTTGATCCATCCCCCAACTCTTCCATACAACTCCCTTGCTTTCCAGAGTCAGGCTGTGAGTTTCAGTATCTGTTGCAATACAGCACTTGGTGGAGTCTCCCAGAGGATATCTATGTTGGGCTAATATTCACTTATAAGTGAGTATATACATTGCACATCTTTCTGGCTCTGAGTTAACTCATGTAAGATGATCTTTTCTAGTTCCACCATACAACAAGATCATTAGCTCAACCATGTTCAGAGCAGCTTTATTCATAATAGCCAGAATCTGGAAACATCCTAGATGTCCCTCAACCAAAGTATGGATAAGAAACTGTGGTACATTTACACAATGGAATACTATTCAGCTATCAAAAGCAAGGAATTATTGAATTTTGTAGGCAAATGGATGAAACTACAAAAGACCATCTTTTTTTTTTTTGTAATGCATTTTACTTTTATTTTAGTAGTTTCCCTGGGCTCATAGTTAACATCTTTTTTGTTGTTGTTGTTTTTGTTTTTGTTTTATTTTATTTTTTTATTAATTTATTCATATTACATCTCGATTGTTAGCCCTTCCCCTGTTTCCTCCCATTCTTCCCTCCCCCCCATTTCTCCCCTTCTCCCCTCCCCTGTGTCCGTGACTGAGGGAGACCTCCTCCCTCTATATATTCTCTCAGAATATCAAGTCTCTTCTTGGTAACTAGCTATCCTTCCTCTGAGTGCCACCAGGTCTCCCCATCTGGGGGACCTGGTCAGAAAAGGGGCACCAGAGTTCGTGTGAGAGTCAGATCTCACTCTCCACTCAACGGTGGAGAGTATCATGTTCGTCGGCTAGGTCTTGGTAGGGGTGCAAAGCTTACTGCCTATATTTTCCTTGGCTGGTGCCTTAGTTTGAGGAGGACCCCAGGATCCAGATCTGCCTGTCATAAAGTTCTTCTTGTAGGTTTCCAGGACCCTGTGGGTCCTACTATTTCCTCTTTCTTCCATGCTACTCTTGCCTAAAGTCTCAATAGGATGTCCTCTCCTCTGACCCACTTTATTGGTAAGTAAAGATTTTCATGGTACGTATCCCTTGTACTAGTGTTTTGATATAAGTGAGTATATACCGTTTGTCTCTTTTTGCTTCTGGGTGAACTCACTCATTATGATAATTTCTAGATTAATCCATTTGTCCACAAATTTTGGGAATTCCTCGTTTTTAATAGCTGAGTAGTATTCCATCGTGTAAAGATACCACAGTTTCTTAGTCCATTCTTCTACTGAAGGACACTTAAGCTGTTTCCATGTTCTGGCTATTATGTATAGAGCAGCTACGAACATGGTTGAGCATATGTCCCTGTTGTGTGGTAGGGCATTTTCTGGGTATATTCCAAGAAGTGGGATAGCTGGGTCTTGAGGAAGCCCTATTCCCATTTTTCTGAGAAAGCGCCAGATAGCTTTCCAAAGTGGTTGTACTAGTTTGCATTCCCACTAGCAATGAAGGAGTGTTCCTCTCTCTCCACATCCTCGCCAACATGTGGTGTCATTTGAGTTTTTGATCTTAGCCATTCTGATGGGTATAAGATGGAATCTCAGTGTCGTTTTGATTTGCATTTCTCTGATGACTAACAAGGACGAGCATTTCTTTACGTGTTTCTCGGCCATTTGATATTCCTCTGTTGAGAATTCTCTGTTAAGTTCCAAGCCCCATTTCGCTACTGGGTTGTTTGGTTTTGTGGTGTTTAATTTATTGAGTTCTTTATATATTTTGGATATTAAACCTTTGTCAGACGAAGGGTTGGTGAAGATCTTTTTCCATTCTGTAGGCTGTCGCTTTGTTCTCTTGACAGTGTCTCCTGCCTTACAGAAGCTTCTCAGCCTCATGAGGTCCCATTTATTAATTGTCGACATTAAGGCCTGGGCTGTTGGTGTACTGTTCAGGAAGTTGTTTCCTGTGCCTATGTGTCCCAGGCTCTTCCCCACTTTTTCCTCTAACTGAATTAATGTCTCTGGTTTTAAGTTGAGGTCTTTAATCCACTTGGACTTGAGTTTTGTGCATGGTGACAAATAAGGGTCTAATTGCATTTTTCTACATGTAGACATCCAGTTAGACCAGCACCATTTGAAAGTCAATACCTTTTCTGTATACAAATGACAAACAGGCAGAGGAAGAAATTAGGAAAACTATTCCCTTCACGATAGCCACAAACAATATAAAATATCTAGGAGTAACTCTAACCAAGCAAGTGAAGGACTTATTCGAAAAAAACTTCAAAGCTCTGAAGAAAGAGATTGAAGATGACATGAGAAGATGGAGGGATTTACCTTGTTCGTGGATCGGGAGAATCAACATAGTAAAAATGGCCATCTTATCAAAAGCAATTTACAGATTCAACGCAACCCCTATCAAAATACCTACAAAATACTTTGAAGATATTGAAAGATCAATTCTCAAATTCATATGGAGAAATAAAAAAACCAGAATAGCAAAAACAATCCTATACAACAAAAGATCCTCTGGAGGAATCTCCATACCTGATCTCAAGCTGTACTACAGAGCAACAGTAATTAAAACAGCATGGTATTAGCAAAGCAATAGACTGGTGGCCAATGGAATCGAATCGAAGACACAGAGATGAATTCACACACATTTGCTCACTTGATTTTTGACAAAGAAGCGAAATTTATTCAATGGAAAAAGGATAGCATCCTCAACAAAAGACCATCTTTGACTTTTTTATGTAGTTATTTATATACTCTGGATAATAATCCCTTGTGTAGTTGAGAAAGATCAATAAGATACATATTTTTAAAAGTACTTAAAAAGGAAAATTACATATGTCCATATAACTAATGGATCAGATATAGTGATACCAGAGTAATAAAAATACCATGAAGTGAATAAAAAGATAAAAACATATGTATGCAGCTAAAGCAGTAATAAGATGAAGATTTAGAGTACTAAATTTTAACTGTTCTCAGTTGAAGGTTGGGTCAAAATATTTAGCCCCACTTCTGGAAACAGTATCTAAATTATTAGCTTTTCAAAAATTCACTTTTGTGCAATCTTTTATATTTTAGAATATATTTTAAATTACAATATAAATATTTGTATTATATAATGTCCTTTTTTCTATTTTCATCTAATTTACTGTTAAATTAAATATAATTACTATGTAATGCATATCCAGATTTAAACATTTTATTAATGTTCATTTAGTTTAGTAAAAGCAGAATCTGACAGAGAAATGGAATCCTGACAGAACAGCCTGATGCAAGAGACCTAACACTCTTGCATCACGTGTTGTTGATCATCTCCTTTGACACATTGCACTGTTTGTGTTCCAGGTGGTTACACACTAAAGATGAACGCAGCTGGGCAGTGTGGCCTGATTAATGTCCTTCACACATTAGGTGCAGATGGCATGACATTTATTACCCTAATTAATTTATTGGTCCTGCCGTATGGGAGAAACAGCTTTCCTCTCCACTGGAATCACTTGGGAAATTGAAAGGACAACTCATTGCCATGGGACTTCATCAAATTATGAAAACTAGCTGATGATGAAAGAAATCAATGACTTGCTTAGACAGAACAGTGTGCACTGGCATTTTCCCATAGTTCATACTTTGAAAAGCAGATGGAATGCAGTCTGTCATGCAAGGCTGTATTTCAAGTTTTTTAAATTTTACAAGAATTTTTATCAAATGCAAATATTCTACACTAAGTATACAACTCTATTTGACCACAAGGACGCACGGTTAAAGCTGTGGGTTACAAAAATGTTATGGAATGCGACTAGCCAATGAGTGGACATATGTACAGCCTTAAACGTGCATATTCATCACTGACTTGCAGAGATTCTAATGGTGCCAAGTGGAGAAATGATTAATTATAAAGCTACTTAGTTGTTACAGAAGTTACACACAGAAGTTGTGTAACACTTTCTTAAGCCATCTTCTGAACCTGTGCTTTTAAGTTGAAGCTCTACAAAACGTACAAGGAAGGCATGAAGTAGACATTTTTTGAATTAAATGATTCTCCAATCTGCTTCAAATTCAGGGGTATGTCTTATGTAAGATATTAAGAATATATATATATATGTATATGTATATATAACATATATATGTATATATATATATATTCTTGTTGATTATTTTGGAATACACTTCTATTTATGTGCAAAAATACATCCCAATCTATTATATTATCCAACCTTCTTTTGTTTGGTACATTTCTTAGGAAGATACATTTATCATGGTGTCTAAGCAACACAAGCAAGTCATATTTCACTTCCAGTCTGAACATATGGAGTTTATACAACTCATGAATTGGATGTTGAATGAACTGGCCTTACTGGACCTTTGACAGCAGGAAAAAGGGAAGTCCCAGTGAGAATGGAAATACGACACTATAGCAGATTCATCAAATTAGTACCAACTGAAATAAAATTTTGTACTCATAAGTTAAAAGTGAATATATGTATTAATGAAAATTTAATTATTCACTTACTTCTTATGCCCCAAATACTGACTTCTTTCTTTGCATGTTTCATTTTTAAAATATTATTCATAAATTCAGGCATTTACTAATGTCAGTCTTTGCTCTGGAAACTGAAAATAGTATCAGAAGCAAAAACATATCACTAAAAAAATAATGTGACATTCTATTGAACAACACACAAACACAAAATGAGAAGCAGTTAGTGACTGGCTAAACTGAAAGGAAAGCTGGATATTGAACCATTTTTGCCAAAAAAAATATTATATTTACCATGATAATGTCAGGGTATGCTATATTGTAGATTAAATGAAGAGTTCTCAAAAAAGGAGAAAAATTAAAGAACCCAAAGGCAAGAAAAGCTAAAACACTCTTAGATCGGAGACTGTGTGGATGCAAAAATTTTGCATGGTAAAGAGAGTGTGTTAAAAGAATATTAATATTTAATATTGATTTATAATTAAAAAAAAACAATGCTTAACCTTTGGTGAGCCTTATTCACTAATAGCCATACAAAAAGACTTCCATCCATTTAATTAGCCTAGAGCACAATTCTGTACAATAATTACTCCATCCAAGCTAGTATAGCTTCCTCCCATTCTCTTTTCACATATTATACTTACTTTTTATGCACGCCCTAGGTCTGCCTCATTCCTCCTGGTGTTTCCCCAGCCCTCGTCATGTGGATCCCTTCTCTCCTTCCTCCCCTCACTAGATCAGGATGTCTATCCTCTGTTACTGCTCAGCATTGGCTAGTTGTTTTTTATGGGCAATACAGAGAACAAATGGTGAAATTGTTCTCCTTGAGACAGGAGATACTTAAAATAAACGTAAAAAAGCAGTATATAAATTGAAATCGGATAGTGGGGTAAAGAAATCAGCATTTGACTGAACAAGGGTAAACTGTGCATCAGAGCATTATGCCTACAAAAGTGAGATAAAAGATGCGATCTATTATCTGGTAAGTAATAACTGACCCCTTAGTGGGCAAATAATGTGAACGCATGTGTGCTAAAATAAGATCGCCAGAAAATGTAATATTTATAACCTGAAAATGCATCTGTTGTTATTAATCATTCAATTAAGAGCACAGGACATAGTGGTACACATTTTACAATATATTAAATAAATAAATATTTTGAAAGCTTGTTTTTTTCCATCAGTGTATAAAAGAGGTAAAATACGTTGCCAATTTTAATGTTTTTTAATAGATGAATTATTATTTATGCAAAATTCTTGGTATATTTGCACATCTAATATAAATAATGTGATTTCTTGAGTATGGTATCCAAGTTTTAAAATGTTGCACAAGCACATTAGGCCCATCACTTCAATGTAGTTCATCTACGTTCATCCATGCATGTGACAGTTTCTCCTTTCCGCTTTTCTTTTTACTGCTTTTGCTCTTCTTTCTCTTTCCTTGTTTATCCTCCTGCGGTGATAGAACCAGATATGTTCCTATGATTGGCAAATATTTTATTATTTAGTTACATCTCCTCCCTAAAACGTTTTCATTTTTATCATTGAACAATGTTTTGTGGTGTGTAACTACACTTATTTCATGCATTCTTCAGAAATAAGACAGAATGCTTGTTTTTTATTTCTCACTTGTTTTGATCAACCAGCCTATTTCTATGCCAGCATCCTGCCATCTTTATTACTGTTGCTGTATAGTGTAGCTTGAGATCAGGGATAGAGAGCCCCCCTGGAGATACTTTATTGTATAGATTATTTTTAGCTTGTTTGGTTTTTTGTTTTTCTTTCTTTTTCAAATTTTTTATTTTTATAAATTTGTTCACTTTGCAATTAGCCCCCTCCTTCATCACCTCCTGATCCCACCCTCCATCCCTCATATCCTTTCACTCCCTCCTCTAGTTCTCAGAAAGTGGAGCCCTCCTCCCCTAACATCTGACCTCAGCCTAATAATTCTCATCTGTACTACATGTATCCTCTTCCTCTGTGGCCTGGCAAGGCCACCACACCAGGGGCAAGTGAACAATGTGATGGGGGGATGGTAGAGATTCCATGTCAGGAGTAGTCTAGGAGGTATGGCCTCACCGGTGAGAGTGAGTCATTGATAACAGGTTTTGAGTTATCTAAACTTGTAGCACTTCCAGTGTGGTCTTTCTCTGATTCATGATTGTGTTTTGACAAGTGAGATCAGATCTTCTGTTCTGTCATTCTTTCTGGTTGATGCCATGATGGACATTTATAAAGTTATAGTAGATGTGAGGGTCCAACTAACACTGCAGCCTAAATATTTCATTTTCTATATTTGCTTAGTAGTGTAATTGTGAGATCATATGATAGCTCTAATTTTTTAATATACTCTTCTATATGCCCTGTAAATATTAGTTTTTCTTTATAGCTTAGCCAGTAATTGCTTCTTGTATCTTTTGTACAATAGCTATTCTTTTCTGAGGTGAAGCAATTTCTTAATTGTAATTTAATCTACACATCTCTGCATGCTGTTAAAGATTGTTTTCATGTGTCTATTGATCATTACATAAGTTATTCTCAGATATCTCTTTTTAGATCTATTTTCAATTATTCAGTGGGGTTATTTTGCTATTGATTTTTTGGAGTTCAAAATATACTCTACTTAATAACCCTTCATCAGATAAATGGTTTGCAAATAATTCCACCTTTCTTTCTTTCTTTCTTTTTTTTTTTTTTTACTGTCTACAGTCTTTATTCAGTATTTCCAGAGTCCCAGTGTAGGTGTTTCTTTAATCTGTTGTCTCTTTAGTGTTCTGTGAGTTTTTAGTTTGATATGTAACCATTTGCCCATTTCTGCTTAGTTTCTTGTACTTCTCTTGAGCAAAGGATATATCTAGGTTCCTATTCTTTTAAAAACAAGTAAAAACTTTCTACTTCAAACCATAACTTGAGTCCCTGGTGAAACATGATAGGGGTGGATCCTTCATCCCAATAGAAAGATGTTAACACTTTGTATTTTAAGTGTGCTTCCATATTGTGAATCAGCTCAAATTTGTCAATGGAGACAAGTAATGTTTATATCACAGCAAAGCACTCTGGCCTTTTTTATTTAAGAAAGTCAAAGAGGCACATTGATTTAAAAAAAAAAAAAGAAGGGACTGAAATGTTCTAAATAGTTGTACTTGTGAAAGAAAATACACATAAATAAAGGCGAGACATGGCTTTTGAATGTCCTTATTTCAGCAAATTGAAGTGTATCATTAGTTTTGAAGAAAAAAACAAAAGGTTTTCTAAAGCATTTAATCCATGGCATAGGATTTGAAAAATACAAAAAGAAAAAAATAACAATTTTTAAAATTTGCAAAGTTGTTAAAAAATCTGATAACCCTCTTTTTTTAATAAGAACTGTTAATAAACTCCCCCATTTTATATTGTTAACTGGACCTACTTAGCTCCCAGTCTATCATTTCAATATGCTAATGGTTATTATTATAATTTCCTCACCAAATATTTCTTAATATATGCAAAGAAACTGAGTTGAAAAGTTGTTAGAATGCCTTGTCTCAAATTTTGCTGTGATGCACTATGAAATAATTTGATATCCCTCTTCCTCCCTCCAATTTGTGGTAATGGTTACAACACATGTTCTTTTTTTTTTTTTAACTTTTTTAAAACATTTTTTATTTTTTTACATATATATTTATATTATTACATATTTATACAATATGCTACCTATAGCCAGAATAACCATGACACAATCAGGAATTACATAAATGTTACATTCTTAGTGTTTTTGGCTATTTGTTTTTGACAACCTTGAGAAAAACATCTTTCCTATCCAGGTGCATCTAAAACTCTTAATGTAAATCAATCTACATCACATCTTGTCGTTATCAATTTTAAACATCTATCTAGACCTAAAAATATCTTAACCCCTAAACAACTTAGCTTCATTGTAAAACTAAGCGGCCTGGTCTTCAACTCCATTAGAGACTTGTGAAGGAATAAACTTGATTACCTGAGTATGCCGGGAGTGCAGGTTAGTAGCTTCCCAAATGAGAAGATGACAGAGACAGTTTGCTACCTGAATAGTCACTGAAATTTCTCTATTATGTTGGAGCATCTTCTTTAGCCTTATGGCCCAATATATTTTTCAGACATATTTTTGAGGCAGGAACTATTGAGGACTTGATTACCCTAGGTATGTCTGTACTTTACTTTTGGGATCTTTGTTAATGAAGCCTCTGATGTGCTTATCACATCACTGGAGATTGTTCTCATAGACCACAAGACTAGTAGAAGGCTCCAATATTTTGACCTTGAGGTGTAGCGTCTTTATCCAGAAGCTCACAGTTGAGCTCATGCTGTCTAATTTCTTATATTAAAAAAAAGCATTAAAGATTTCACCATGTTTTGTGTAGGTTTATGACTTTGTGTTGGGTCTCATAGCAGCTTCTCAACATGTGGGCAAGATACCCTTGCCTCTCTCAGTTCCCCTATTGTTACATTCTCCTTCCATTCTCCTTCAGTTGATTCTCCCTCTAATGGCTAAATGTAGGAATAGTAATGCTAGTGCTGAGATTGAAGATAAGAACTACATGCAGGAGGGTTCCAAGATGGCGCCGACCAATAAGCCACGTATCTGATCTACTCCGAGGAGACCAGAGACATAATTGGAGCAACAGATTGCTGGACTTTGAGAACTGTAGGTGAGTGGGGCCCCAAAGGCCACAGACCAAACAGGGGGCCTATCCTCCTGGGTCAAGCAACATCCTGGAGGTGATAAATGCACTCCCCAAACTCTGGAACGGAATCCACATGCAAACTGCAGCCTGCATATAAAGCACAGACTCGTTGTTTGGGGAGGGGATTTTCCAGAGTCCCCAGCCAGAGGAGTCTCAGTGAAGAGGGTGAATCTGCCCTAGGATTCCTCCTTCCACACCACCCCAAACTGCGGAGGTCACCCGCCTAGGCCGAGTGAAAACACAGGCGGTGGGACACAACAGAGACAGCTAAAGTGGGACTGCAGCTCGCTGGCCATCCAGGGGCTCCACCTAACACCAATCACAGCAGACTGAGCCTGCAAACGGCCGCAGTGAGAAATCAGCTTGGACTGCTTCCACAGACCTATTGGGAGACGTGGGTCTTGCCTAGAGCGATAGCTGAACATCTTAGCCCTGCCGGAAGACCTGGTTCCGCAGGCTTCCGCCAGAGCTCTGCAACCCTATTGTTCCTACCCAGCCACAAGGCACTGGCCCTGCACTCCCCGAACAAGAGAGCCTAGCTGGGGATCCTGGCCTGAGCAAGGCAGGCACTCTCATATTATCGGGAGATGAGATGTGGATGAGTCATGTTTGCAGTGTCTAATTGCTGACCTAGAGCATTAGTGGAGCATCATAGCCTGGTGGGAAGATCTGGTTCCACAGGCAACCGCCAAAGCTCTGCAACCCTAGTCTTCCTAACTGCCTAGCCACAAAGCACTAGCCCTGCACTCCCCAAACGAGAAGCCTATCTGGGGCTCCTGGCGCGAGCAAGGCAGGCACTCTCACATTATCGGGAGATAAAACGTGAGTCTTGCTTGCAGTGTCTAATTGCTGACCAAGAGCGACCTTGGTCCCTCCAGGCATATAGTTCTGGGAGAGGGTACCGCTACAGGGTATAGAGACAGAGCTAAAAGACAGCTACACCCCCAGAAGTTCTGATCTAACTGGGGTCTTGACTACAAAGCCACAGGAAGGACAGGCAGCTGGGATCAACCGACTAAACCAGAATTTTTGTGTGCGGACCTTATTCTAGGTCCCAAAACTGCTGATCTGAATTACAGTAGTAAAGTCCAAACAGATATCTACTTTGGCTGGCTCAGCCTGGAGCCCACGGTGCAGAGGAAAATCACCAGGAGTAAAACTGGAACCTACCTTTTCCACAGAAATACTCCCTGATCTCCACAGGCAAGAGCACCTGACCTATAATCAGTCATCAATTAACCACTTGCAACCAGCGAAGGTCACTACAAAATACCTTCCAACATCAGAGCCATTAAAATGACAAGAGGACAGAGAAAGAACACTAACAAAAACCAAAACAGTTTGGCATCTCCAGATCCCAACATTCTCAATAAAAAAAACCTGGAGAACCTAACAGCAATGGCTCGTCAAGAAAATGACCTCAAGTCCTTAGTAAAGAAGATGATAATGGAAGAAACAATTAAAATCTGTAAAAAAAAAAAAAAAAAAAAAAAAAAAATGCAGGAGGAGGCAAACAAGAGGGCTGAAGAGTTAAAAGAGTCATATAAAGAGGCACTTGAAGAATTTCAGAAAAATATAAATAACCAGATGAAGGAAATCATTAAAACAGTCCAAGACATGAAGATAAAATGGAAGCTATGATACAGAAACCCACAGAAGAAAAACGTGATCAAGAGGCATCAGAGAAGAAAGCAAGCATCTCAGAGGTGGCCTTATCTAACAGACTGCAAGAAATGGAAGAACGAATATCGGGACTTGAAGATACAATCGTAGAACTGGAAAGAACCATTCAGGGAAATGCTAAATCTGAAAAGTTCCTGACACAGAGCATTCAAGAAATAAAAGACAACATGAAAAGACAAAACTTGAGAATAATAAGGATAGAGGAAAGAGAAGGCAACCGACTCCACAGCCCAGAAAATATCTTTAATCGAATAATAGAAAAAATTTCCCCAAATTGAAGAAGGAGATGCATAGGAGAATACAAGAGGCCTACAGAACACCAAATAGAATAGACCTGAAAAGAAAATCTTCCTGCCACATAATAATAACAACACAAAATATACAGAACAAGGAAAAATTATTAAAAGTGGCAGAGAAAAAGGCCAAGTAACATATGAAGGCAAACCTATCAGGATTACTCCTGACTTCTCAGCAGAGACCATGAAAGCCAGGAGGGCTTGGACAGAGGTTCTGCAAATGCTAAGAGAACACAGATACCAGGCAAGACTACTATATCCAGCAAAATTATCAATAACCATTGACAGAGAAGACAAGGTATTCCATGACAAAACAAATTCAAACAGTACCTAGCCACAAATTTGGCTTTACAGAAGTTACTAGAAGGAAAACTCCACACCAACTCGTCAAACTACAACCAAAACTACATAGGAAATAGGTAACTACACCATTGCAAAATCACAACTTCACAAAATCTCAACTGTTACAAATACCAAAAATGAAGGGGCTTACAAATCACTGGACATTAATACCTCTCAACATCAATGGTCTCAATTCTCCAATAAAAAGACACAGACTAACAGAGCGGATGCATAAACATGACCCAACATTCTTCTGCATTCAAGAAACACATTCAACCACAAGGAAAGACATTGCCTCAGAGTAAAAGGTTGGGGAAAAATGTTCCAAGCAAGTGGTCACAAGAAACAAGTTGGAGTAGCCATTCTAATATCTAATAAAATAGACTTTCAACCAAAATTAATCAAAAGAGATGAAGATGGACACTTCGTACTCATCAATGGTAAGGTCAACCAAGAAGACATCACGATTTTGAACATCTATGCTCTGAATACAAGGGCTCCCACATTTGTAAAAGAGTTATTAACAAAGCTTGCCCTACTCATCGATACCCACACATTAATAGTGGGAGACTAGAACATCCCACTTTCACTCAAGGATAGGTCTTTGATTCAAAACTAAGCTGGGAAATAACCTCATTACCAATGTCATGAATCAAATGAATCTAACAGATATCTACAGAACTTTCCACCCAAACGCTAAGGAATATAACTTTTTCTCAGCACCCCATGGAACATTCTCTAAAATTGATCACATAGTTGGTCATGAAGCAAACCTCAACAGATACAAGAAGATTGAAATAATACCTTGTATCTTATCAGATCACATGGCCTAAGGTTGGACTTCAACAGCAACAGAAATAACAAAACACATACTAAAGCGTGGAAACTAAACAGCATTCTACTTAATGACACATGGGCCATGGAATAAATAAGGGAAGAATTAAAAGACTTCCTGAAATTCAATGAAAATGATGGAACAACATACCCAAATTTGTGGGACACATTGAAAGCAATGCTAAGAGGAAAATTCATAGCACTAAGTGCCTTTAAAAAGAAAATGGAATCATCCCACATAAACAACTTAACAACACATCTGGAAGCTCTAGAAAAAAAAGAAGCAGAAACACCCAAGAGGAGTAGACGCCTAGAAATAATCAAACTCAGGGCTGAAATCAATAAATTAGAACAAAAAGAACAATCCAAAGAATCAACAAAACCAAGAGCTGGTTCTTTGAGAAAATTAACAAGATAGACAAACCGTTAGCCAATCTAACTAAAAGACAGAGAAACACTATCCAAATTAACAAAATCAGAAATGAAAAGGGAGACATAACAACAGACACCGAAGAAATACAAAGAATTGTAAGAACCTACTTTAAAGGCATTTATGTCACAAAATTTGAAAATTTAAGGGAAATGGACAAATTTCTTGACCGATTCCATTAGCCAAAATTGAACCAAGACCAGATAAACAAATTAAATAGCCCTATTTCCCCTATAGAAATAGAAGCAACAATTGATAGTATCCCAACCAAAAAAAAAGCCCAGGGCCAGATGGTTTCAGTGCAGAATTCTACCAGTCCTTCAAAGAGGAGCTAATAGTGATACTATTCAAGCTATTCCAAAAGATAGAAATGGACGGAATATTACCAAATTCTTTCTATGAGGCCACAGTCACAATGATACCTAAACCTCACAAAGACCCAACAAAAAAAGAGAATTTCAGACCAATTTCTCTTATGAACATTGATGCAAAAATACTCAACAAAATACTCGCAAAGCAAATACAACAGCATTTCAAAGACATCATTCACCACGACCAGGTAGGCTTCATTCCAGGCATGCAGGGATGGTTTAACATATGGAAATCCATCAATGTAATCCATCATATAAACAAACTGAAAGAGAAAAACCACCTGATCATCTCTTTAGATGCAGAAAAAGCATTTGACAAAATCCAACACCCATTTATGGTCAAAGTTCTGGAGAGATCGGGAATACAAGGGACTTATCTAAACATAATAAAGGCTATATACAGCAAACCAACAGCCAACATTACATTAAATGGAGAGATACTCAAGGAAATCCCTCTAAAATCGGGAACCAGACAAGGCTGCCCTCTGTCCCCATATCTCTTCAATATTGTTCTTGAAGTTCTAGCCAGAGCAATGAGACATCAAAAGGAGAGGAAGAGGATCCAAATGGGAAAGGAAGAAGTCAAATTATCCCTATTTGCAGATGATATGATAGTGTATATAAGTTACCCCCAAAATTCCACCAGAGAACTCATACAGCTGAAAAACACCATCAGGAAATTGCAGGATACAAAATAAACTCAAAAAAGTCAGTAGCTTTCCTGTATACAAATGACAAACAGGCAGAGGAAGAAATTAGGAAAACTACTCCCTTCACGATAGCCACAAACAATACAAAATGTCTAGGAGTAAATCTAACCAAGCAAGTGAAGGACTTATTTGGAAAAAACTTCAAACCTCTGAAGAAAGAGATTGAAGATGACATCAGAAGATGGAGGGATTTACCTTGTTCATGGATTGGGAGAATCAACATAGTAAAAATGGCCATCTTACCAAAAGCAATTTACAAATTCAATGCAATCACTATCAAAATACCTACAAAATATTTTGAAGATATTGAAAAATCAATTCTCAAATTCATATGGAGAAATAAAAAACCCAGAATAGCAAAAATAATACTATACAATAAAATATCCTCTGGAGGAATCTCCATACCTGATCTCACGCTGTACTACAGAGCAACAGTAATTAAAACAGCATGGTAAAGCAGTAGCTGGTGGATCAATGGAATCGAATTGAAGACCCAGAGATGAATCCACACACATTTGCTCACTTGATTTTTGACAAAGAAGACAAATCTATTCAATGGAAAAATGATAGCATCTTCAGCAAATGGTGCTGGTCTAACTGGATGTCTACATGTAGAAAAATGCAATTAGACCCTTATTTGTCACCATGCACAAAACTCAAGTCCAAGTGGATTAAAGACCTCAACTTAAAACCAGAGACATTAATTCAGTTAGAAGAAAAAGTGGGGAAGAGCCTGGGATACATAGGCACAGGAAAAAACATCCTGACCAGTACACCAACGGCCCAGCCTTCTAGTCAACAATTAATAAATGGGACCTCATGAGGCTGAGAAGCTTCTGTAAGGCAGGAGACACTGTCAAAAGAACAAAGGCGACAGCTTACAGACTGGGAAAAGATTTTCACCAACCCTTCATCTGGCAAAGTTTTAATATCCAAAATATATAAAGAACTCAATAAATTAAACACCATAAAACTAAACAACCCAATTGCGAAATGGGGCTTGGAACTTAACAGAGAATTCTCAACAGAGGAATATCAAATGGCCGAGAAACACGTAAAGAAATGCTCGTCCTTGTTAGTCAGCAGAGAAATACAAATCAAAACGACACTGAGATTCCATCTTATACCCATCAGAATGGCTAAGATCAAAAACTCAAATGACACCACATGTTGGCGAGGATGTGGAGAGAGAGGAACACTCCTTCATTGCTGGTGGGAATGCAAACTAGTACAACCACTTTGGAAAGCTATCTGGCGCTTTCTCAGAAAAATGGGAATAGGGCTTCCCCAAGACCCAGCTATCCCACTCCTTGGAATATACCCAGAAAATGCCCTACCACACAACAAGGACATACGCTCAACCATGTTCATAGCTGCTTTATACATAATAGCCAGAACATGGAAACAGCCTAAGTGTCCTTCAGTAGAAGAATGGACTAAGAAACTGTGGTATATTTACACTATGGAATACTACTCAGTAGTAAAAACAAGGAATTCCGGAAATTTGTGGAGAAATGGATTGATCTAGAAATTATCATAATGAGTGAGTTCACCCAGAAGCAAAAAGAGACAAATGGTATATATTCACTCATATCAAGACACTAGTCCAAGGGATACGTACCATGAAAAACTTTACTTACCAAGAAAGTGGGTCAGAGGAGAGGACATCTTATTGAGACTTTAGGCAAGAGTAGCATGGAAGAATGGGGAAATAGTAGAACCCACAGGGTCCTGGAAACCTACAAGAAGAACTTTATGACAGGCAGATCTGGGTCCTGGGGTCCCAGCCAAGGAGAATATAGGCAGTAAGCTTCGAACCCCTACCAAGACCTAGCTGACGAACATGATATTCTCCACCGTTGAGTGGAGAGTGAGATCTGACTCTCACAGGAACTCTGGTGCCTCTTTTCTGACCACGTCCCCTGGATGGGGAGGCCTGGCGGCACTCAGAGGAAGGATAGCAAGTTACCAAGAAGAGACTCAATATTTAAGAGCATATATAGGGGGAGGAGGTCTCCCTCAATCACCGACATAGCAGAGGGGAAAAGGGGGGAATTGGGAGGGAGGGAAGAATGGGAGGAAACAGGGGAAGGGCTAACAATCAAGATGTAATATGAATAAATTAATAAAATAAAAAAAAATAATTACATTCAGTCTTAGACTTTTCTCTTCTTTTAGTTAGTCTGAATTTCTTTATGTTATGTATTTATTTTAGTCTCTTTTCTGACCTGGTACTAGAATATCCAAGGATGTATTTAATTAGGGAAAGAAGATTTTTAGCTTACAATTCTGAAAGTTTGATGGCCTGTAGCCAGCAGAGACTCATCTCTAGTAAGAGTTTTATGTAAGCTGACATTCGCACAAGAGGCAAAGATTTGTAGAAACCCAGAATATGAGGAAACAGAGACTGTGATTATCTGAATGCTTTAGGTCTCTCAGATGTATACTGTATGAAATTTTTAAAAATTGTTTTCATTATGTTCATGTGTGCACATATGTTCATATGTGTTGGTAAAGATATATATCTGTGCTTGTAATATGGAGGCCAGCAACCAACTTCAGGACCTGTAAACCTAGATTTTCTTTAGGCAGGGTCTCTTATTGCAGATTTATTTAAAATGGCTGGCCAATAAGCTACAGGATTTCCAGATTTTATAACCCCAGTATTGAGATTACAATTGCATACTGCCTTGCCCAATTTTTTAAATGAATTTTGAGGCTTGAAGTCAAATCCTCATGCTTGTGTGAAAAACATATTACCAATTGAACTGTCTTGTCTGCCTCCCAGTATATGTACTCTTAAGGGATAAATCATATTTCAACTATAGCATTATCCTTAAGCAAATTATTGGAATGGTTTTCAAAAAATACTAGCTTTGTTTCTCTTCAATTCTTTCAGTCTATTATTTAAAGTTGAGGGGACAGGGCAATGGTATATCATACAAAGTGCTTACCTACCAAGGACTGGGATTCTGATCCCTAGAACCCATATACATTCTCAGTGAACATGACAATTCTCCTGTAATTCTAGCCATGGGCATAAAGATAATGAAAGAAACACTTTCCAGAAAAGTAAACAAATTCAGGGATAAAAATATTGTTTATAAAAAGTTTGAAAATCTGTTGGCACATTTGGGAGATTTTACATATAATACATTAACATTAATAGCATAGGAACTTTGCAAATATGAGATAACTGATAAAAGAAATGGTAAGGTTAATAGAAGGAAGAGAATAAAATATTATAAAAGTTGTTCTTGTGTCAAAAGTCTTTATAAATGAGAAAGAGCTTGACAGTATCTACAAAGTAGTGTATACACTTGTAAGTCATAGGTACAGATGGATAGACTGTGGATTACTTAAGAGAAACTGTAAGAAAAACACATTCAAAGCACAGTTGTAAGTAACAGTTATCAGATTACACACACTGAGAAAACAGTGAAAATGATGTGCTTTTGTAGGTGGAAGAATAAACTCAGCCTTCTTAACAACTGAATTTAAAAACTCTATCTATGGAACAGACAAATCTTCTTGTTTACAATTATAAGTGAGTGACAAAACCTAAAGGGTTCTTTGTTTGACAATCTCAAATTAACTTATTACCTCTTCTGGGATTTTAAAAGCCCAATTAAACTATTTCTTTCCAGCATGCATCCAGGCTGTAAGCTAAAGACTAGTATTTTCTCAGTAGGTCTCTCATGCAGATGCTCTTCAATGCAACAAGCTCCCCAACAGTCCCAGGTGCTTTCAGTGCTGAGCCTTGAAGGCAAAGTAGTTTTAATTGCATAATTCCCCTATCTTCTGCTTCTTTAGCTTATCTCAAATGCTTCCATCAAAGTTAAGAAAATATATGCTTTTATTTAAATAGTTCTTTCAATCCACTGAGTTGACTTCATTTGTTTCCCTTGACCCTATTAAATTAACTCTTGAAGCCACAGTGTTGCTGTGAACAGAAAAACTCCTATTTTACAACTCAGCGGGAGTAAGTTACAGTCAGAATATAATATAGTATGCTTTTGAAACCACCATGTTAGCTGTTTGAGTCTATTTCTGTACTTTCAGGGTGATGTCACCAGCCTTTACCTGTTATTCTTTTCTGAGACTCAGACTGTAGATTTTAAACATACAATTCTGTCAAGATACTCTGTGAATGTATACACAATAAATGGCTCAGCAGAACCAGAGACACAAGTAGTAATTAGGAAATGTTAATCATGACTCCCACCATCTTTAATGTTAACAATAACATAAAGGTAATCTGAGAATGATCAGACCATAAGAAACAAGGCCCTGGGAAAATAGTTGTGTGTTCCTCTTTTCAAAGAACTGTGGAGATGTCCTGACTCAGAGACTATATAAGGGAAATGATAAAAAATATTCCTTTTATAAATTTTACCATCAGAATTGAGTGCGCATTACAGAAAACATTACTTCTTAGCAATTGCTATAAAAGTGTTTGCCCTGCCAAGACAGGATAAGCAAATCCTCAATAGTTCCTGCCTAAAAATATGTCTGTAAGATATATTGGGCTGAAAGGCTGAAGATGATGCTCTAACATTATACAGAATTACGGCAGCAAACTGTCTTTGTCATCTTCTTCTCATTTGGGCAGCTGCTCACTCCCTGTATACTCGGGCAATTAATTTTATTCCTTCTCAGGTCTCTGATGGGGTGAAAAACCAGATGGTTTAGTTTTACAATTAAGCTTAGTTGTTTAGGGGTTAAGATGTTTTTAGGACTAGATGGATATTTTAAGTTGATAATGATGAGATATGATAGATATTGATTTACATTCAGAATTTTAGATGCACCAAGATACGAAAGATGTTTTCTTCAAGGTGCCAAATACAAATAACCAAAGCACTATGAATGTAACATATATATATATATGTATATGTATATATATATATATATATATATATATATATATATATATATATATATATACATACACATGAGGTATTTATCCTCATTATTTTATGGCAATTCTTGCTCTAGATAGTTATTGTATATACATGTAATAATATAAATGTATATGTAAAGAATTTAATAAAAATTGTAATTAAATAAAAAATAAAAGTCTATGGAGGGATAGAAAAAAAAACTTTGTCCCAGGGAATGCTCAGTTCTTCTATGAATAAAGCGAACAACAAAAATTGATGGTTTTAAAATAAAATACAATTCCAAAGTTTCAGTAGCTCCAAGTTAACATATTTGGTTCCTCCTTGCATTAATGTTTATAGTACATTAACACTCAATAATCATTGTGCTTATGGGTAAGGAACACAGGATTCTCAAAGTTCTTATCAGCATTGGCTCTCAAAAAAACGAGGTTCCCTCCAAATGAGGAAGGTAAATAGCAGCACAGCTACAAATGTTACTGTATACAAGGGTGGCCAGCCTGCAAGATATGCTGGTACACTAGTGGCAGAAAAGTTTATGAGAGTAACCAATCAATGTATGATTTGACTTTGGGCCCACTCTACAAAATGGAACCTATAACTGATGCTGCTTTGGTGACCAAGAACCGGAGAATAGGGAGATCAGGGACTCAGGGAAGAGACAACTACTACTATTGTTCCAGAGGAGAATAGGAATGACCCCTAACAGCATTCTACTACTCTTCTAGATCAATGACTTGGTCAGCCATTGTCAGAGAAGCTGCCTCCAGCAGAAGATGGGAACGAATGAAGAGACCCATAGCTAGAAAATAGGCAAAGAGTGAGAGAACTTGGAATACTCAGTCCTAAATGGAATGACTCTATTAACTGCCCTCGACCACCTATTTTCAGAGTGCAGAGAACCCTGTGGCAAAGAAGACAGAAATATTGTAAGAAAGTATGAGGGTGAAAGCCACCAAGAAAATGATGCTTTCTAGACAGAATAGGGCTAGTACACATAGGAACTAAGAGGGACTAAGGCAGCATACACAGGATCTGTATGAGTCTGTGCCAGATGTAGTGCTACATTTTTTTTAATTTTTCAATTTTATTTTATTAATTTATTCATATTACATATCAATTGTTATCCCATCCCTTGTATCCTCCCATTCCTCCCTCCCTCCCATTTTCCCCTTACTCCCCTCCCCTATGACTATGACTGAGGGGGACTTCCTCCCCCTGTATATGGTCATAGTGTATCAAGTTTCTTTTTGGTAGCCTGCTATCCTTCCTCTGAGTGCCACCAGGCCTCCTCATCCAGGGGACGTGCTCAAATGTGAGGCACCAGGAAACTGGGACAGAGGGGAGGACATCCTAATGGGACTCTAGATGAGAGAAGCATAGGAGAATAGCAAAGTAGAAGGATCCAGAGGGTCCTAGAAACCTACAAGTAGAACATTATGATAGGCAGATTTGGGCCCAGGGGTCACGCTCAAACTATGTCTCCAGCCAAAGACAATACAGGCCGTAAACTTCAAACCCCTGCCCAGATCTAGCCAATGGACAGGACATTCTCCACAGTTGAGTGGAGTGCTACATCTTAAAGGAGTAAGGGGCACATGCCCTCAACTAAGCCAGAAGCTATCTTCAAATGATAGCCTCTTGCAAATGAAAATTTAGTATTCTCTGAAGGAGTCTGGCCAGGGAAACAAAGTATTCCTACAAGTAGGTCCCATACACAGAAGTATATGTCCAACAGAAAAAGGACTCAATGGCATGTTGTTGTTGCTTGTTTGTTTTGTGTTTGTTTCATTTTTTATCTTCTTTTCTTTTCCACCTTACATGTCCTTTTAACACGTGTTACATTTTCTGATTAGGGGGTTTTATGGCATTACTGAGTGTGTGAATGTTTGGTTTCTGCATCTATATGCTTATTGTGCTTTCTGTTTGGCTCTTTTTCTTTTTTTTTACATTTAAAATTTTTTTTATTAATTTATTCTTGTGAGATCTCAATTGTTATCCCATCCCTTGTATCCTCCCATTCTTCCCTCCCTCCCATTTCCCCCTTATTCCCCTCCCTTATGACTGTTCCTGAGGGGGATTACCTCCCCCTGTATATGCTCATAGGGTATCAAGTCTCTTCTTGGTAACCTGCTGTCCTTCCTCTGAGTGCCACCAGGTCTCCCCCTCCAGGGGACATGGTCAAATGTGAGGCACCAGAGTACGTGAGAAAGTCATATCCCACTCTCCACTCAACTGTGGAGACTGTTCTGACCATTGGCTAGATCTGGGTAGGGGTTTAAAGTTTACCGCTGTATTGTCCTTGGCTGGTGCCTTAGTTTGAGCGGGACCCCTGGGCCCAAATCTGCCTATCATAATGTTCTACTTGTAGGTTTCTAGGACTCTCTGGATCCTTCTACTTTGCTATTCTCCCATGCTTTTTCTTGTCTGGCTGTTTTGCATATTCTTATTTGTTTTTAGTTTCAGTTTTATTTTACTTTAGTATTATCCCTAAGATGGTTGTTTGTTTCCCAAGGAAGAACAAAAAGAGCATGGATCTAGAAGGGAGGGGAAAGTGTATTCCCAATATATTGTATGAAAAAAATCCATTTTCAAATAAAAAAACCATTCCCTCAAGAAAGATTTAAAGAAAAAAAAATAACAGAGCCTGGAGTAAAGAAAGAGGGATATTTTCTACACTTACTAAGAAAGCCTTTTTGAGTTATTTGGGATATCTCAGTGTTGTTTCAAAGAACAGTTATTTATTTGGAATATGAGAAGCATATATTATGGTGCTATGGTCACAAATTTAGAATTGGATAGGTATAAACTGCCCACATTTGTGCTAACAAACAAGATATTGATTTATATATCAAATGACTAAATATTTTAGCCAAGTTTCAGAATCAATTTTTAATTTTTTTGTACCAGAAAAAGGAACAATATGGAAATATTATACAATGAATAAAGCTTAGAAAGTTTTAAATGACTTAGAGTCTTAATTCATGTATAAAGTATTATATCCTATGAAAATCATTTTTCAAGTATATCATAAATTCAGTCTTGCAAAATGAAGCTTGTATCAGCAAATTTGTGATTGTTATGTTTTTGAGAAATGAGTATTTTTCAGCAAACAATTGTTCTTTTCTTCAGGAGCTCATAAGTTTTACTTGAAAGATGATGTGGACTTTCTCCCTTGAAGATTCAGAGACCTTGTCAGGTTAATCTTAATGTACTTCCTGTGTCCATCTGATCTTTTCTTGCCTTGAGAAGACTTAACTCTGTGCTCAAAGGAGCAGATGGTACTTCAGGAGAGGCTACAATTCACTCACTAATCATGAGGAAAGAGATGAATTTAGATATTTCATTTTCTTCTCTGATGCATTTCATTTTAATAGAAAAGGATGATTTCATGTAGCCTCCTTTGGATTGTAGTTTGTAAACACACCTGTCACAATTAGCCATATGTACAATTTCCTTGTTTCGTAATGATCAAGATGGGCAAGAATATAATTAATTCCGCTCTAGTTTAAAAAGCGGATGAAAATACTATTTTTAACTACTTTGAAATGAACTAAAATATATGCAATATGCATCACAGTCCCAGTTGTTAAAAATGTTTTAGTATATAAAACAGGAATATATTCCTTTTTGTTTGTTTGTTCATTTGGTTTTGGTTTTGGTTTGTTGAGACAGGGTTTCTCTGTGTAGCCTTGGCTCCTGGTCTCACTTTGTAGATCAGGCCGGCTTTGAACTCACAGAGATCTACCTGCCTCTGCCTTCTCGATGCTGGGATTACAAGCATGCACCACTGTGCTCGGCATGACTTTATTTCTTAAATTCGGAAAAAATATGTTATTGACAGTTTCATACCTAAATGTTGTTTAGAAGCAGAAAAATTGAGATGAGCATATACCCTAATCATTATTGAAATTTAGTTTAGAAAACAAATCTTAGTAAATGTGCAAACATTCATACCTATATACACTTATATTATTGTATTTTATAAAATGTATTTTTATTTTTAATTTGTTCGTTTTACATCATGATTATATCGTGCTGCCTCAGCTCCTCTCAGTCCCACTCTCCTTCCTTCATCCTCTCTCCCCTAGGCCTCAGAAAGGAAGGCTTCCTCTCCTATCATCTTACCGCAACTTGCCCAGTCTCATCTGGACTGCCTGCATCCTCTTCCTCTGTGGTACGGCAAGGCCACCCACCAGGGGGAAGTAATTCATGAGTGGGCACCAGAGTCCATGTCAGAGGTAGCCTCTTCTCTGGGGACATTATGGGACCCACAAAGAGACTCGGCTGCCTATCAACTATATCTGAGCAGGGGTCTAGGTCCTCAGCACGCATAGTCTTTGGTTTTTGCATCAATCTCTGCAGCAACGCCCACCCCCATCCCGGGCCAGCATTGTTGGCTCCATTGGTTTCCATCGGAGCTCCTGTCCGCTCCAGGCCCTTCTATCACCCTGATCTTCCATAAGACTCCCTTAATTCATTATGAAATGACATATCACATAGTTAACTAAACTAGGATATAGACATTTGATTATTTGCATATGTAAGACTTATGGACCTAGATTGCTCATAAGAGCAAGGAACAAAAATATCACAACAAGTTGCTCCAGATTGTTTTTCAGCCTTAATGCTGAAACAGCTAAGAATTGAGTATGTCAACAAAGTGAAAGGAAAACTGGAATCACTTCCTGTGATTTTCCTAGCCATGATATGTCAGAAAAGAACTTGGGATATCCAAAGTTGCACAGTTAAGGACAAAAATAAAAATGAAGACTCTTTCTTATAATATAGTGAGAAAGAGATAAGAAAACTAAATGTTACTTTTTGTTTATAAGCTATTATAAAAACCTTAGATGATTTCTAGCACTTTACATAAATACAAATTTTATTGGAGAATTAAGACAGGAACAGATAAAGTGATAGGAACTTGACTGTTTTGTGTACCTTATAATTGTTTTACATTTTGTAATCATTTATACATAAATTTCTTATTTGCTCTAAAAAAGCAAAACTACCCTTGTAGAGCCAAGTTAAGGTTATGAAAAGGGTGTGTGTTAATTAAATTTCTCATGTTGACTTTTTAAATTTTCACATCAGCTTATTTAGGTTGTATGAATTCTGCCTGTTTAAGGCTTAATAAATAAGAATAATACTTAAATATACTTTCTTGAATCATCAATGCAAATAAAAAACATTAGCATCTGAAAGTCTAAAAATGTTATGATTTTTATTGTTTGGATAAAAATATAAGGTTTTATTCATTCATATTTTGCTTATAGTTACTTTATAAATAAATGGCCCAATCCAAAACAGTTCCTGGTCCTCAACCTTCACAGTTTCAGAGTCACACATATTAGTCAATAAAAGTGCAAGGTTACATTTCTTGTTTTAGTTACAATACATAAAGAACTTGGAAGTCATCACCCCTGACCTCACAAAATGAAAACAATGCTGAAAGGACTAAAAATCAATGTTTATTTCTTTGATCTGTCAGAGAGTTAAGGTCACCAGGCTTATTCCTGCCCTGAAATATAGAGGCCTGGTGAGTACAGGCGTCACAATCAAGAAGAGATTAAGGGAACAATGACACACGAGAAACAAAGGGGTAGGGAAACTTAGTGGAAATGCTGACAAATAGATGAACAATGAACTGGACACTGGAAAATTCTCCTGTGCTAGTTTTGTCTGGAGGAGACTGGAATGTATACTTGAATGCTTCCCCCACTACTTATCCTACTAGTCCTCAGGGTGGATAATAAAGTCACCTTCTTTCAGGGGAAGGACGGGACCAAGGAGAAATAAATCATATCATTTTCACTGCTAAGTGAAACTGCTTGACATACTTGACTCTAAAATGTGCATTTAATTTTTCAACAACCATGATAAAGTCACTTAAAATATCACTCCCAAAGTTAGTTCACTAGTCATGCGAAGCACAGTGGCATTCAGTAGAAGGAAGTTGCAGTAAAAATGCATCATATCCCATAAAGCAGGATGCAGAGAGCACATGGGAAGTGGCAAGAGCTGCCCTGCTGACAGGATTGACTTGCTATGTATCCCTCTTAATGTCTCCATACTTTCTCCCTCATGCCTATGTCAACAACTGGGGATGAGCCCTGAACGCATGAAGTAAAATAGACATTCTAGATTCAAAATATACCAAAACAATACTTAGATAATTGTTTGTGGTCCTTTGTCTCAGGTAAGAAAAGAAGGAAAAGGTAAAAATACAAAACAAAGTAAAAAGAAACAAACAAACTTAGTCTTTGGCTGGGTACCACAAAATTCCACATTCTTGATGGCAACTAAAGACTATTTACCTTGTGCAAAAATTTAAGATAAGGTCAGTAAGGTCCTAAAATGATAATTGTGGAGATTACAGATAAGAAAAGTGGTAGTCAAAGTCCAATGACAAAAGAGATGAATAAAAAAGAAAAATCCTAAGGAGAATATCTGTCAACACTGAAATGAAAAATCGGTCCACAGTGATAGTTTAGTTCTTATCTACAAACATATAAACCACTTCACTCAATGGCTACCTGCCATGGAACCTATGATCTGACAAGAAAGAAAGAAGGAAAGGAAGAAAGAAATGAAAGAAAGAAAGAAAGAAATGAAAGAGACAGAGAGAGACAGAGACAGAAAAAGACACAGAAAAAAAGAAAAAGGACAAACCACTTGGTAACCAATAAAAGACTGGTTTCGGGGATTCTCTTGTTCTCAGAGTTTTCTATTATCTGCAGCTCTTTGCTTAGGCTTGGGTCCCCTGATACTTTCCCTTTTCATATTAGCATTTTTCTTGGGGTTTTTCTTGTTTAAGTCTTGCTTAGGGAGGCATATTGTTATATGTCATAGGTGAAGCTTCCTTATTTCTAGGAGACAATCTCACAGTGGATTTCTTGGTTTTCTGACACTAAACGGGAGGGTACCTCTTCTTAGAGGTTTCCTGAGCTTAGGTACAGGAGAGTTATTGTTGTTGTATCCAGTGCATCTGGTACTCAGTGATGAGTTCTAGCCCATATTTTGACCACTTATGGTTTTCTGTAATGTCCTCATTTGCTTCCCTGACTGTTGATACTATAGTTTTATTTTTACAATTGTTATTAAAATTTTTGCATATACATTTGTATTATTACACGTATATACAATAAACTACCTACAGCAAGAACAACCACATATTTATGATCTCTCTCTCTCTCTCTCTCATCAATAATTGCTATGTGTAAGAAGTAATGCCATGCAATTAGGAAGCAAAGATGAACCAAGATAGAACCACAAGAAGTCCATAATCTGGTCAAAAAATAGAGCTCCAATGAAGAACTACACTAATAAGTATACAGCTGCAATCTTGAAAATTCAATAGAAAAGTTTTCATTGTGAATATACATCAGGAAACACAATCTGAGGCAGAGGGATATCTTAGGCAGGCTGATATTTGAATAAAGAACTGAATAATGAGTTAGAAATAACTGACAAAGAATGAGAGGATAAAACAATCTCTTCTCAACAGATTCTGAAAAAACAAACACTAGAGAATATGGAAAGAATTAAAAAGAAAGACATTTTCAGTTTTAAATGGAAAGATCAAAATGCATTCCATTAAACGAAAATCTATACTATTTTACATTAAAACCAATAAGCTTTATGATTTCTATTAAAAACCTCTAAAAAAGCAATCTGGTTTATGCATGAGTTTTTGTTAGGACCATCTGAAGTCTGTCACAGAATCTACACATTTTATCTGAGGTACTGCATTGTATCACATAGAATCCATCACAAGAACTTCTTTATACTTTACTGTCCATAGGAAACAGTAGTCATGAGCTTTGTTTTATTTTATATACCACCCATGCCTATGCTATTGTTTATTCTGGCATCATGATGATCCATTTTCAAGTTAGCATAAATGAAGCCAAATTAATTGACAGAAGTAAGAATTACGTAAGATAATATAGGACATAAATCATTTTGCTTCTGAGTACACTATATAACAGAATGAATAATTTATCTGATGTGTACTTTTAGGACCTTTGGATGCTTATAAGCTAATATTTATATTTTAATATCATCACATTAGAGTACTGTTTAAAAATGTGTACTTCTCAAATAAAGCTGAACCCAAGAACATGTAGTAACTATATGACATCAGCATTGTGTGCTGATTTCTTTAGACTCATAATCATGAGTGGGTGTAATCATGTATACATATATATTATGTGATATAGAATAAAGTTATATATAACAGTACATACTTTATATTTGGTATTAAAATTATTAGACAAATATAATTTACAGGAAATTAATCTAGATAGGTAGATTTTAAAGGATTTCTTTTCTACATGTGTCTATGTACATGCTTGTAAATATGACTTTACTACCTTGAAGGTCTGGCCATAGGCTCCTCTGGAGCTGGAATTTCAAGCAGCTGTGATCCATCTAACTTGGGTGCTAGAAATCAAATTTATGTCTATTGCAAGAGACTATTGAGCCATTATTCTATCCCCTGGACATGTGACTATAAATTGATATGAAAAGATTATTCAATTAGATGAACTATTAAAAATGAGGAGATTTCTATACACGCTTATACAGAAGAATGACAAATATATAAAAATTCACCTACATATATATGAGAACTATCCTAAGGAAATGTCACTGAAGTATACATTCTGAAATGAAAGTATCAAATAAAAAATGTTATATCTAATGACAGACTTTAATATGTTGATGACAGTGCAGGTTATAGTTCCAAAGTACTTGTACAGGTAGGTGCATTTCCTATGACCTATTTCTAAAAGGAAATCTTGGCTTGTGTATAAAAAAGAGGGGGGTTACCAAGTCAGTGATGAATTAAGTAATCAAACGAAACATATTTCATTAAAAGATGTCTTTAAACAAGTTTAAATATTTAGAGTCACTGTAATTTCTCTAACAATAAGTCTGGTATTGGTTTCCTCTATTTGTTTTCAAGATTTTGCAGAAACAGATGTATTGAGATGGATAGCTATGAAAACATTCAGTAAGAAAAGTATCTTAGTTGTAGTCAGATAATGCATTCCTTGTGGGCTTTGCTTTGGGAAACTTTTAGGTAAGGTTGACATAGGATATTCTCATATGGTCCAGGCACTAGGTAAAGACTTTGGAATTTTACTTCAGACTAAATTTGGTCTCTTTGCTTATTAAACGTTGTACCTATTTCCTCTGAGGCCATAAGACCTAACTCTAGGAGTTGCATACACACACACACACACACACACACACACACACACACACAGGTTAACCACTGTAACAAGTGGAAGATTAAATTTGAGTTTGATTCCTATTTAGTTAGCATACAAAGTATTGAATTTACTATGGAATGCATACATCACTATGCTTTCCTATATTATTCTCCCTGCCCCCACACAATACTGTTGCCCTCATTCTTAATTCTCCCCTCTTCCCCTTAGATAGTCCTTCTTTCTGGTTTCTTCCCATATGTGCTCCATTATTACCTCTTGTTAGCAATATCCAAGCTTCATAGTTCTTTTCTATTTCTATCTCTCTTTCTCTCTGTCTCTCTGTCTGTGTCTCTCTGTCTCTCTGTCGCTGTATCTCTCTCTCTCTCTCTTTCTCTTTCTCTCTCAGAGAGAGAAAGCAAGGGAAGGAGGGAGGGAGAACGGGAGAGAGAGAGAGACAGTGAAACAGAGAGGAGCATGTATACTTATAATGAATAGAAACTATGCCAATATCAGTGAAAATAATTCTAGGAATGAAAAAGTGAGATTGCATGAAATTAAAAATCTTAAGCAAAGGGAACATCAGAGTGTAGAGAAGACACATGGAATAGAAGAAAACCTGTTATCTCTATATCAGGCAGGAAACTCAACCCTAGAGCCTATATACTATATCTTTATATAACATGGTTTCTTTGTTGAATGTCTCACTTAGGTGTCTCTTTCACCAGAAAATTACAGAGAAAATAGTCATCCCTGAAAACACATATAAGTAACTTTATATTGATTTAACAGATTATTTTAGAAATTATATGCAAATACATAAATGTATACAATAGCGATTAATAAAAACAGGTGCTATGGATTTAAAGGAGACTAGGTGGGTATGTATGAGAAGGTTTGTAGAGTAGAAAGAGAAGGGAGATATGTAAATAAATTACAATATCATAATAATCACTTTTATTCACATGTAAGAGAAACAGTGAATTATCAAACAAACTTTTCAAATAAACATAGTTTACAATTATTCCATAGAAAATAATGCCTTTCAGTAAAGACGTATCATTTTGGTAAATTATTTTACTGCTGTTACTATGGTAAATGAAAGAGTTCCCCAACAAACAAGGCTGCTCTGTGAAATCTGTCAGTAATGGATGCACTGTATTAGCATCTCTGTGAAAAAGGTGTTATGCCCTTACCTTTTTATTTATGAGTCATTGGCACTTTTGGAAAACAAACAGCTGCATCAGTTTTTCCAGGATATTAAAGTCACTTTTATTGATGCTTTTGAACTTGATGTATGATCTCATAGGGACACTGCAAACAAAGCCTAGTAAATACACAATTTATTACCAAGAAGCCTATTTAATGAAAGTGTCTGCCGTACATGGGATATGCTACAATGTCTGTTTGGTACACATTCAAATTCTAATTTTAATTATTTGTTAATGAGAAGTGTCCTGTATTTTCCTGTTTATAATTTTCTTTTAACATCCCAATAAGATTACCTAAATTCTTCTTTATTGAGACCACTAGCTGATAACATTAACAAGAAATATGTATTTGAATTATTTTAAATGTGTTCTGGTAACATATCTCCAATACTTACACTTAATAATAAGTTTTTATACATCCCCCAAATTAGCTATTTAAATCTCATAGTTAACAACGTTGATTCAAAGTTAGGAGTTATTTAAATGCAATCTTTAAAATAATTAACACTGAAACATATTATGTTACTATTAATCACTAAACAACAGTGTGAGTAGTTGAAATTATTACATGTCTTTTCTTAAATTTGAAGAAAAAATAATTTATTATAAGTAGTTCCAGGATTTCATATTATGGCCAATGCATATTTATGACAATACTTACTGGTTGAGCCTAAAGTCTATTTAAACTTGGACAATTATTTTCATGATAGAACAGGGCCTCACAGACTCCAGAGAAAGGGACATATCTGTAGCTCACTCACATAAAATGTCTACAAATAACTAATATTAAAACTGTACCTCATTCTGTTGGAAAACTAGTGAAATTAAAAATGATCAACTTTGTAGCAAAATATCATGACTTGTCATGTTAAATTGTTTCAACTGAGAAAGGTGGTCACAAACAAGACCAACAAGACAAACAAGATCAGGTTTCATTTGGATAGCCTGTATCCTGAACCTCTGTGTAACCAGAAGGCCACCCCACCAAGAGGAAGTGGTCAAATCTCAGGCACCAGACTTCACTTCAAAAGCAGTTCCTGCTCCTCCTCTCCTCTGAGAGCCATGTGGAGGATGATCTGTCCATCAGCTACATCTAAAAGAGTCTAGGTTCACTGCATGCATTATCCTTGGCTGGTGCATAGGTTTATGCAGATCTCCTGGGTCCAGATACTCAGGTCCTGATGGTCGGCTTGGGGAACTCCTGACCCCTCTGGGTCCTTCTATCCCTCCACTCTTCCATAAGACTCAGTGCTCTGTCCATAGTCTGGCTGCCAGTGCAGTATCTGTCCTGATCCCATTTTGGGTGGAGTGTCTCAGAGGACATCTATGTTGGGCTAATATCCGCTTATAAATGAGTATACACCATGCTTGTCTTCCGGGTATGGGTTACTCAGGATGATCTTGTCTAGTTCCATCCATATGCATGCAAGTTCCATGATTTTCTTGTTTTTGATACCTGAGTAGTATTAAAAGAAGCCTACAACTGGGAAAAGCTCTTCACTAATGCTGCATCCCACAGAAAGCTAATATCAAAAAATATATTTTAAAAACTCAAGATTGAGTGAAGGAATTCCCGAAATTTGTGGATAAATGGATTGAGCTAGAAATGATCATAATGAGTGAGTTAACCTAGAAGCAGAAAGACTCAAATGGTATATACTCACTTATATCTGCATACTAGCCCAAGGGGCATGTCCCATGAAAGCCTTCACTTACCAGGAAACTGGGACAGAGGGGAAGACATCCTATTGGGACTCTAGATGAGAGAAGCATGGGAGAATAGCAAAGTAGAAGGATCCAGAGCGTCCTAGAAACCTACAAGTAGAACATTATGATAGGCAGATTTGGGCCCAGGGGTCCCGCTCAAACTAAGGCACCAGCGAAGGACAATACAGGCAGTAAACTTTAAACCCCTACCCAGATCTAGCCAATGGACAGAACATTCTCTACAGTTGAGTGAAGAGTGGGATATGACTTTCTCACGTACTCTGGTGCCTCACATTTGACCATGTCCCCTGGAGGGGGAGATCCGGTGGCACTCAGAGGAAGGACAGCAGGTTACCAAGAAGAGACTTGATACCCTATGAGCATATACAGGGGGAGGTAATCCCCCTCAGGAGCAGTCCTAGGGGAGGGGAATAAGGGGAAAATGGGAGGGAGGGAAGAATGGGAGGATACAAGGGATGGTATAACCATTGAGATGTAACAAGAATAAATTAATAAAAAATTTCTTAAAAACTCAAGAAACTAAACACTAACAAGCCAAATAATCAAATTAAATATGGGGTACAGAGCTAAACAGAATTATCAACAGAGGAATATCTAATGGCCAAAAAGCACTTAAAGAAATGCTCGATGGCCTTAGTCATCAGAGATATGCAACTCAGTTAGACACTGAGATTCCAATTTTACACTGTCAGAATGGCTAAGATCAAACACAGTAGTGACAGCACATGCTAGCAAGCATGTGCAGAAACAGGCACACACACATCTCTGTTGCTTTTGGGAGTGCAAACATGTACAACCACTTTGGAAATCAATCCGGCACTTTCTCAGAAAATTAGGAATAGTGCTACCTCAAAATCCACCTAAACCACTCCTGAACATATACCCGAAAGATGCTCCAGCATACACAAAGGACATTTGCTCAATTATATTCATAGCAGCTTTATTTACTAATAGCCAGAATCTGGAAACAACCTAGATGCCTCAACCAAAGAATGGATACAGAAACTATGGTACACTTGCACAATAGAGTAAAATTCAGGTTCAATATATTTTTAAAAGAAGATTTTACTTTAGTTTTTTAAAAAAGTTGCTGTGGAAAGAATGAGAAGAAATGAGATAGGTAGAGTGAGAAAGAGAAGGAGACAAAGACTGGCAAGAAAAAAATCTGTGAGATATCAGATCTTAGTAAAGAAGAGAAGCAAGATGACTGTAGCTAATGACAATGCTAGAACTATCAAAGAAAAATCTACTGAAAAATGGTATAAAAACAGAACACATACTGGCTTTTAAAATGAAAATATGTATATATATATATATACATATATAAAATATGTAATAAAATAAGTACACATATAGTATATATTCAATATATCAGTACCTATAATATATATGCATTTATTTTTACTTATTACTTTTTTATATTAAGATGTACATAGACTATTATACATATGTATATTGGATTTCAATAAACCTGAGAAGAAAGCAGGAAAAAGGAAGAGAGACTGAGAGGCATACAGGGAGTGGGAAAGTGTTTATATAAGCCACTGCATTTGAAGTTGACTGTTACCAGAAATAAAATCATAGGAAAAAAATCACTGTGTTTCAGCAAATGTACTTGAGAGCCTTTTATGTTATCATACCCGACAACATGTCAATGAGCAGATTGAAAGTCAACTCTAACTCCATAGGGGGGAAGATCAGGAGCAGCATGAACTGTTAAGAAAATGGGGAACCTATTTTGATGATGACGCATAAATATCAGGATGGAATTTTTTGGTCTCAGCCACATCCACATGTTCACAAATAAGAAAACGTGGGGTTAATATTTAAGATATACAAATTATCATTTTATATGATAGTACACATACAATTAAGCGGGAGCTACATAAATGTAAATTGTTATGGTGAAAATGCAATTGCTTTTTAAACAAATTTAATTGATGGTGTTTTTTAAAGGTGCATTTATTTTTTTCCCTTTGTTACAACAATTACTTGATTCTACATTTCTGAATTTAAATAACAAACAAATGAAGAAGCTCACCATGTTTACAAAGCTAGCTTTAGCTAGCTTTAGAGAATTCACTTTCCCCTCCTCCAAATCCTCCTAGTCCCTTCCACATCCACATCTCTTCTCCCCCAGACTCACTCCTTCTCAATCTGTTTCTAGTTGACACGGCCACTATTACTTGGACAATATCATTTCAATGCATGCATTGAAACACAGCTCTGTACTTAATATGTACAGCATCTTTAGTTCATCAAAGCCTTTAGGTGTGTTTTAATAGATGTAAATGCTAACTCTGCTGAGTTAAAAAAATGCTCAATAAAACTGTGCATTCAATTATAAATTTTGATATTCATATGTATATGTATTCAACTGCAACTACATATGTACTTGCACATGTGCTTTTTTAAAGTATTAATTAAAACCTTGGGAAGATACAACTGCATATATAAGTATTTGACATTTATTCTATAGTAAAATTAATTAACTTTTGTAGAAAACTACTAACTGATGGGATAAGGGTGACCAATTGCCCAGTGACGCACAAGGAAATGATGGAGAATACAGACATGAAGCACTAACCTGTTTTCTCAGCCCACAGAAGGCTATGTCGAGAGTTGGCTCACGTATAATCAATGGTTTTCAAATATTTGGAAAAAGTCAAATCCACTTATAACAAGTTCAACGAAAAAGCTTACCTCAAGACCAACGTCCAAGTTTCACAAATGCTTGACTTACTAATGAAGACTAGTGGGCTTTGGAGAGAGATTTTGAAGAAAAGTAAGATATTTGGAGAAGAGTCATTGCTGCCAATTCTTATGACGAATTCTCTCTCTCTCTCTCTCTCTCTCTCTCTCTCTCTCTCTCTCTCTCTCTCTCTCTCTCTTACACACACACACACACACAAACACACACACACACAAACACACACACACACACACACACAAACACACACAACCCTCCCCCACAAAAACAAACAAACTCCAAATAACTAAAGGAAAAAGAAAAGCATGCAATAGCCATGAGTTTTGTCAGACTTCACCTCATTAGCTAAGCTGAACAGCTCTGTCACAATTATAATTTCCACAAAATACATAGATGAATATAGTGAAAATCTGGCCCTGGACATCCGCATGCTTGACTCAGTGGTTAACGCTGGAGGGAGGACTGTACTCAAACCCTTCTGAGTCTGTGTGCCTCCATGCTGCCCTTAGGACCCACGAGCCAAAGACCTTCCCTAAATACCTTCTCCTTCCAGGACCAGAGGCCCAGCAGTAGGTTTGGGCTAGGCTACTCGGGAAAGCTGATGCCTGGGCTCCTGCCTCAGAGCGGTGGAGGTATCACTGGACAGAGGAGGCCAGGCACATTTCTAGATTGCGCTTTCTTCAGCATGTTAAGGCAAGGGACAGAAGAGCCTGCCAGGGTGGGGCTTGGGGGGAGGGGAGTGATTCTGAAGCCGACTAGTGCCCTTCTGACTGAGGCCCCACCCCAACAGCCACTAGGCTCCATCCACAGGCCATCCAGTGCATGTCCCTGATACCAGCCACACTGATTATGAAGCCACTGGGCACTGCCATGTGTGTTGCATATGTGCCACCATAACTTTCCTGATGGACACCCTAAAGGAAGTCACCCAGATGTTTCTCATTTCTAGGGCTGGTGGTTGATTTTGGATTTGTGTTGTAAAATCAAGTCATTATTTTATTGTTGTTGTTGTTGTTATTGTTACTAAATTTTATTTATTAATTTATTTGAGTCAGGGTTTCCCTACGTAAACTTGGATGTCCTGGACTTGCTTTGTACACCAGGCTGGCTTGAAATCAAAGAGAACTGCCTGCTTCTGCCTCCCTGAGTGCTGTGATTAAAGGCACACGCCACCATGCCTGGCTTAGTAAAATCAAATAATAAATAAAAAAACATAGTGAAATTTTATTCAAATTGTTCCCAGAAACAACAAAACTACTGGTTGAATGATTAAAAGTGCAGTATTGAATTTTTCTTCTCGTTAAGAGCTCTCTGCAATTTGCACTATCACATCAACCATGCCAGCTCCAAGGGAGGTATTTGAGCTACCAGCACAAATCACCTCTGTCAGGACATTAATTCCACTTAGGAGACACATCTGACAACTTAATTACAACTTTGCATGTGCACTTGTCTGTGTATTGACATAAGGAAACACAAATTCCCTTTCAAATTCTTTTAATTTTTTTCTATGTACATTAAAGTTGCAATGGTTTGTTCATTTATTCTTCAAATCATGTATATACACCAAAAAGACCCCTGTTCTCTAACTATTGTACATAAAACAGTACATGCATGCTACATGTAAATTATGTATAGGCACAAAATATTGGCTTTAAAAAGATTGAGATTATTAGTATAATCTATTCTTTTTTATTATTTTATTAATTTATTCATATTACATCTCAATGGTTATCCCATCCCTTGTATCCTCCCATTCCTCCTTTCCTCCCATTTTCCCCTTACTCCCCTCCCCATGACTGTGACTGAGGGGGACCTCCTCCCCCTCTATATGTTCATAGGGTATCAAGTCTCTTCTTGGTAGCCTGCTATCCTTCCTCTGAGTGTCACCAGGCCTCCCTATCCAGGGAACGTGGTCAAATATGAGGCACCAGAGTATGTGTGAAAGTCATACCCCACTCTCCACTCAACTGTGGAGAATGTCCTGTCTATTGGCTAGGTCTGGGTAGGGGTTTGAAGTTTCTGGCCTGTATTGTCCTTGGCTGGTGCCATAGTTTGAGCGGGACCCCGGGGCCCAAATCTGCCTATCATAATGTTCAGCTATTAAAAACAAGGAATTCCCGAAATTTGTGGACAAATGGATTGAACTAGAAATGATCATAATGAGTGAGTTAACCCAGAAGCAGAAAGAATCAAATGGTATATACTCACTTATATCTGCATATTAGCCCAAGGGGCATGTCCCATGAAAGTCTTCACTTACCAGGAAACTGGGACAGAGGGGAGGACATTCTATTGGGACTCTAGATGAGAGAAGCATGGGAGAATGGTAAAGTAGAAGGATCCAGAGGGTCCTAGAAACCTACAAGTATAATCTATTCTTAAAAGTAAATGTTTAATAGTAATTTTATGAATTTCTAGGAACAGAAACATTTTAATACATGTTGGTGTATACATAATTTCATACACTTCTGTCTTAGTGTGTTCTATTGCAGTGAACAGACACCGTGAACATGGCAAATCTAATAAAGTAACCATTTAATTGAGCTTGCTTACAGTTTCTCCAATTTGGTCCATTATCAGCATTGTGGGAAGCATAGCCGCATGCAGACATGATGCCAGAGAAGTCGCTGAGAGTTCTACATCCAGATTCACAAGCAGCAGTAACCCTAGGCTGCCATTCCTATACTGGGCTTTGGAAAGCTCAAAGACACTCTGTCAACAAGGGCATACTTCCTGGTCCTTTGAAATAGTGCCACTCCCTATGCATTTAAACATATAAACCTTTGGGGGCAATTCATTCTCAATCAAATATAAATTCTCAGAACTGAAAATAGCTAAAGATTTTAGAAAATCTCTGTAACATATTTGGAGTGGGCAGTTCATTTCATAGCTGAGAATTCTCTCGAACAATTAAACCGCATGTATAAAGGAAAATTTTCACATAGCTTTCTATTGTGGTGTTTCTTATACCAACTAGAAATTGGAAACAATTTTGAGAAAACAATTGAGAATTGTCTAAATAAAGTCATATTGTGCAATAAAATTTGATAAAGTTGTAAAATATAATGGCAATGCAATTTTGGTTATGCTATAGATATCAATTTTTATGCAAATAAGCACAAGAGTATATCAAATCTGCTTTATAGTTTGCAAATAATGAGGATGTCTAAAACATTTGTTTTTTCATTGTATTGACATTACAATTATAGAAGAAAATAAAATTCTGAAAAAAAAATGGGAATTTAAGATTTTTGTTGAAAAGAGTTTAAAATGTTAGAAAACTTGGGTGTTGTAAATTGTGTAGATGTGGCACACACCTTTAATCTCAGCACTCTGGAAATAGAGAAAGGTAGATCTCAGAGTTTGAGGCCAGCCTAGTCTACAGGGTGAAGACAGTCAAGGCTATACAAACAAACCTTGTCTCAAACACCTTTAAAAAAAGACAAAAAGAAAAAAATGTTTTAAACAGGAATAACTCTCCAACTACCTGATGTATGCTTTTAATTTCAATTGCTCAACCACTTTGATCCATTCATGTGAAAATCAAGCTTGACCTTACATGAGTTAAGATTTCTGCTTTGATGTTTTATCCTTTTGGTATCCTCTGCCTGTTCTCATCGCAAGCTCTACACATAACTGTTGAAAGATAAGTCTGAGGAACAACAGAGTGAGAGTAAAATACCAAACATGTTCTAATCTTGATTGCTAAATTCATACTGAGCAGTGTTGTATGCCATAATCTCTGTGATATTGTCAAAGCAATAAAAACATCCTTATAGAAACAATGAAATAATGTGGAAATAATTTATAAACTGGGAAGAAGTTGTATATGCTGTGTGCTCTAAAAAGCAACAAACAAACAACATTGCCATGGTAGAGAAATAAATAAAATGAATCTAAGCTTTTTCAGTAAGATGAGATTAAAGAGGGAACACACCCCTGACAGCACTCAACGAAGCAAGTTCGACTGGGTGCCATGCTGCCACTACCACACACATTCTGTGCTCTCTAGCACAGGGCTGTAGCCTACTTGAAAGTTTCAGTGGTGTTTTATAAATTTATAGCTGGAGACAATGGGGTCTACAGTTACTTTTTAAAGGACTCAGTAGTGAAATTCACACATGGGAGGAGCTTCTGGAAGCAACTAATTTGGAGAGTTGTTCATTATGTGTTGGAGAAATCTGAAGGAGTGACTCTGAGATTCGGTGAGTTTCACCACTGAGTATGTTTAGCACGTGCTAACCTGCTGAGTACATGCAGTCTGCCTCCTTGATCTCCTTTCATATTCTAATTTTCTTTAAAAATATTTTCCCCAAAGAAGAAAAGTGCCTCAAATATTTGTGTCAGTAACATTACTTAATGTAAGAACACTAACGGAGCTGTCATGCTTTTAATGGGTTGTCAAATCAATCAACTATAATATGTTAAAGACAATGTGTTGTCTTATATCAATTATTACCAATATAGTTGGTGTGTAGATAAAATCTCACATACTTAAGGATTAAGAATGGACACTACACTGTGTTTTGGTCTCAAATGAGTTACTCCTAATTGTTCCTTAGACTTTTCTTTAAATATTAAGTAAGGACAATTCAATTACATTTACTTTATGTCAAATAAACATAGCACTATAATTCACTGATAATAAAATTTCTGAATGTATCAACAAAGCAAATGATTAACTAACAAGCATCTTTTGAATGACAAGATATTTGCAAGAGCCCATGAAAAATAAGAAGGGTCCTTTTTACGGTTATTTCTCTAACATTTTTGTAATAGTATTAAAATTAAATTAATTTATTGTTCAATCTAATGAAAATAATTAAGGGGGAAATTATACTAATCTTGCTTTAGGCTAAACATTTGTTTTTTGGATCTAATTAAAAGTTCAAATTAATAAAGTAGTATGTGAAATTTGGCAACTTAAGTTATCTATTTGATTAACTTTCTACATAAGTAAAATATTTTATTTTTCATGATACTTACATATAGTACATAAAACACAAACAAAAAACAAAAAATGCTAAAACTGTACTGATCATTTATAGACCCCTTATAAACAATTCACAAGTATTGTATACCTCTACATAAATTCTGAATTATCATTCATAATGCATAAAATATTATTGATTTCATAGTTTTCATTTAAGCACAACCATGCTCTATGAAATGTTTAATAATTCAAGTCCTTTATTTAGTGTTTGCTTCATGAATTTTCTCCAGTTTAGTGTCTTTAGCCTGATGTAGATTGTTCCCCTGTATGTGTTACAATATGGCCAGGAATATGTGGATAAGGCAGCCTAAATCTGTTGGTTTGAATGAGAAATGTCTTCAAGGATCATATCTTCAATAGAACACTTAGTGCCCTGCTGGGGATGCTCTTCAGTAAGATTATGTAACCTTTAGGATTGGAGATTTCCTGGTAGGAGTATGTTATTGGGAGCAGCCTTGAGAATTTATTGCCGCACCCATTTTCTGTTTTGTTTTTGTTTTTGTTTTTGTTTTTGTTTTCTGCTTCCTTTGTGGATGAAATACAGTCTTTCTGCTTCCTGCCTCTGTTGTAATACTGCTCCTACCTTTATAAAAATATGTCCATCTATATCCATAAGCAAAAGTAAAACCCTTCACCTTAAGTTGTTTTTTAACATGATTTTCCCTCCACAGGAACAGAAAACTAATATACTCACATGTACCGGGTTTTAAATCAAGCACATCAAGATTATTAAATTTAAAGCTTGGTAAATTAAGAAAAAAAATAAGAACTACTACCAGCAGAGGCAGAAGTCACTACTATTCATAGGATTTCTAGGAGCAAAATCTATTTTGTTGTTGTCGTTCTGTTTTGTTGTTGGATTTATGCTGCTTCATTGTTGGTTTTCATTGTTGTTTTGTTTTGTTCTTGTCTCCATTCTGTCTTAAGACTCATGATTGGAATCTTGAGTCTTGACTGATGACCAAGGAATAAGAAGCTTCCCTGTTGGAGAACTGCTTGGGGTTAAGTAGAAGATCTTTTTATTGAGAATTTTTTTTCCGAAAGTATCATCACCGAACTAGATGTCTCATCTTATATGTCTTATAAATCACCAGCACCAAATGTGTGTGGAATTTCAATGTGTTGCAGTCAAACCATCTGTACACCTCTGGATGAGATATTGAAGCTTCTTTTAGCTGAGGAATAGATGTCTTCTTACACAGTTCTCTGGGAGATTAGTGGTCGTCATGGGAACGGAAACCCCTGATACTATTTAAAATCATAGTCACCTAGCTTCACCTATGGAGGTTGGCAGGAAACATTTGTCTTCTCTCATTAAGCTCAGGGAACTCTCATGTAAAGAAATCTCTGATGAGACTGAAGCTACCTTCATTAGATTATCAGCATCCATAAAGCTGTCCACAGAAACACAGACAGAATGATACACAAAATGACACATTAGAAATAAAACAATTACAGTAATTGAAAGTGAAATATTAAATTTAAAAAGCCTAGTCATCTACAATTTCTAACATATGCCACCAATTTAGTTTAATCTTAGTGTTTTCAATGACTACCAAAATTGCAGTGAAGATCTCACCCAAATTATTTTAAATTAAAGTTGAAAGTGATAAATTCCCTTGGGATGTTAATCTTCAATATTTATTTCATAATGTCAGTTTCCAATGCTAACCAAAATACCTATTTGAGTCTTAGGAGATAGCTCATTTCCTATTTGCTAGAATTGAAAAGTGACCCAAGATAAGCTAAAATTGCTATCACGCAGATATGCGGAGATAACAATTAGCTCATAATCTAATGATGAATATTGAATCAGGCTATACAGAAATGCAAACAAAGTTATCATTCTGTCAAATCAAATCTGACCATTCTTGTCACTTCACAGAAGAACTATACAGGCCATGTCATAACCAAGCCTTCACAATAACAGGTACTTCAAATGTACCTGATCACTCTGCAGATCCTTTACAAGCTGCAGTGAAGCATGCCAGTTAAACATAGGTCCAGACCACAAGAATGCAGCTGTGAGTTTTCAAGTCATAAAAGCAAACATCCAGTTCTTTTTCAAAAATAAATCTAAGTGAAATGAATGTTCATTTATCAAGTCACCCACAAGTGTTATAATACTCTGTGTTGTGTCTAGTACGAAGGGGAAGCTCACAGCATAAATACATATCCTAAAGGCTACTAGGATTTCTCCATGGGAGAACGTTACTAAGATACAGGCTGCTCACTGTTTTCATTCATTGTCACTGATACTTCAAGTCTGGGCCTGAAGACAACCACATAGTCATGTGATATTAAAGGTATATTGTTGAAAAAGAGGGGGGGGAGAATATCAGGAACCTTATGGCTTGCTGGATGTTACATCTGTACCATTCCAGGGCTTTGTAAAGATGTTTTGTCCATAAGTCTATTATTGCTTGATAGGAATAAAATTGAATTCCTATAGAGGAGAGCTTCAGGCTCAGACTCCAACTTATCTACACATCATGATCCACACACTTGAAAACAGTTGCTATCGTTTCCTGGTATGTATAATTTATGACATTATGAGTTTGAAAAGAAAGATAAAGTACTATATTGTTCCTTCTTAAACTTCCGAATCCTTTCATAAGAATTTTATAGACACACATGTTTGACAATTTGTCTTTATAAATCACAAAGGCCTGACCTGAAATGTCAAGTTCAGAAGTAGATCATTTCATACATAGGAAGACTAGCTACCTCTTTCTTAAGAAAACTAGATTGCACACAGATGGCCTGACCAAAGTACCTTGTCTTTTTAGCATTCTTACTTGAAGAAAAAGAGCAAGCCCAATATCTCTCTAAGAGGTAGAATGACTACTTGGTCATTTACAAGGTTCATATAACAATTTCTACATACCTGGTCACAGTAATTTAAATCCTGTCTTCTATCTCAATATCCAAAGGAATTCTTCAAATCCTCCCCCCTTTACACAGTTTTGTTTATAGAATTCACATTAAATTCTGGCATTCTAAATGCAAATACTGGGGAGAGGATACCATCATGGAGAAACAATAGGCATAAAAACCAATTTAATGAGAGATGATCTCAATTTTATCAATAAATTAGAACATGACCTCAGCATAATGAGGGTGAACATTATAGCTTAATTATGAAATGAAAATTTAAGAAGTGTAATGGGAGGCTAATCAAAATATCAATGACTTCAAAACATTATGTTAGGGGTCATGAATATGAAACATATGACAATTATGAAATCATCTGGTTTTTTTCAGTGATATTTTGTTCCTCTAGAGTTAAAAATGGGGAATACAGAGAGTGGGGATGTTGATAATGAGACCTCATTAGTTCCTCAATTCATTTATTTAACTGTCAGCTACTAGTTTGGATCATCTATACATTAGGGTAATAAAATAAAATAAAAAGCATTATGTACCATTATTGAAAAGTTGATAGCATAGTACATAATTTTTTTCAAATATTTTCATAAGTTATTAATGAAGAAACCACTTTTTTCGATGTTTTTTTTTTTTTTTTTTCAAAAATAAGTACCAGGTTCTAGTAAAGTAAATTAAGAAAGTCAGTTTCTGGTTGTTCTATTTTGCTTTGTATTTCTGTGTTAAAAATAAGGACCAAAAGCAAGCAGGGGAAGGTGCAGTCATCATGATGGAAAGTCAGGGCAGGAACTCAAGGCATGAATCTAGAGGCAAAACCTGAAGGAGAAAAAGAACTGTTGCGTACAGGCTTGCTTCCTCTGGATTGATCATCCCGCTTTCTGATGAACAACCTTTTCTTATAAGACAGCCTGCTCAGTAATGGCCATCTTCTTTGAACTGGGCCCTCCTGCATCACTCATGACTCAGGATAATGTCCTACAGACTGTGTACAGGCAATCTGTTGCAAAGTATTTTTTCAACTGAAGTTCTTTTTCCCAGATTACTCTTGAATTTCTTTCAGGGTGACAAAAAATAATGACCAGAAAACTGGAGTTATTATATTATAATAATTTTCACACATCAATAGGGAAAATATTAAATAATGGAATTAATGTGTCATTCTGATAAATCCCACGCAAATGAAAAAGGCAACAAATATGTATGTTATGGAGTCTGTAGACATATTCTAAAGGGAAATCTGAGAAAAAAATCACAACAAATTAATCTAAATAAAATTATTGGACTATATGTTGCTCTATTCCTGTATCATTATTAAGCATCATCTGGTGATGATATGGCACTGAAGTTGAAGACTGTGGCCAGTAGTGAGGTGTAAATGAACCCAAACAAAGCCTAATATATTAGAATGAGAAAAAATAAGCAAAGGGATGAAAATTCCCTAGTAGGGTCTAACCAAAGCCAGCTCTTGGGAATGGTGCATGCACAGATACATGCTAGAGTGCCCTGAATAACCTAAGACTCAATGTCATTGTAAAATACACAGTCTAAGGTAGATTTTTAATATATTAATGAGACATAAGACACATGAAGATAATGTAGAAATGTATGTAACACACACAGGCAGAGAACCCAGAAAGACAGCACTATGCAAATCAGGCAAACACCTACTTTGTGTAACATAAATGACAGATCCTTTGTGGACTGCTTCTTCCCTTGTATCTTTATTTTCTTCTAGTAATTCCCCTAAAACTGTACATCTCTGCTCAATTATTTTTTTTCTGGAACACAAGAAAATAGCACACTTTCAGAGGTATCTAAATCAACCAAAACATACATTGATATTGACATAAAATACATCTATACAGGCTATCCCTGATTCCTAATAACACCCCTAAAAGTCTTAGAGTTTCCTAAGAGAATAGGACAAACAGTACATTGCACTGTACATTGTACATATATTAAATTCCTCGGAGCTTCCTTGGTGATTTGAACATATTTAGTTCTAATTTGTTAACATTTTGATGGGCTCTAAGATTACTTCAGGATGGACACTGAATGCAATAAAGACTGTGCCATGGTCAGGTAATGTAAAACTTAAATTTTCATCTCCATGATCCAGTGAGAGAAATGGGGCTAGGTTTCAGTTGATATATAAGCAATCATGACTATGTCATATCTTCCTGAAACTACTAACCCCACTTCAGAAAGTTTCAAAGTTACCAGAAACATACCTTCACCAGGTCTGTGTACAGCACAAAGCCAGGATCATAGACATCCCGGACCCCTGAACTCTGTTAGACCTCAGCCTATTCACCTGTCTATCCTTTGTTCATATGCCCCTCTAATTATTCATCATAAGGCTTGTATTAATTCACATTCACCTGAATTCAGTGAGTAAATTGCCAAATGCTGTGGGGATCCCTGACATAGCATCCATCTCTAACAGAAATGTGTTCTCTGGAGACCCATTGCCTGTGACCCGCTTCCACTGTGAGGGTATCCTAGAGACTGAGGCCTTTAGATATCTGGAGTCTAACAAGTGCCGTAATTCATATTACTCCAAAATTGGTGTCTGATTGCTGAGAAACTGGCTAGTATTGGGGGTGTTGACGGGAAGCTAACATACTTTTTACAAGAGCACAAGTAGAACACTTCCCTTAGGAAACAATTAATTTTCAGAAGTAAATCTCGTTATGAGAAGCAACAGGGATTAAAATCAGATGGTAGGCCTGAAACTCCTTGCCTCCCTAATTTGCTTCTGTCTCTGTCTCTATGTCTGTCTCTGTCTCTCTGTCTGTCTCTGTGTGTCTCTGTGTGCCTCTGTCTATCTCTGTGTGTCTCTGTCTCTCTCTCTTTCTCATTCTACATGCCCCTGTGTATGCATTATGCATTGTGATGCCTTTGTTATATTTTTAGCATAAAGTACAGATACATTTCATGGTGTTTTATAGTCATAGTCTATTTCTAATATTCTATGAATAATGACTAAAATGTAAAGGACAGAAGAATTTAACATAAATTAACCAGATGAAACACCATTAAAGCAAACACTAATTTCCTGTGTGTGCAGTGAAACTCCACGAAGAAGTAGCTAACCTTTGAGGCCAGTATGAGGATTCTACAGAAGCTTGCAGTCAACGCTTCATCCTCTTCCTCCCATACCACACACCTCTCCTTTCAACATGGTTCTTTCAGAGCTGAGAGGCTGTATTTGAGTAAGTAAAATTCAGGACAGGTGAATTTTGAGAAGAATGTATATTCTTTCATAAAATTGTTCTAGAATCTTTAACTTGTGTTTGAGAGATGTGAATTATAAAGTTAAATTTTAGTACTTTTTCTTTTTCCTCCTATACTGCTTGGCATACAGCTCTGGGCACTGTACTTGCTGGGCTAATGCCCGTTTTAACTAAATTGTGTATTTAGAACCCGATTTCTGTCCATTAAAAGCATCTAAGGTTGATTTGCATATTATAAGATCTTGAAAAGTAAAACATTGGGATTCGGATTGGTTATTTGCCAGAGGAAAACAGAGTTTCAATTTATCTATTCCTCATATTCAAAGATACAAGATACACTTAGTTGTGCACAGTTCTAATTTCGATCTGTTCCTTCATTTCTTGTCATTTTATCAGCTGCGTGTTTTTTCTTTCTCCTTCTCATAATTACAGGAGGACTTTAGTTCCCCCCTCACAGTATGCCTTTTATTTCCTATAGTAATATGTGGTAAATTTAAATTATTTTGTCCTTTTGGTTTCCTTTCCATCTGTCTTAATTATATCCACTTTTGTTTAGTTTCTTGCATCCATCTGTATAATTATCTTGTATTTTTATCAGGGGATTATACTTCCTTTTCTTAATCTAAGGGAATGTGAAAATAGCATATAATTACTTATTTTTGACATACAGACTACTGTCATCCATTGTGTTTGGATTTTTCCAGATTTTAAATTTATTTAATTTAATAGCATATTATATCATTACTAGTTGGATGGTACAAACTAAGTATATACTTCATTCTTAGATCTTTATTTTCACTTTGATTATTAGGCCCTCTGATTAAAAATGTCAATGGTCAGTGCTTAGATTCTTCTCTGTATAAAGATGTAATTCTGTCACATAAAAACGAAACCAAAGCAATCATTTTTCCTGTGTTCAGGAACCTCTTATTTCTAAGGACTTCAGTCTCAAAGCAAATACTCTTCTGCAATTGTATTTGGATAGGCAATAATATAACAGCCTTAATAGAAGCAAATGATCTCAATTTTAGTTTGTTTCTCACATTATATTTAAGTAAATTTCTTAATTTAGTCTTTTTCCCTGTCTTCATAGACACCAAGTTTGCAATTATCAACTGTCGATGATTGTGATTTGCAGATATTGTGTTACTTGGACACTGAATTTAAGGTAAGAATTGAAACTAGAATCTATTCACATGTGTGTTGTAGGTAGTCATGTGCACTATAAATATTATTCCTAATATCACTTAATAAATTGTCTACCATCCAGTTGTGTTAATCTATGTTGAGAGATGTAATATGTTAAAGTAACACTAACACAACATCCTGTGCAGTTGACATAGTTCTTAACACTCTACTTCATCGTCTTTAAATTGAATAGAAGAGTTGCCTCGACAATTTCTCCATAACCTGAAAGTAATGCATATACATAACATTATAAAAGATCAGAGATATTATTTCTACTCCTTTTCACCTTCCTCTACCTTATTATAATGAGCATACCAATTTATAATGGGTTCATCCCCAATGTGGGCAGGGTGATACAACCTACCCACATAGAATTTATCACTCTATTTTCATAGAAGTCACATAATTACATTTAACATAGAAAAGCATTTTATTATGACATCTCTCTGACTGTTTCTCTAAATATCTTTATTTGGGTAAATAAGTAAAGAAACAAGAATATTTGGTTTCTGGGAACTTATCAGCTCTGAATTATATTCGGAACTTTGGCTTCAAGTTGTATCACTGATTTTCTAGTTAGCTACGAGCAAGTTCCTTGGAAATTCTGTGCCTTGATGTTCGTCTGTTAATCAGAAATGACTGCACCCCGCTTTGGTAGATTACTGGGAAGTTAAAGAGGGTAATCACTACTCAGTGAGTGCAGAGCCCCACATGTGGACTCCATCTAATTAGACTGCCGTTCTCTCATTCTCAGCATTGGTAATTATTGAAATTATAGCTAAACCAGGGATTTATGCTTGTGCAATTAAACTAAGATTTTTATTTAATATAATGACAATGTGACTCTCTGTAGATCACAGTATTTATTTTTGGTTTTCAATCAGAGGCAGATGACCTCTACTAATAAGAAATTATCACATTTAGTTTTCTTTGGACAATTCCATGGTCAAAAATTTGGGCTGGACTTACTAGATAAGTAAAACTAATTCTTAAATCTATAACTCTATCCAGGAATGTTCTCATTAAGTCTCATAATACAAAATTTTAAAAATAAAATGACCTTGGTGACAATCAAAAATTATATTTTATTAGGCAGTATAGATAGCCTTATGTAATATGTCTTAAACAAATCAATCACTTTCTGGATTATATGAAAATAATAAATTAGAAAATTTTGAGATTTAGTTGTCAGTATTATTTTGTACTGAAAATTCCCTCCCTGGCTTCCAGTTGGCCATCTTGGTGATTGTCCTAAATAATCTCGATTTAGTGACTGGTCTTAGTGGAATAAGGTCCACCCTAATATCCTCTTTTATCTTATGTAATCCTCTTAACATTCTGTATTCAAAGAGTCCAGAATATCAAGCAAGATGTCAAAGTAGAAAATCTGTTTACAAAGCGGAGCCATCTTAAATTTAATCTCAAAAATTAACATTAAATTTATATAAGTAACTCAAAGTAGAAAAATCCTAAGGTTTTGATTTCTCTCACAAAGCAGATCCTGGAACAAGATTAAGACTCACCCAGTTTCCTCACTTTGCTTAGCAGGTTATCCTGCGAAGAGTAAAGGAGACAGTGAAAAAGACAGCAGTGAATAAAAGATGAGCTAACTAACTGTAATTGCCTAAACTTGGTTCATTTATAGCAGTGAACTAATGCCAGCGGTGTCAGCCATGTTAGAAGGAATCCTTAAGAGCTGGGGAAGGGAACTGGGGAGATGACACAGTCGTTAAGTGTATGTGTGTTACTCTTACAGAGGACCTGTATCCACAGAAAGCCTAAAACTTTAACTTCAGAAAGTATACCTTCTCCCAGGGAGGAAACTACAGAGAAAATTAATGGATAGAGTCAATCATATATTAACCTCTATCTTGTCAGGTAATTAAAATTTTATAGCATACAATATCAATCAATTGAATGATTTTTTTAAACAAAAACTATTAATTAAACATTTTACATATAAATTTGTATTAGTACAAGTATGTACAATAAACTACATAGCAAAAATAGCCATGACACAGTCAGGAATTATATAAATGGTACATTCCTAGTGTTTCGGCTATTTGTTTTTCACATCCTCGAGGAAAACATCTTTCCTATCTTGGTACATATAAAATTCTGAATGTAAGTCAATCTCCATCACGTCATGTCATTATCAACTTTAAACATCTATCTAGGCCTAAAAATTCTGCCAAGACAGGGTAAGCAAGTCATCAATAGTTCTTGCCTCATGAATATATCTGTCAGATATATTGGCCCAGAAGGCTGAAGAAGATGCTCCAACATAATAGAGACTTTGGGGTGACTATTCAGGTAGCCTACTGTCTCTGTTATCTTCTCATTTGGAAAGCTACTAACCTGCACTCCTGGCGTACTCAGGTAATCAAGTTTATTTCTTCTCATGGCTCTGATGGAGCTGAAGACCAGGTAGCTTAGTTTTACAATGAAGCTTAATTCAATGCTCTTAATGCATGCCAGCAGTTAGAATGACCATATAGCATGCTGTCTCCAAGGCTGCCATCCTAGATAAAAGTGAATTTCTTTTATCAGTTCCTTTTTTCTGTGCTGTGATAGCAATAGCAATATAAAGTAGTGACTTTTGGCGCAGGGCATTCAGACTGACTATCATTCCTACAAAGTCACAGTTGCAGGATCTGGAGGGAGCTCCTCACACTGTGTCTTCTCTCAGGATGTACAGACAGATCTATATTTTGGCATTCACCTTCCATCTCTGCTGTGTTTAGTGCTTGATCCCAGCTCATATAAATGCTGTTGCTCATTTAGTATGTTTCTTCCTATCTCAATTAGGCAGATACAAAAACTGCCACACAGACATAATAATTGGTATGTTTCTAGGAGATTCAAGATTGTATTTTCAAGTTGGCAAGTAAGAAAATTGAGGACCAGGCATAGAGAGGACTTAGGGCCCTGCTCAGATGTAGCCAAAAGGCACCTCCATATGGGTACCCTTGTAAGGGGAGCAAGGGTTGTCTTTGCATGAACTCTGTTGCCTGCTCTTCAATCATTCTCCCACTAGTGGGTGCCTTACCAGGCCACAGAGGAAGAGGATGCAGCAGTACTCATGAAACCTTTTAGGCTGTTGTCATTTGGTATAGGAGAAGGGGTCTCCTATCAGTGGACTAGAGGAGGGGATTGGGGGTGGGAGAGAGGGAAGTTGATATCAGGAGGAGATGAGAGAAGGGGCTGCAATCAGGATGTAAAATGAATAAAATAATAAATAAATAAATAAATTCAAATTGTAAAAAGATAACCAACAGCAGCTGACACCTTTTAACCTTAACATCAAATAACAACACTTTTAGGCAATAATCTTCCAGATTTGTTCCCATAGTTCTTAATTGTTTTAGTATTTTTGAAAGTCAAATGTATATTCTGAAAATGAAATTAATTTTATTGTGGGTCCCTGTACAAGCAAAAAATCCTGTTATTTATTTTTAATGTACCCATGGCACAGATAAAAATATCTCCATTGCAAGAGGGAAGAAAGTAGACTCAACAGGAATGATTTGATAAGAGAAAGAATAAACTCAGCAGAGCAAACTCCAGCTCCTATTGTCCTTGTCTGTCATAGGATTTATTATCTGATACTGGACTCTAAAGGCCTTGGGTCATCTGGCTTCTTCAGTTCTTCCTACTACAGCACACACCTTCACACCCTAAATGTAATTTTCTCTTGAAATTCTGTTGACCAAACACAACAGTCTACTAATTCTATTTTCAGTCTTACTCACCACTTAGGGACCTGGACAAAATGCAGCCTGCGTGGTCTCTCACCAAGCCGAGGATGCAGTCATTGTTCCATTGTGAAGCCTCAGGATCTAGGTCTTCACTTTCCTATTTCACTTGGCATTCTCTTCTTTCAAATTCCCACCAGTATATTTCAACACATTCTGACTGTTTCCTTGAGTTATTGTTTGCTTATTTTTGTTGTTGTTGTTTTATTTTCCTAGCACAATGTTGAATACTCTCCTAAATTCTTCTCACAAACCAGTCACAAATTCATCAGAGTAATATAGCCTAACCTAAAATACAAAAAGCTCCAGTCTCAATACTAATTTTTTGTATTAGTTGTAAACTTCTGTGAAAAGCTTCTAAAAGAAAGCAACTAAAAGGTGAAAAGGTTAATCTTGCCTCACAATGACTAGGAACAGGACTCAAATTGAGGAAAATCATAGTATATGAAACTTGAGGTAATGTCATATTGTCTGCTTTTAGTATGAGTCTTTTAATAGTAAACCGAATACCTACTGGTACCAAGAACCAGAGGAACTCTAGGTAGGTGTTAGTTTGACTTTCTCATGTATAGTTGTGTAGCTATTGTGTTCTACAATCGGGCCTTTCCCTCAGTTTGTGGAGAGTAACATATACACTCGACAACATCCTGGTGTTTGGGGATTCTCATGGGATCTCTTTGACCAACAATCAATTAGATGTACCCCAATTCTAGTACAGGAAGCTTCATTTGGTGATGAGAGATGTCTAGTTTGACCTCTGGCTCCCCATTTTATTTGTTTCCATCTTATATATGTATATATATTTAAGAACACTTTGACTGTATAGTGTTTCTGAACCACTCCTCAAATATCCATTTACTTTAGCTTTACCTCCTATTTTCTGTCCCTCATTTTCCTCTCCCTCTCCATTTCATCTTCTTGTCCAAGTCCCAAGAAGCAAGGGATGAGTGTTCCTCTTACTTCACATCCTGGCCAGCATGAACTCTCATTTGTTTTTATTGATCTTGGCTATTCTGGCTGCTGTACAGTGAAATCTCAAAGTTGCCTTGATTTGCATTTTCTTAAAGACTAAGAATTTTGTACGTTTTATTATGTGTTTCTCAGGCATGTAATTTTCCTCTTTTGTGAAACCTCTGTTTTGACATGTATAGTCTTTTAACTTAATTATTTGTTATCTTGACGTTCACTTAATATCTTTATATTTTTTGGGTATTAACCCTCTATTGGACATATAACTGGCAAAAAATATTTTTCTATTCTCTTGGCTGCCACTCACTCTTAAGACTGGTGATCTTTGCTATGAAGAAGTGTCTAGGGATTAAAAAAAAACACAACTAAGTATAGTAAAGGTAATTTATAACAAGTTCACAGCCAACATTAACTTGAAAGGAGAGAAACTGAAGGCATTTCCACTAAAATTAGGAACAAGAGGTTGTCCACTTTCCCCATACTTATTTATTGTAGTGTTTGAAGTCATATAGATCAATATAAGTGCTGAAGGAAAACAAGTGAATACAAATTTGAAAGAAAAAATTCAAAGTATCTATTTTTACAGATGACATGATAGTAGATATATGAAACCCTAAAACTGGAGAACTGCTCCAGCGTATAAACACATTTTGAAGGTAGCTGGATATGTCCTACATATACACAAATGGCAAATGGACTAAATAGAAATCAGAGAGACAACACCCTTTAAAATAGATTACAAAAAGTGTAAACTATCTGTCTACTTGCTCTAACCAAGCAAGTAAAAGACTTGTAAAACAAAAACTTTTAAAACATTTAAGAAGGAAACTAAAGAAGAAATCAGAAGGAGGAAAGAATCCCTATTCTTATGGGTTTGTACAATTAATACAGTGAAAAAGGCCAGCCTACAAAAGACAATCTACAGATTCAACATAATCTCCATCAAAATTCTAACTATTCTCCACAGATCTTGCAATGACTAAGTTTCAGATTCATATAGAAAAACATAGACATAGAGCATAGCTGAATAATCAACCTCAAATAGTATTGCAGTGATATAATAATAAAAAAAACATGTCATTGACAAACAGTAAACAATTTAAAAAATCAATCAATGCTATTAATTTGAAGATGCAGATATAAAACCATACACCTATGAAAACATTATTTTTTAATAGAGAAGCCAGCAATACACATAGAAAAGAAAGACAGAATCTGAAATAACCTTGTTGGCCATACTGGATGGTTACAAGTAAAAGAATCCAAATGTATCAATACTCATCGCTCTGCATAAAAACAATATAAGCCTAGATTCTGGATCTTATAGAAAAGAGTGTGGGGAATATCCTTTAACTCAGTGACAAAAGATGAGATTTTTAAAAACAGAAAACCAAATGGCAGAAGCGCTAAAATCAATAGTTATTATATGGGACCTCATGAAAATGAAAATCTAGATTTTGTCCTAATTTTAGAAAAACTAGTAAGAACAACATGTTGAGCCTATGATAATTTGTATGTATTTTGGATTTTTGTTGGTTAAAATTAATGAATACTTTTCTTTTAATATGACTCACAGAACAACTAGAAATAATCTTATTTCCCTAATGGCTATTGAAGAGATATTTATTCAGACAGTTTAAGCCCTAACTCAAAGAGTAGGAAACTAGTAATTAAAATGTAATTGATTTATATGGCTTATAGGCTACAAACTATATGACCTGTAATTATATTAAGGAAAGTGGCAGAGTATAATAAAAATAAATAACTACTAGTCTAAAATATTGAATATAAGATACATAAATACACAGTATTCATTTCCAGTAAGTTAAAATAGTTGTTTTAAGAAATAAAAAGTTTCAATTAGAAGAAATATATAGAACAGTAAAACTGCCTAGTCAAGAAATAGGTTAGCTGTTGTACAAGAGCAAAGTGAGGAGTGTCATGAAGGGGTGGGAGTATACTAGGTGGTGGCTGGTACTGACTGCAAAGTTTATCCTTTTGAAATGTGAAAACTGCTAAAATATGATCGTGGTGCTGGTTGAAGTATTCTGTAAGTATACTAACAAAAAATGGTTACATTCCTTAAATATGTAAATTAGACATTAGTAAAATTAAAAAGGAAAAGTTAAGTATTTAAATTTTGTGCAGTGATATAAGTAGCTCAGATTGGAAACTTCTGCCTACTGCATTGTCGTGAAGCTATGGATAGCTTATCCTGATATCTATTAACTTTCCTCTTCCTTATGCTGCAGCAGAAGAGTAGGATGCTAGGACAACTATTGTAGCTTATGGGAAGCTCAAGTATATTCTGTATGAATTTTATATAACTCAATTATTCCAGGAGTCTTGGAACTCTTTTTTTAATGAATTGGTTGACAAACTTTTTTTCCAAAAGTGATTTGTTTACATTTTCATAATTAATTATATGAACAATTATGTGATGTTTTCAATGATAAATATCAATACTTTTCTGGCCTTTTTGATATTTGGTCCACAACTGGTAGCACAGTTTTGGAGGTTTAGGGGGTGTGGTCATGTTGGAGGAATATGTGGCTGGATTCAGGTTTTAAGGCTTTAAGGACTCACACCACTTTTAGTATTTTTTTTTTTTAATCTCCTCATCAAATAGGTTAATTCCATCCAAAATTCATTACATAGCATCACCTAATATTAAATACTCCCAATGAATCAAAAATCTTCATTTTAAAAGTTTTTTTTTTATTATTTTATTTGTTACACCTAGATGTGAAAGCCATATCTCTATTTTTGAATTCTTTCTAGTACAAGGTCATTACAATGACTGACAGCTTTGGGTATAGTAAATATTAGTCTTCATTTCAAAGACTGCTTTGGAAAGTCAATGAATATCAATTTATGTCAAATCCATACTTTATTCAAATCTAGTTTTGTCAACAGGTCTGCTGAGGCATCTCAATAAGCATAAGGAGAAAAAAATGATTGATTCCAACCTATCAAAAAGGATCAAAGCACGAATACCTAACTCAGATTTCTGTTTTGAAAGTCTCTGATGCCAGCACTTGGTGCTTCAAATTTTCATAAGCCTTTGTAAGCAAGGTCACTAGACATCCTATCCAACCCTGAACAAGGAGGATAAAAACAACTAGAGGAATCATGCCTAATGCAGGACTCCTGAAGCATCCCATCTTTGAATGGATTCCTCACCTTTGGAGGGAAGCTTCTTTAGGAATATGCTGCAATCAGAGATTACATTTATGCAATTTTTATCTCTTTGTCTCTCTCCTTCCAGAGGAAGCTGAAGGCTCACCACACCTGTCTCTACTTTCAACTCTATTATCTTTCACAGGTACATGCAATGGGAAATTTAATGCATGTCTAACTCAATAGTCAGCATAGCTTTGAAAAGGGAAACACATTGAGATCACAGGATGAGAATAAGGATGACCATAATTCCTAATTGCCTTCACTGACTAATCTCACTTACCTCATGCAAGAGCGTAGCTCTCTGAATCTTTATATTTGTATTATTTCTTTATTGAATTTCAATATATTTTGTTCACCCAATATACTTAAATTTCAATGGATAATAACATAATTTTTATTGAAAAAAATTTTCCCCCAACACTACTTCTCAGCCTCAACTCCTTCCAGCTCTCTGCCACTTCTCCTCTACCCCAGATATACTACCCCTCTGTTTCTCTTCAGAAAAGAGCAGGCTTCAAAGAGAGGACAGCCCAACATGACAAAACAGGATACAACATGACAAGACAAAAGCCCTCATCTTGAAGCTGAACAAGCACACCCGATAGAGGAAAAAAATGGCCAAAGAGTAGAAAAAGTGGAAAATATACCCACTCCAAATGTTAGTATTCCCACAAAGGAGCCATTAACAAATATGCAGAGGGCCTGGTGCAGACCCAGCCAGGCCCAGGGCTTGCTGCTTCAGTCTCTGTGAGCCCATGTGAGCCCATGTGAGCCCTGCTTAGTTGATTCAGTGAGTCATGTTCTCCAACTGTCCTCTAGCCCTTCTGTCTCCTACAATCTTTTTTTCTCTTATCCTGCAAGGTTCCCTTAGCTTCTAAGGAAGGAACCCATGGAGGCCTCCAAATTTTTCTCCCTCTCTCCACGTAATGTCTGACAGCAAGTCTCTGTACCTGCTCCTGTATGCTGCGGAAGGCAGCCTGTCTCATAATGATTGGACAAGGCACCTGTCTTTGAGTATAGCAATATGTCACTAAGAATCATTTCATTTATTATTTGTATTATATCTGCATGGATTTTTATTTCACTTTTACTGTTGTTTCATGGTAGGTAGCCTGGTTGTTACTGCTGTGAAGCAATTCAATAAAATAAACCTTTACTTTTAAACCAAAATATTCTATTTTCAAATTATATGTTAAAATCTGTTTTTTTTTTCTAGATGTCACTTCGAAATTAATGTATTTAAAGTCAGATAACTTTGGATTGGGACAACTTTTATCTCAGTCATTATGTATACCCTTGTGGGAAAGATTGTAATTAAACAATTAAATGATAAATATATAGGTCTAAGATATACTTGAGTCTGTCCTATTTGTTTATTTTTTTTATCAGGTTTTCTTATTTTTATGTGGAAGAGTATACAAAGAATTGAATAGGAAACACAGAAAAGGAAAAGATATAATATATAAGAAACAACGACTGCGATGGATATTATTAGAGAGATATCCAAGCCAAAACAATTCTAGTAAGAGACTGGAAATCAGCGAAATATTGATGAAGGAATCAAAATGATGCAAGGAAAATAAATTGTAAGGAAAGTTCCTTGAACTTTATTGATTTTCTGGAGTTCTGATCCTAATTTTAGAAATTTGATTTTCTTGGAGGTACCCACTCAAGCAAAGAGCTATTATCTCTTTTCAGCATATAGCCTCAGAGCATCAGTGTTCCCACAAGTATTCCAGAAAGGGGTTCTGCAAAGAAGAGAAAAAGAAAGCCACACGGACGCCTTAAAAATCTAAACTTCGAAAAACACAATATATATATAACTTGTGTGTGTGTGTGAGTGTGTGTGTGTGTGTGTGTGTGTGTGTGTGTGTGTGTGTGTGTGTGTTAGTGTATTCTACTATCAGAAACTCAATATGTAGGACATATTATGTGATCACTTTGAAGGCAGAGAAACCAAGTCAGGGTATTTTATATAATTTCTCAAAGGGAATTTAGAATAATTAATAAGAAGAAAACCTTATTAAAGTGCAATCATTTACAATAGGTTGCATTGTTCTTTCACTGAAAACATTTGCTTCATATTATTAAAAAAACTAATATACTTTCAATATAGTGTTATCAAATATATTTTTAAGAATATGTCTGTAGATTAATATTATATTCCTACTATGTATGAGCATCACATGTTGACAATGGTCATAATGCTCTTGGCAAACCAAATTTTGATCCTTAACATCATTGATGTAACTTTAGATCCTAGATGACTGGACACATTAATACTTGACCCAATTGGACCATTTTGCCCACTGCATCTCTCTTTCTTTCTTTCTTTCATTTGTTCCTTCCTTCCTTCCTTCTTTCCTTGCTTCCTTTCTTTCTTTCCTTATTTTGATTTTTTGAGATAGGGTTTCCCTGTGTAGCATTGGCTGTCCTAAACTCGTTTTGTAAACCAGGCTGGCCTTGAACTCACAGAAGTATACCTGCCTCTGCGTCCCCTAGTGCTGGGATTACAAGCATGAGACGTGACCCAGCACCAAGCTTAACAGGTATATATTCTCTCTCTCTCTCTCTCTCTCTCTCTCTCTCTCTCTCTCTCTCTCTCTCATTTATTTATTAATTCAATTTACATCACTATCATAGCCCCTTCCCTCCTCTCCCCCCAGTCCAATCCACACTTTCTCTTTGCCCATCCTGTCTCCCCTAATCTTCAGAAAAGTATAGCCTCCCCCTCCCTACCCCAGTTCATCAAGTTGCATTAGAACTGAGTACATCCTCTTTCCCTCTGGCCTGCCTGGCAAGGCAGCCCTGCCAGCAGGGTGTTATAAAAAAGAAAGCAAGTGAATCCATGTGAGAGACAGTGCCTTCTGTTATTACTAGTGGAGCCACATGAAGCCTGAACTGCCCATCTGCTACATCCGTGTACAGGGATTTGTTGTAGTCCATGCATGGTCCTTGGTTGGTGCTTCAATCTCTATAGCCCCTCTGGGCCTTGATTAGGTGGCTCTGTTGGTCTTCTTATGGAGCTGCTGTCACCTTCAGGTCCTCCTATTGTTGTTTTTAAATTATCTTTATTATCTAATAATTGTTTATTATCAGGCCTATAATTATTACTACTTCAGCATAACTGGCTAGCAATCAATTAATATACAGACACTTGTTATATTTTAAAATACCCTTAATTAACCTGGGGCAGGGCACATATCAATCCTCTAAACTGCTTCACATAGTGGGGTAGGTATCACACACCATCTGCTTCTAATAGCTTTTATCAAGCTACCTCCCATCCATAATCCCAAATACTTACCAATGCTCTCCATCTGGGCCAAATCTCCATCCACATCTGCCATGTGTTTCTCTTCCTTCTAACCCATGGTGGCCTTCTTCATTCTCCTCTCTGGACCCTCCTCCTGGGTCTCTCCTTTCTTCCTCTTCTCTTTCCCAGGATTCCTGTGTCTCTTTAAGCCTGGGAACCTTAGCCACACCTATCTCACCTACCCTGCCCAGGTGAGATGGCTTTTTATTAATTAGATCAAAATACATCAGACCGACCTCCTCCATCCTATCCTTCCCTCCACTTTTCCAAGAGACTCTTTATGGTTTGCTGTGGATTGACTGAGAGTCTCAGCATCTGCTTTGATCTGGTGCTGGGAGGAGCCTCTCAGAAGACCAGGCTCCTGTCTGGGAGCATAGCAGAATACTGTTAGTAGTGTCAGGTGTTGGGTCTCTCCCATGGGTTGGGTCTCAAGTTGGTTAGACATTTCCTCATTCTCTGCTTTATCTTTATGCAGATCTTGTATGCAGGACCCTTTCTACTATTATAAAATTGCTTTTTGGAAGGAGCCAAGAAGAAGGTTAAAAAGCTTAAAGATTTTGCTTCATGTTAAACAAAGATGACTTGGTACTGAAAAAAATTAGTAATTAAATTTTTTAATTTATTTTTTTACAGTGCATTTGCTTTAAATTACAGTGGTAGACTCCTTCAAGTTCTACCCTTCCTCCTTCTTCCTCCCTACTCCCCTCCCTTAGTCCTTCAAGATAGAGCCCTTCTCACCTACCAACTGACTCAAGACTATTAAGTCTCATCAGGACCGCTTGCATCCTTTCTCTGTGGCACGGTAAGGGACCCCCCAGAGAGAAGTGGTCAAAGTTCAGGCAACAGGGACAGCACCTGCTTCCCTTACTTGGGGACTCATACAGACACTGAGCTGCCTATTGGCTACAACTGAGGCGGGGGCCTAGGTCCTCTCCATACCTATAATTTTGTTTTAAGTTTCATAATTTTTAAGTAACAGGATAAGATCTATTTTATATTCAGAGCCTCATAGGTTAAAATGTCTTAACTAAGTTAGCATGCCACTATTATATTCATATTACAAAATATGTATAGGCTTTTCTCCTGTTGATAATGTACATTAGTTTAACTTAGTGTTTGGTATTTTCAACATAACCTCACTAATACCTATTTATAAATACAGAACTGTCATGTTTTCCTAGCAAAGCATCTAACATATTTAATTTCACATATGTACCTATATGAAATCCATCATCATTCTTACTTTTTTGGTTCTTCCTATATTCCCTAGCCCCACTTCCTCCCAATTTCTTATGTGTTAGTTTTAAACTCACTGAGTCACTTAGTGCCCTCTTTCTAAGCATGAGTATAGAAGCATCTACTTTACCATGTGTAGAAGCTTTATCATGTTCCATCACCCAGCTGCCATCAATTGCCAATATCTTCTTAGAAGGCATGAGCTTAATCAGCCTTGCCACATTCCATGCTAGTATCACCTGGCTTGACCCTGAACATGACTAGATCTGTAGTCATAGCTGCTTTACAACAGTCTAGTCATTCCCCACAAATACTGTTTTACTACAAAAGTCTACCACTCTTACCAGCTTTCTGCACTTTGTCATCCTTGGATTTCCCCCTCTCCCTCGTGTGTGTGTGTGTAATATATATAAACCATCTAGTACTGAGAAATCCCAAGTTTCTTATTCTCTGGACATTCAGCAATTGTAGGTTTTTGCATTAGTCTCTATCACAAAAGAAAAAACAAAAAAACAAAAACAACAACAACAAAAAACAAACAAACAAACAAACAAAACAAAAAAAAAACACCAGGGCTGAATGATGACCTAATCTGTAAAGAGTGAAAAGTTAGGAGTTTGTTATAACTTTGTCCATTTAGCAGAATAATAGAATTAAGTTTTCTTATATGACCTGAAAACACAGATTTTTGGTTTATCTAATAGTTGAGACATGAGTTCTACCCTATAGATCAGGGCTTAACTCTAATTCAGAATGTTGGTAATTCCATATCATTCATACTAATATCACATAACTAAGTTTATTTCACTATGCAGTCATTATTGTGGCTCAGAATGTTCACACCTGGCTACACCCATTGAATATTTTTCTCCCAAAAGCAGAATGGATAAAACTTAAAAAGATAGTTAATAAGGAAGACACTTTAACATCTATAGCATTTTGATTCTTCTATGTTCAGTGACCAAATGTGTGATGTCTTCAACCAGGCTTACCATCAAGTTCTGCAGCATAAAGAATAACAATGGTGCATCCTATAATGCTTAGGATAGGAGCTATCTGACCCCATTGACAGTAATCAATAAAAGGTTTACCATTCTTGGCATTTTAAACAATTTTGTACAGCTAATGCTATTTGAAGAAACATTGTTCTCCTGTTACAGTGTGACTATATGAACTCCTTTTGCATCTGTTTATGTGAGTGTTTTAGGGAGTTTCCATAGTAGTATGCTTCCGAGTAGCTTTTTCAAATGTGTTAATTGCTACCTATCCCTCCTCACGCTTTCCCCGTTACCCACCTCTCCCATCCACACCCCTATTCAACTCCTTGTTTCCATCATTCTCCTTGAGTGTCACCTGTATTTATCACTCTTCTCTTGGCTCCTCTCTAACCCTTTACTATGTGTACAAACTTAAGCAAAAATATAAACATTCAAAGCTACTAGGAACAGAATCTTACTTCATCTTCTCTCTCCAAACCTTTTTCTTACTAGCCTCTATAAGATCATTTTGTTGTAGCTTTCTCATGTAAATGAGAACTACTTCAATTTCCTTTTGTTTTTTTACTGCACAAACACATTCAAAAAGAAGGAAGAAGATGTGTATATGAGAGTAACACTGTGTAAAATATTTCTGAGTACTTTAAATACCATTTTTAAATGAACAATGAAGCAAAAGAGTACATATTACGAATGTTTCAAAGTTCAAACATCAATAAAACAATTTTGACAGTGAATTTGTATCTATTATAGCTCAGGGAAATGTTCCTTTTATGAAACCCTAACCCTGCAAATGTGTCTTTCAGTATTTCCTAGTACATTTCTTTTTTCTAGAGAGTCCTCCAAAACATACCACATTCAGAAAAACTATAAAAATATATAGCTATATATAAAGGATGCCCCCTTGCTTTCATGTCATCATTCGAGTGCTTTGGAATGAAGCTTTGGTTATTCAACCCCAATATATTCATTTTACTCATTTCAATTTAATAGACTGAAACACCCACAGTAAGAACTCAGTTTTATTTACAAATTACTGCAGCTTACATTGTGACAAAAGTTATAGCTTCTGTCATTTCTTTCAATGTTGCTTAAACATATGCAGGTAATGCTTAAGATATAACTAGATAGAACCTTATAAACAGTTTTTCCTAGTTTAGATGAAAATTAGGAAATAACATAAAAAATATCTAATTTGGGGATTTAATTATAACTCACATTTCAACTACAGGAAGTAGGTTAGAAGTACTTAGTATGCCTTAGCTATTATTTCATCATTTATCGGAACTCAAAAAATCATATGATTCAAACTCTACTGGTGTGAGGCATTGATTCATAGAAGACTCATATCCAGTAACTTGAAGTTTATGTGCAATTTTCATAATAAAGCAGTGCAATAAATCAATGTGCCTTGGGTGAGCGGTATTTATCAGTAGCATCCTCGACAGTCATTACCACAGCAAGCATGTCTATCTCTTTGCCTTCATCTTTAGCTATTTGAAAACACTGTCGTACATATGACACTTAAACTTTCAGAAAAATACCACTTACAGGAAATTGTACTGTGCAGACTGTCGTACATCATTCATTTTATTTATATATCTATTAAGAGTCAGAAAAACGGTAGCTGAGAGAAAGAGCACAAAGTACTCTAAATAAATGACCAAATTTGTTCCCTCAAACTCAGAATTGGGCGTCAAGCATTTGGAATGAATGCCTCCAATTCTCATCCATTAATAAGAGGATAAAATATTTGTTCTGAGACAGCCTTGTTTTTAGTTAACCTTAGGCTTGGTATGGGTGATGAACTGAAAGAGTTGCTAGGTTTTGATCACAGTTGCTTTCTTAATCAAGAATGGTAAAGAAAAGTGTTTTTAATTAATATAAAACCCTTGATTCTCTTGCCTGCTAAGTGTACTACCTGGGTCACAGCGGAGGTGGCTATAGTTTGTCACATGAGCTCCATTGCCTGACTTCCTAGGAGGCGTGCTGGGCCCCAGAAACAATCAGGCTAGACACATGCACCCACAATTCCCTGTCTGTAAGGAGCACCTGGGGCACAGCAACATGTGTTGAAGTAGTTTATATACAGGATATCAAACAATACAAAATTTGTATTCTGAAATAGTGCATCATGTAACTAGTTTCTTCAAATGGTTATTCAAAAGTTTTTTCATGAGTAGCTTTCTCTAAAATTTTAAGCGACATTTGACTCAAAAACTTAATCATTATATATTTATATACCTTGGATGATAGTTGCCTCTAAGATATACAATGTTTATATTATTTTCATGTAAGGCATGCAATGTCTGATAATACATACATATATATATATTCATAATATTTTCCATTCAAACAAAATTATCCACTAAATTATTCTTTGTTTTATAGAATTATGAAATTTTCATTATGAAGAATAAGTTTAAACAAAGTCCTATTTTTAAAGTTCTATACCCAAAGATTTAATCCCATAATCATTAAAATATTTCTAGCATTTATGGTCTAGGAGGGGAAATTTATTTTTAAAAACATCATCAGAAAGACCACATGAATTCTAAATTTTTCCTTTTCATATAAATTCAGCTTTGCTTTTCTTCGCCATACTTTCCTGAGTATTAGAATTAAGTACAAGCTACCAAAGAAAACTGAGAGTGTGATAACAATCCTTCATAGATAAGGCTATGGAATAACAGGGGGTCGACCATGAAATCATATACATATAAGTAACAATAGATGGCCACATATACAAATGTATTTTTAAAAGCTAATCCACAAACAGAGAATGCTACTCAAAAGAATTTTAGAGTAGCAAAATCTGCAGCACCAGACACGACCCATCTTGTTATGAAACGTTTTTCAGTCTCATTTAAGTGACCCTAAAAATGACAAATGCTATTGTAGCCGTCAGTTGCTTTTCAGTATGTGAGGTTGTGCCCCTAATATGGAAGACACCACTTTTTTTTGCTTTTACATATACATTTATATTATTACACATATATGCAGTAAACTACATACAACAAGAAAGACCATGAAACAGTTAGGAATTATATAAATGTTACGTACATAGTGCTTTGCCTAACTGTATTTGGCAATCTTGAAGAAAACATCTTTCCTACCTTGGTGAGTCTACAATTCCAAACATAAAACAATATCTATCATATATCCTGTCTATGAACCTAAAAACATCTATCTAGACCTCAAAACAGCTTAACCCTTAAACAACTAGCTTAATTGTAAAACTAAACTATCTGGTCTTCAACCCGATAAGAAACTTGAGAAAGAATATAATTATCTGAGTAAACAGGAAGTGCCAGTTAGAAGCTTCCAAAATGAGAAAATGTCAGAGACAATTGGCTGCCTGAGCAGTCACCTAGAACTGTCTATAATGTTGGAGCGTCTTCTTCAGCCTTCTGGCCCAGTATATCTGGCAGACATATTTGTGAAGCAGGAGCTGTTGAGGACTTGCTTACTCTGTCTTGGCAGAGTTTGGCTGACTACTCTGTCTGCATCCACACTTGCCCACTACTAGGCAGAATTCTGTCTGTTTTAGAGTGAGGACCTTTTCCCAGAGGTTATTTTGCCACATTTGAAGCCATCTCTATTAGGAGGTTCATTGATACTCATCATTTTCCCTGAGGTAGGCTGGGTGTTGGCAGGAGAGTTAACCTGTCTTATTGTCAAAGGGTCTTAAAACACACAGTCACAAAACACTAAGAATGTAAAATTTATATATTTCCTGATTGTGTCATGGTTCTTCTTGCTATAAGTAGCTTATTGTATATATGTGTAATAATATAAATGCATATGTAAAAGAATGAAAAATATTGAAAAAAAAGAAAAAAACCAACATGCCTTACTAGGTTAACTATAGCTGCATACGATCTGAAAGCTTCTTTCCTGTAATTTTGCATCTATGGTTTCCAGAAATTATCAAGCAAGGGAGGGAACCAAATTAATAGTCTTACACAGCTGCAGCACATTTGTGTCATAAGAATTATAAGCATGGAAAAATATATACATTATATCTATATTTATGTCTAAGTCTAAGTCTACATCTGTATCTATCTATGTATCTATCTATGTATCTATGTATCTATCTATCTATCATCTATCTATCATCTTTCTATCTACCATTTATTTATATATGCAAGAAGTGTCACTCACCTGTATGTGGCAAGCAATAGTCATCTAGTTGGACTTAACACCTATTCAATAGGAGCAAAATAATCCTGTCTGATTTGAAACCCAGGCCAGTTACTGGAGTCAATGAGGTCATAGACATTAGAAAATACTCTCCTAATTCTATGAATCTGAATACTTACATAATAAGATTTCAAACTTAAATGTTGTTAATATTATTAAAATTATGGAGATTAATCAAACTGGCTAAATGGGTGTTACTGGCATTTCTTATTAGGAAACTTTAGTGTTTTCATCTATTAAACCAAGCTCAACATATCTAAAAGTTTTTTATTGGAAAATGACTAATTTCACAAATATTATTAATAAATGTACTGTAGCTAAGTATATATATCTACACATCCCCAGAGAGAATTATCATAAAATATGTCACTCTGGGACCATTTCAAGCTTCTGGCACATTTCTCTTCCCTTATATTCTGTCCAAGAGGATATTTTTCAAGAATTGTATTGTCTTTTCTCTACTATCTAACTTTGGAATATTAGAGTCACTCAATCTCAGTATTCTCCTCTGGGAGTCACATGTTTTCTTTTGACTAATTTTGCCACAGATTTTAATAATTTGCATACTTGCATCTCCAGTTCCTAGTGACATTTGTTGAATATGACATTTCTTGAATATGTTAAGTACCATTTGAAAATAACATCTCCTAGTATTCATCAACCACTAACTCATATTGACTTCATCTCCTAAATGTCACACCTTATTTCCACGTTGGTGTAAAACCTGATTGCTATTACACTAAACAAACTGTATTTTAAACATTCACAACAAATGGTGATTAGAATTACAGAAAGCAAACTGCTTATTTCCAATCATTATATACAGTTCAAACAGGTGGTATAGTTAGAACTATTAACTAATTCATGTAGATAGGCTACTTACATAGTTCAGTCTTCCACTTTTCTCTGAAGTGAAATGCCAGACTCTAAATTTTATTTTTTTATCATCACTTTCCTGCCCATCTTTATGCCAGTTTTGTGCCTCGTTTCTGCCTGTCATTTAAGACCAATCTAATGCTGTCTTTCCTTTATATATTTACATGGATTTTTCTATTCTCTGTGCTACCTGTTTAACCTTCTACTTTTTCTTAAAAGATTCTTATGGCAGCAGGCTAAATCACTGGTATATTAAGCACTATTCAGATAAGGATATATATTCTGTAATGAATTCCTACTGTACTCATTGTGTTTGTGAGGAAAAAATGAAATATTAAATCAGTATTAGAGAGCCTAGATTGTAGCAAGAAATCTAGTGATATTTTATGTAACTATGCAGAATGGTGATGCCATGTATGTGAAATGAAATGTAGGAAACAGAACAGGTACACACATGTGAGTTTAAAAATATATCAAATGCACAAATGAAGTATTTTTGAATTATTTTGCATATTACTATGTTACTTACATTAGTTCTCTATTTATTTCAATTAATATTGCAAAAGAAATACTCATCTTAAATTCAGATGTAAACATTAGGTATATATTTGCAGATAATTTCTCTTAATTTATAAAATGTATAGAATATTCTACTCCTTAGAATGATGTGCATTCTTTATTCATTTTTGCATACTTTATCTTCCTCTGTTCACTAAATTTTTCCTAGCTTACATATTTGCTCTTCAGACCAAACATCTAATTGTCCTTTTTATTCTCTGCTTTATAATAGCTGTCATTGGGTAATGGAAGAATCAATCAAACTTCTTTTATTTTTTTTCCCTCATGTCCCTGCAGCAACAGAACTTTATTATTTTTACTCCAGTGACACTTGAGAAGCCTGAATCAATATTGACAAAACATCAGATCTCTTTGAAAAACTTTGCCATGATGGCACTCAGAGATTAACCATTTCACATCTGTTAGAGACTGGGAAATACAAAATTTATTTTCTTCACAAGCACATGCATCTTAATCTCTGGGGAAAATCATTCTATTGCATTTGCTTCGCAGTTGCTGTAATTGTCTTCCAAAGCACACAACTTGGATTCATCTTCATATCTAAGAACAGAATCTGGCTATACACAAAGGAAAGCTTATAATCAGGTTTTGAAGATGAATGTAAGTCCAGAATAAGAAGCTAGTGTTGGAAGCAATCTGATTTTGTTCCTGCTATTGATAGCATACTGAAATTTCTATTTGAAGCAGTAGAATAATGTACTTGTGTATGAATGGAAACTTAGCCCAGGGAATAATTCACACTGAAATATTGTTCTGCACTGATATCGATCACTTGAAAGCTGTCTGAATGTGAACACCATCACCTCTGTTTCTAAGACTATTCCTAGAACAATTCTTTCTGTTTTAATTCCCAAGTAGTAAGGTCAATTATATATATATATATATATACCTGTACTTGAGTAGCTTGCAGACTACATTACTCTTTCTCCATGAGTATTCCTCAAAATATTATCTCAAAACCCAGCACCTGAATCTTGAATTTTTTTAGATTTTTGTGGTTATCTTAGGGTTGCTTGTTTTACTGTATGCATGAGAGAATGCGTTGGAATTCCTAGCTTTGCCATTAACTTATAATTTTCAGAATACTGAAGTCAATAATCACATTTCTTGTCATTATCTTAAAACCTAATTAAAACCAAATGAATTAGAATTTGTAATGCAGTAAACAAGATGACAGATTATGGAGAGAGAATGTTTAAAGATTTGTTTTCCTACGTTTGTTTGCACTGTCTGTCTTCTGCTCCACAACAAAACTTGTGCTTTGATGAAGTACAATTCCGCTAAACACACAAATTGAGCTGTTGGCATCCTGTCTTTGCAAATGTGGATGCAAAGTCAAATTTTGTTACTTGTCAGTTTAAAGAGGTTGCAAATGTTCAACGGGAACCCAAATGTCGAAACTTGAAAGTTTCCATCTCCTGTTATTACTTGAGCTCTATTTTCTTCATGAGATTATTTTCCTTACTACCTCTCCCTATTTTATTACTATTCATGAAAATCAGTGACTATACTTCTTGAGGTAACTGGATTCTACTTTTTTGAAAAAAAAAAAAAAAAGCTTTCCAAAATTAAATACTGTTTAATGATTTCCAAACTTTAACAAAACAATAATGTTTTTAAAGGAATAGACAGAATGTATTGCTTGAGAATATTCTGATGAGCACCTCTTAAATAGGCAGAGACATATTCCAGCCACATTTTTAGTAAAGTTATTTTTAATGAGCTTTGAATTCAGATATAAAATACTGATTTTACATGTGATGCATAATTGTATCTGGGTTTAAAAAAATCGAGGCTTCTTTAAAATTTGAGGCATCACAAATTTTAAAGATATCCTAGCTGTAGGCATGTATATATGTTTATATATACAGTTACAATTTATACCTATTGGTATACTTCCATGTATAATACATTTCTATGTATAATATCTGTGTATAAGCATGCATAATACACATATAAATGTAAAACTCCTGTACATGTATCAGCCTCTTAAATTGGATATACTGTTTCTATATATATTGTTATAGTTTTAAACTGTCTTTATTTAATGATGTGGACTCACCACAAAGAAATCTGGTATTTTCTTCTTCCCTGTATGTCAAATGGACTTTAGTGTTAGGTGTCTCTCCCCATAGTCCTTCTTCCAACCCATCTCCCCATTCCTTCTCCATTTCTTCTTCCTTTTCTAATTTGAAATTGTATTAGAGATAGAGAAATAATTTTATCACCTTATTCTTAGTCCCTCTATGCCCAAAGATGTAAAAAGTTTCTGAAATCTGGTGGTTTTTCTTTATCCCTCTGGGTTTGCATTAAAACAGTTGTCAGTAACATAATATCAGCCTGATCTGAAATTGAACTGGGAAAACCTACAAGATACAGTGAAGGAACCATTCATGAAAGCAAACCCTTTAAGATACTCATTTCATTTTTAATGTAATTATTAATGTCATGGACTTTTTCATACTTTTCCAATTTCATACAATATAATTCTCAGGGTAATTATTGGTTGTTCTAAATGGGCTCCTTGGCAATAGCCTGATGCTTTCTGCCTCATTTCTTCAATGCACGTTAATCAATCATGAATTTAAACCATCAACTTTGTCTGTATTATGATCCATAACAGTGATGAAGCAATGCAAACTTGCTTAAAACATCAATTTTCATGGATATTTTGTACTAATAAATTAGGCTTAATATGTAGTGAGTATGTAGTAAGAATGTCAAGCAAATTTTGAAAATATCAGTCTCTATTTTTCCATTTTGAAGAGTTCAATTCTTTGTGTCATGCTTGACTTGGAACAAAAAGTTCCACTTCTTTTCTTTTTTGTGTGAACATTATTTCCACAAACACAACAAATATACTGGGCCAATGCACATATAGGGGCTTACTGTAGAAGCTTCTTAAAGTATATACATATACAAAAGAAATTTAAATGGAGTTGCCATATAATCGGGAGTCAATATCCCAAACAGATACCTTACACCAAGTGAAACCTCCAATGCCAAGAATGGGCTACACCTTGTTTATTCATTTGCAAAAATGGTCACTGCCACCCTTTCAAACACCACAGATTGTTGTCAGGGTTATTAATTAATCTCCACAATATTATAGTAAGGTATTATTGTTGAAGACATCACTAACTGATGTCATCCCACACAGAAAAATTGAGCCTTTGCTGAACTTTAAGCTGTGGTCAGACAGTGGGGAAGGAAGGGCCCCTATCAGAGGTCTAGGGGAGGGAAACACTTTGGTATGGCAAAGAACATTGTCAACAGAACAAAATGACAGTATAGATGTTTAAATTGATAATGACAAAATGTGATGGAGATTGATTTACATTCAGAACTTTAAACACACCAAGACAGGAAAAATATTTTCTTCAAGGCTGTCAAATACAAATAGCCAAAACACTAAGAATGTAGCATTTATATAACTCTTGAATGTGTCATGGTTCATCTTGCTATAGGTAGTTTATTGTTTTCATATGCAATAACATAGGTGTATATGTAAAAAATGTTAAAAAAAATAAAATGGCACATCCAGACAGGAAATGGTCTTCATTAACTCTAAATCTGACAGAGTTAGAGTTAACTCCTATCCAAAATAGACAAAGACTCCAAGAAATTAAACCTATCAGAATATTATACCTATCAGAATGGCTAAGATCAAAAACTCAAGTGACAGCACATGCTGGAAAGGATATGGCAAAAGGGGAACACTCCTCCATTGCTGGTAGGAGTGCAAACTTATACAACCACTTTGGAAATCAATCTGGCATTTTCTCAGAAAAGTGGGAATAGTGCTAGTGCCACTTTAAGACCCAGCTATACCATTCCTGGGTATATATCTGAAAGTTGCTCCACCATACAACAAGGACATTTGCTCGACTATGTTCATAACAGCTTTATTCATAATAGCAAGAATCTAGAAACAACCTAGATACCCCTCAACTGAAGAATGGATAAAGAAACTGTGATACATTTACAAAATGGAATACTGCTAAGCTATTAAGAACAAGGGGATCTTGAAATTTGCAGGCAAATGGATGGAACTTGAGAGGAACATCCTAAGTGGGGTAACCCAAACCCAGAACTACACATTGTATATATTCACTTATAAGCAGATATTAACCACATAGTACAGGGTAACCACACCACAATACACAGACCTAAAGAAGCTAAATAACAAGGAGGACCCTAGGGTGGACGCTTAATTCTCCTTCAGAAGAACAAATAGAACAGACGCCGGAAGTAGTTGAAGAACAGGACTGAACTAACTATAGAGGTCCTCCGAAAAAACTCCACCCAGCAGGGGAACAAAGCAAATACTGAGACTTCAGCGCTAGGAGACAGAACGACCTGGAGGGGACAGGAGCTGTACAAGGAGACCCATGGAGCCAACATATCTGGGCAGTTGGGGTGAGATGCATGCTGCAGAGACTGATGCGCCATCCATGGAGTATGCGTGGTGAGGACCTAGACCCTCTGCCCAGATATAGTCAATGGGCATCACAGTCTGCCTGTGGGTCCCCTAATATGGGAAGTAGAAGATATCTCTGACATAGAATCTGGTACCCACTCCTTGACTTTCCTGCCCCTTGGCAGGGCAGCCTTGCCAGGCCACAGAGGAAGAGGATACAGACAGTCCACATGAGACTTGATAGGCTGAGGTCAGATGATAGGGGAGGAGGGCTTCCCCTTTCTGAGGACTGGGGCCATGGAGGGAGTTGAGAGAGGGGGCATGAGAGAGAGAGACTGTGGGACTAAGAAGCGACAAGGAAAGGGGCTACAATTGGGATGTAAAGTGAGCAAATTAAAAGTAAAAATTAAAATAAAATAAACATAACAATAATTATGAGTTTAAGTTTCTGTATATACAATTAAGATGTAAGTTTATGGCACCAATAATAGAAAGGAGTAATGAGGGATATTTAACTTAAAATATTTTATATTTTATTGAAGTTAAACAGGTATAAATTAAAATTTGAGTCTTATAACTTTCAAATGTGAAGCCTAATCACCATGGTAACCTAAAGAAAATAGTTGTAATATACAATAAAAAGAAATAGGGAAATGATTAAGATAATTCTGAGGACTAGGGGAGGGAAGGAGGGGGTATAAGGGAGAGAGAGTGGGATTGGGAGGTAATGAGGGAGGGAGCTACCATTGGAATGTAAAGTGAATAAATTATAATTTTTAAAAAAGTAACAAAAAATGTAGGAAAAGTATTGTGGTCCAAGGAAACATTTAAAAAAATAGAGACTAGAAGAAAAATATAGGAAGTCGAAGGGAAATTTAATTTTGATTAACACATGCTATATGCATATATGGAAATAGTAAAATAAGCCCTATGAATATCTATACATAAAAGAGGACCATGCATATCACCGCCTTCATTTCTTCTCATTAAAATTGATAGAACTATATCATATCATAAGAGAATTTTACATCTGTATTTTGGGTTATGAGGCATTTTTAAAAAGAAGACAGATAAATAAGACAAAAGATCCTTTGTAAATTTACATTAAAAAGACTACCTTACTAATATTCTTTGAGAATGACACACATATTTACCTTTTTTTTATGTTTATTTTTTTTATTATTAATTTATTCTTGTTACATCTCAATGTTTATCCCATCCCTTGTATCCTCCCATTCCCCCCCCCATTTTCCCATTATTCCCCTCCCCTATGACTGTTCCTGAGGGGGATTACGTCCCCCTATATATTCTCATAGGGTATCAAGTCTCTTCTTGGCTACTTGCTGTCCTTCCTCTGAGTGCCACCAGGTCTCCCCCTCCAGGGGACATGGTCAAATTAAACATGGTTAAACACTCTAATTTAAACATGTTGGGTGTCATTTAGTGTAAATCTAATTCATAGAAGTCTTTTAAATGAATAGCTAGTATTTGGGAATGAAACTTAATTTACTCAACTAAGGGTTTTAAATGTCGTGGTGCGCAGGCAAGGATTTATAGATGTTTATTGACATCATAAGAAGAGTGGTATAAAGGAAAAGACAGTGATGTAATTCTTCTTCTTTACATTGGAGGATAAGATTATGTTAGATAAATTTCTGTTCCAATAGCTATAGATTTTCCTCATGCCTCCAAACATTGTTGTGCTAAAAAAAATTATAGCCATAAAACACTTGATTCCTACTTTATCAACACTGATCCTTTCCAGGAAAACTCAAAAACAATATGAGGAAAATAACTGATTTCCAAGGTCAGTTTATAAAAAAAAAAATACACATCAAGAGAGCAGAGAACAATAAGGTATTTTATGTGCTTCTCAGGGCTGACAAGCACACTCACAAAGTATTATAGGATGGAAGATTGCAGAGCATGAAACTATGGTGGCTTCAGCTCACTAGGTGTTCTCATTCCAATATACTTGCTTATAGATGTTGTAAAATTATTTCTTTTGATTAAAAAAGTCCTTCTGAGGGGGAGAGGGATCTAAGGTTCATTGAAGTAACAAAAGTAATGTGGCACTTGAGGCCACTCCCTGGGGAATAAATATATATATATATATGTAAAGTTGCTAGGGAAGAGGGGACTTTCCAATAGACATGCCTTCAATTTGTGGGAAAGATTCTGGCAGAGCAGCTTTTGTAAGTCTTCACTCATGTGGGGTAATGACTGCTCAGGTACTCTTGTCAGCTCTTAAGCCTATAAGCATTGGACTTTATGGCTCTTCAGTCTTACCACTTCATTCCAAGGATGTTTGTCCAATAATGTTTATAGTTGATGTTCCAGCAGAAGTAAATTAAATGTCCACTAAAAATACTTGTGAACAAAACTTTAATAAAATAATAAAAATATAAGAAAACATATTTGCAGCACCATGTGGTCTCATTTTGACCATTACAGGAAAAAGTCAGCCAAACAACTGAAATTTAAAATAATTCTCAGATTCTTCTATCACATCAAAATCTATTAGGTTTGTCTTTGAACACCCTCATTTCTCTTTTTCTTCCCCATAGTATGGATCACACTGAATGGTCCTACCACTACTTTACTCTTTCACTCGATATAACTCATTATTGGAGTAACGAGAGGCCTGAAATGTCATCATGTTGGATGCTGAGGCAGGAAAATTCGTGTAAATTAAAGATCAGTTTCATCATCAGGTTTCACAAAAACAAAAGCCAACAACAAAAGAAGTTTTAAAATATTGATTAATTAGTTATCTAGATGGCCTAATTATTTTTTTCATTTGACAATTATAAATTTTGCTGCATCTATAAATTACCATTCTTCATATATACACACAAGCACACAGATAGACAGAGAGTAATGTAAATTATAGAGAGATTAGTAATTCCATAGACAATACTATAAAAAGCACATGCTCAAACTTTCATTATTTCATGCTACATTTAGATTACTGTAGAAAATCAAAAGAATTATTTTCAGTTCCATTTTCTCTTCATGTTTTAAAAAACTGAATAAATTAACATATTTTTGTTGCCTTTGTTGTACATGACTGTTTTTTGCTTGCCTGTTTGTCTACACACCACATGCATGCGTAATACCCAGAAAGCCAAGAGAAAGTGTAAGATTTCCTACATAGGTGTTCTTAAATCAAAAAATTCCTGACACAAAACATACAAGATATCTGGGATACTATGAAAAGTCCTAATCTAAGAATAACAGGAATAGAAGAAGGTGAAGAGTCTTATCTCCAAGGACCAGAAAATATTTTCAATAAAATCATAGAAGAAAATTTCTGCAACCTAAAGAATGGCATCCCTATAAACATATAAGAAGCTTATAGACCACCAAAAAGATTGGAACAGGAAACAAAATCCCACTGCCACGTAATAATCAAAACACTAAATCTACAGGACAAAGAAAAAATATTAAAAGCTGCAAGGGAAAAAGGCAAAGTAACTTAGAAAGGCAGACCTATAAGAATTACACAAGGCTTTTCAACAAAAACTGTAAGAGCTAGAAGGTCCTGAACTAATGTCTTCCTGCATCTAAGAGACCACAAATGCCAACCTAGATTACTATACTGAGCAAAACTCTCATTCATAATAGATATAGAAAACAAGATATTCCAAGGCAAGACCAAATTTAAGCAAACTATCGACAAATCCAGCCCTAAAGAAAATATTAGAATAGAGTTACAGATGATTGTGAGGTACCATTTGCTTACTGGGAATCAATTGCAGCTTCTCTGGAGAAGCGGTCAACTCAGTTCAATGCTAAGCCATCTCTTGAGCTCGTAGTTTAATACATTTTAAAAAGAGAAAAGCAAATTTGAGAAGCTTGTTCTCAAGTTCTCATTAAGTAATAAAAGAAAAAATGTGCCATTGTTAAGTTTTGTTTGAAAAGGAGACTAGTTAAAATTTCTTTTCAAATGTAGGGACTAAATGATATTTAATTGCTTGGAGTTCTCTAGCAGTCATTGGACTTATGGCTATGTGTCCAAATTGTCTAAAATTGAGAGGTGATTGGTATTGCATTATATCCTCAGGATGAGTTTTCATAATGAAAACAGAAATGCTGCCATACAAGTGTTTTGTTTATTGAGTTAATCAATTTGTAACTATGTACTTTTCTAACTTGTATGCCACTTTTTCTTGAAATATTTGTGTTGGATTATATTTATATCTTGGCAACAATTTAGAAGCCTCTCCTTGATTTTTAATTGTTCATTAGAATGCTTTATATTGCACTGCATTTGCCTTTAACAAAGTTGAGGGTGTAGTTTTTGAATACATCAAATGAGTAGCATCTTACAGATTCTTATGCAGCACACAATGATAAATGATGTATACCCAGGTTCTTGTCTATTTTTGAGAAAACACGATGAATAAGCATTTGTCATTATCACTTTACAAGTGAATGAACAGAGGTTTAGACGCACAGCTCTATCTTTGATTCCAATTCTGCAAACTGGCAAAGTTGCACTCAACCATATCTTTTTTATATCAAAACCCATTTCAGAAAATATGGTAATTTTCTTCCACCACTGAGACAAATAACTTTATTGTACATACTCCATATTTTGTATATTTTCTTCATTTCTGTACCAACAGTATCAACTTTGTTTTAATGTTATATTTACATTCCCTGCATTTTTGTCTCTTATTCTAATCCTATAACTTCAAATTATGTATGAATATATATATATATATATATGTATTATCTATTTATATAAGTACTATCATCCATCTATGTATCTCTATATCTATCATCTATGTCATCTATCACACACACACACATATATGTGTGTGTGTATATATATATATATATATATATATATATATATATATATATATATAGAGAGAGAGAGAGAGAGAGAGAGAGAGAGAGAGAGGGAGGGAGAGAGAGGGAGAGGGAGAGAGCGAGAGCGAGAGGTGTATGTTGTCTTTCTCATAAACACCCACATGGTGTTTGCTTCACAAGGTCTAGTCTTTTCATTTCTAACTCTTGTTTCCATGATTTAATCACTGACCCTAGGCAGAGAGGCCTTGTGGGAACACAGAGGAAGTGGATGCAGGTTATCCAGATGAGACCTGAGTGGCTGTGGTCAGATGATGGGGAAGCAGGACCCCACTTGCCAGAGGTTTAGGAGAACGAAATAGGACAGAAAAAGGACAGGAAGATAAAATCAAGAGGACTATCATTGAGATGTAATAGGAATAAATTATAATAAAAATGTGTAAATTTCTGTTTATATCAGTTTTAGTCATGACGCTTTTGTACACACCTCAAAAATATTTTATTCTATATACATCTGCTGATGAGAATCTAACATGGTTTCATTTCTTTACAACTGCAAATAATCCAGCAATAAGTATATATTTCCTTCCTATTATTCCCGAACAAGTCATACTAAGAGAGGCCATATGGCAGCAAATTGATAGAGCATGTACTTTAATGTTCAAATTAAGAAGCAAACAAGTCAGATAAGGAAGCAGCTGAAATTGTTTGAGATGTTATGCCCTTAAAAGAAACCTAGTCTTCTCTGGAATAAAAGAAAAGTTCTCTGAAGCAAAAACTCCATCTACTAATAGACCCAAATTCTGAAAATTTAAGTAAGTTTGATAGCAGAGATTCTGAACTTAGAATGCACCTGAAAAGGTTCGCTGCTCAAAAACAACTGTTGAGTCATATTTCCTTAATTATGTTTGATATTGTCCAGCGGCCACTTTAGCTGTGACAGAAGTGGAGCAGGTTAACGTAAAGCAGTAACCAAAGTTATCAATGCTGCACATGCGGCACAGATGTTAGAGTTTTTAGGCATGTAGCAGTGAGGGCTTATGGAGGTTTATACTCTGTTTCCAGAAAGTCCTCAGTGCAGGAAGTGTGGAGAAGACTTGGATTACCTTAAATAAGGCACCTAGATAATGTGTGAAGCTGTGAAAAGGGAGACTAAGTTGAAATGGAGACCTCAGGATATTGAAAATCCTAAAACCTCGGTGGATCTGCTGAGGGAAGATGTTGGTATGAATTTAAGTTATTCTAATAACACCCATGTTTCTTTTAGACTGCAGCATTTGAAAGAAGTAGAATTTCATTGGACCTGCTGTGACTCCAGCATAAGCCCAGATGCTGTTCATAGAATTGCAGTATTTTAGACTATTATTTTAGTCTATTTTAGACTATTATTGTTTTGTTACACTTCCACCACTGCCCCCTTTTAAGAATGGGAAATTATACTCTGTATTTTAATATGTTGTAAGTATATACATTTTACTAGAGAGATTAACAATTAAGAGACTACCAGTAGTGACTCTGGGCTTTTAAGCCAATTCAGGAATCTTAACTTCTATTAAATTTGTAATGCTATATTAAATGCAGTTTGTATTATGACATGAAAATGAGACTTTAGGGACCAAGGTGGAACACTGGGATTTTAAGTTGTGACATCTAATCTTTGTATGTGCTTAGTAATATTTATAAATCACCATTGTGCCTTGACTGTGTATACAATATACCTTACTCAGTACAATAGACTGTACTCTCAAACTGTGAGCTAATGTATTTATATTGTACTTAAGTTGTTTTATGTGATAGTTAGCTAAATAAAGTGAAAATAACTAATACAAATACACTGTCTGAGTGGAAAACACACTCCCAGTAGCTATGGATTATTGAATAGAAATTCCAGAAATGAGTTATCGTTCTATGAGTCACTGGCCAAGGAAAATTGTAAGACTTTATATATTATCAATACTATGAACTCATTTATTGCATTCATCCATGCATGCAGGCACAATACTATTGTGCACTGTGCAAAGATTCAAATGCTAATTTATGTGCATGCCCCCCCCATATTTGATTGAAATTTGTGTTCTGAGAATCTCCTGTTTTAATTTTATGTAAACAGTGCTCCCTAATTGTTCCATGATATGCAGGAAAGAGAATAGGGCTGGACTTCCTGCAGGGCAGGAAAGAAGGAGGTAGAGAGAGAAGAAGTAAGTTATTCAGCTTTAGGCAGAGGTCCATATGATAACAGGATAGAAATACAAAGCAGAGAAAACTATAAATGCAAATATCTCAGGGACTTTGGCAAAGAGGAATTCAGACTAGCTTTAGAGGGTTAAAAATAGAATAATATTGCTCCATTATTATGTCATAAAGCTTATTAAACAAATATAAATAGTTCAGTGACTTAAGCAAGAGGGTATTTAGACCCAACACCCATTCATGTTTAAAGTTCTGAAGAGATCAGGGATACAAGGCACATGCTTACACATAATAAAGGCTATTCATAGCAAGTCAATAGCCAATATCAAATTAAATGGAGAGAAACTCAAGGAAATTCCCCTAAAATCAGGGACCAGACAAGGCTGTCCACTTTCTCTATATCTCTTCAATATAGTTCTTGAAGTTCTACCCAGTGCAATAAGACAACAAAAGGAGATCAAGGGGATATAAATGGAAAAGGAGGAGGTCAAATTATCCTTATTCACAAATGATATGATATTGTACATAAACAAGCCCCAAAATTCCACCAGAGTAGTCCTACAGCTGATAAACACCTTCACCAAAGTGACTGGATACAAAATTAAAACTCGAAACAGTCAGTAGCCTTCCTGTATACAAATGACAATCATGCTGAGAAAGAAATTAGTGAAACTACACTGTTTATGATAGTCATTAGCAATATAAAATATCTAGGAGTAACTCTAACCAAGTAAGTGAAGAACTTGTTTGAAAAAAACTTCAAATCTCTGAAGAAGGAGATTAAAGATGACATCAGAAGATGGAAAGATCTCCCTTGTTTGTGGATTGGGAGAATTAACATATTAAAAATGGCTATCTTACGAATGCAATTTATAGATTCAATGAAATCCCTATCAAAATACCTAAACAAATTTAAAGACATTGAAAGATCCATTCTCAACTTCACATGGCTGTGATCATATGGTGGGGGAGGAGGTCCCCTTCTGTCACAGTTCTAGCAGAGGGGACTAGGATGAAAGAGGGAGGGAGAGGAGAACAGGAAGATACAAGTGAGGGGATAACAATCGAGATGTAAGCTGAATAGCTTAAATTTAAAAAGACTTAGTTTGAAAGCAGAGTCCATCCTGGTAGTGAAGATATGACAATAGACAAGGAAGACATGGGTACAAGGGAAGTATGGTTGGTCTCATTGTGTGTGTACTTAGGAAGCAGAGTGTGAGTAGGATGTGCAGGTGGCCTATGATGACTCAGAGCACACTGCAATGTCTGCCCCATTACTGTGTCTTCAAATCTGCAATCAATTCTCAGCTACATGTCAAATATGTTTGGGAAAAAATCATTTATTTTTAAAGTTTTACTTTGACTTTAACAGACAATTATAAATACTCATATGCTTAGTGTTTGAAAAGTTATCAGAAAGGTAGCTGAGAAGAGTGTCCATTCTGATTTCATTTTTGCCCAAACATTTTGGAAGAACTTTCAACATAACAGTTGAACCACTTAGGGCTTTTACATTGCAGAACATAATAAAATTTTGCCTTGAGTTATATCATTTTCTTTTCTGAGCTACAACAATTTTAGACATTAATTTTTGAAATGGAGAACTACATATATGAATAAAATGATAGCTCACTATTAAAAGATCTTGCATTTTAAATTAAACAGAAATCATATGCTGCATTAGATTATAATGAAATGTTAAGTAGTTCATTTCTGCAGCAAATTCTTACCCACTAATGCACTTAATTGGGGCCAATTATTGAGAATACAGGAAACAGATTTCCTAGTGTTTTTAGAATGGCAATTTTATTCTTAGTCAAAAAATTGCTTTATAATTGGTACATTGTCAATACTAATTTAATAAGGATGAGCCATAATTTACTTTATAACATTTCTTATAAAGTTGTTTATAACTTCTGATTTTTTTCTCTTTATTTTATTTTTAATTGCAATTTGTTTGGGGGCCTTTTTGTGTGTGTATGTGAATATTTCTTAATTATCATTAATAGTGGAGAAACGCAGACATTAACTTAAAAGACAACTTTAACAACATCTGTTATTTACTGTCTATTATCTTTTCTCTAATTTGAGCAATTATGTTCTGTTCAGTTCTTTCAGAGAATGGGTTGTAATCTCTTCCTGAGGTAAAACTATCAGGAACAGTAGGTGAGGCAAATATAATGAGATAAATATTGGTAGTTCTGGAAGGATACTCTGTGTGTGTGTGTGTGTGTGTGTGTGTGTGTGTGTGTGTGTGTGTGTGTGTGTGACACAACAGTTGAATCTGCCTTCACAGATTCCCACATGTTTTGCTCCACATACATTGCAGGAGCTGTTTTTAACCTTTTCCTTTAAGACTCAGTTGTATAAAATTATAAAATAATGGAAAGTACTAATGGTCAGTAAGGGAGCTCAAGGTGATATATAAATCTATAGACAGGGCACCAATAAGGTTTGTTTTGTTTCATGTTTTCCACTTCTCAGTTTTCATTTTGATTAGGACATGTGAGTGACAGGTGGATGTCAGGTCAACCCACAGTCCCAGTGCAGGCAACCTGAGGTCCTCTGAAGTGCCTTCTGTGATCTTGCCTTTCCTGTGGAAGTTCTTCTTACAGGCTTTACCAACATTACTTCCTGTTTTCCTTCATTCTTTGGGTTACTTTGGAAACTGTGATAAGGCCCTGAGATATTACCACCAGTATTTGACAGGATGTTCAATGTATCTGCTAAGCTAATTACATTTCCCTCCATCCAAGCTTATGTTCTGCTCCCAGTAAATTGTGAGCAAGATACAGAGACAGGTAAGACATCATGTCTTATATTTATTTTAGGAGTACAGAGCCCGTTCCAAGTTTCTTCAAGGGAAATGAATTCTTACAGGAACTTAATTTTGTGTAGCCCCTTGGGAAGGCTGAGGAAGCTGCATTTATGGTTATGGGAGACTCTGCTTAGTTGGGAAAGCTAGAAGTGCTCAGATGACTTGCCATTACCACCTTCTTGGAGACAAAGAGTATGGTTTTAAGAAAGGCATAAATTACAGCAAATGCTTATGGATTCGTTGATGTTTCATGTTAATATCTTCAAGATACTACATGTGTCCTTAAGGCCATTAGCTTAAGACACAATATCGTTGTTTTCTAATTATCACAATAAGGGAGGTGAACAAATCTTTTATTAAAACCTCTTTGCAAAGCTCGGGGATACTTCAAAAATAGACTTTGCAGGGAGCAAAAATTTTTTTTAACAATTCTTCTCTCCTTGATATGCATTTAATAGCAATGGTTTGAGTCTCCTTATGAAACTTAGAGGTTTTTTATTTGGTGATTCTGTAAAAGTACAGTGAATGGGCTGCAGAGATGTCTATCACTTAAAAGAACTTATATGTGGAGAGAATCTGCATTCAGTTCCCAGCACCCAGGTTGCAACATCACAAACATCTATAACCATAGTTCCAGGTAACCAGATGTCCTTTTCTGATGTACATGGACACCAGGCACCCAAATGAGGCATAGACTTATATGCACACATAGAATAAAAATAAGCTTTAAAAATTAAAATAATTGTGAGGAATAAAATAATATTTCTATATTTTCTTTTTTTATTTCTTTCTTTTTCAAAGCTTTAAAATTTACAAATGCCATCTCAATTATTAATTCTTCCATCTCTATTTATAGATGAAAATGGAATTATAGATGTGTTTATCATATTAAATATCAAGGTTAGGGCTGGGTTCTTGCATTACCATAGCTTCCTTCTAATGCTGTACTCCCCTACTCACATAGTCTAAGTGATGGCATCTCTTCTGCACTGCTCAGCATTGGGAAGTTCTTTCGTGAGTAAAATCTGCATACTATATGAAACCCTGAAATTATCACTGTTTGTGCACATATGAGTCTTTTCTTTTTCTTTTTGCTGATGAATAAAAAAATGTTGCTTATTGGAGGCATTTGATTTTATTATTTTAGTAAATTTTCAGTTTATGATTCAGTAAAATAAATTATGAACCATGGGAATAAATAAAGTACATGTAACAAAAAAACCTATTTTTATCTCAAAGTATGTGCCACTTTGAAATGTTTTGAATGTCATGGCTGCAAGAGATACAACTTCATAGTAAGGACAAACACTACAAAGACTGTTTCAGTTTGTCTCCGTCTGCCAGGTCATTTTCCAAAATTAGTCTAATTAAACTTAAAGAAAACAACTAATATCTTTCCTAACTCCTGTCAGCTGCTCCTCACAGCTTGCTGCTACAACTGTGTTTGCACTCTGACACAGGAGGGCTTTCTACATTAAACAATAAAACAAGGGTTTATGACTTCATGAGTTGCTATGATCCAAACTAGATGACTTATGATTAAGATATATTTACAGTGGTTGCAAAAAATTTTTTTTCACAATCTTTCTGTCATTGCGTTTCAGAGTTTTATTTTTGTTGTTATTGAGTTTATTGATTTTATTTTTTTTACACTATTTAGTCAACACAATTGTTTTATGATTATTCTAACTATATATATATATATAATATTTTATCAGCAAGTTAGACTCAGACAGTTTTAAATACTGTTGCTGAGAAAGCTATGCTAAATTGGAAACTCTTGGTTCAGAGCCACTTCTGAAAAAGTCCAGACAGAAACTGTAATGGAGGCTATAAAAATGCATATGAGGCCAAGTAATTCACAGGTGATTAATGATGAGGATGATATAGATAAGACCTCTGGTGATAAACACACAACTGAGTCTAGAAAATACAACAAGGGGTAATTAGACTAAACAGAGTTATGAAACAATGAGCTTGTAAAAAAAAAGATTGCAAAAATAACAGATTTTGATATTATGCTTGTACCCCTGAAAGCATAAATTTTTTCATAAATGGAGGAACTACATTGATTTAAGTACTTTTGAAGCAGAAAACTCATTTAGCTAGTTTATGAGATAAAGAGTCTCATTGTAAATCATTCCTACATTTGTATGAGGGCAAAATAAATTGCCTTGATAAAATCAAACTGATTTAAGGTACACTTCTTTAATAGCACTGGATGAATTTTAAGTGTCTTGGATCAAGGATAAAGCAAACTTCTTGTTCACACAGAAACAGATATACAGACACTATAAGTTCATACTCTCTCAAAGCTTATCCTGATGATTTACCCTTAAAGATAAAGTCACACCCAGTTCCTTGATTTTCTTTTGCTTATTAGGGAGCAAAAATTTGCATCTAGTTTTTCTAGTATGTCTCATGGTAACCTCAGAAACAATATACTCATTGAAACTGATCAGTGATTAAATATCAGTTGAAAGTTTAAATATATGTATATATAATATAATGGTATTAATGACTTTGCAAAGTCTTTCATTAGATATGAAATTTTGAAGTATCCAAATTAAACACCAAATCTTTCTGTAGCCTCAGTATTTGTGTATGATAGGGAGTGTTAGTTATTTTTACGGGCCTATACATCTGTCTAGGATTGTGGAGGAAGCCTTTGGGTACCTCCTGAATTTTGTATCTTTCATAACTGTATCCATGTGATCCATGTAATCCATGATCCACACTGATCCATGTGATCCACTCTACCAAGTTCTGATACCAACTCAGTGTGGAACATCAATCCCTGCGACCAGTTTCAGTAGGTTCTATGTGCATAACCTGGGAAAACAGTTCCTAGGTATTTTTTACAGAAACAGAGAACCCCTTTTTCTACACTCTCAGTGAAGACTCTCTCCAATCAAAGATATTGCATTTTCATAGTCTGGAGGACTGATAGATAAGTTCTTGCTTTTTGGATATCATCCTTTGTGTCCAAGTTCAAAATAATTATAGTTTCTTTAATATTACACAGATAGTTTCTAACCTTAAGCTTCCTCAAGGTTATTTACTACTTCACAAAATACATTCTTTTTGTGTCTTTAGTCTGTTTGTTGGTCTCACTTTTTGTCCCTTTTCACTACAGACCTAGATAAAAATTCAGAAGAATAACTGTGCCATAGCTTGAATATCTTACTGACTTGAGATGTCTTCTAACAAATAGACAAGTCCAGGACCTTACATTTCAGAATTAACTAAGTACCTTGGTAGAATACAGATACTTTATTTGCCAGAATATAACCATTTGGCTCATTCCCTGATAGATTCCTTGTCACCCCTGTACACCTAAGCATCATTCTTCATATAACTCAGCCTGCTGGTCTTCCAAAGTCCTGCAAGGATGGTTCACTGAACTCTGACTATAATACTTATGGGAATTTCCATCCCTTTCATATCACCTGCCAAAAAAACGTTTAAAGGTCCAAGACCCACAGATTCATGTATATCATAAGCACATCCCCATCTCTCATGCTTATTTTCCGCGACCTTCTTACAAGTGTGACAAGTGACTAACAGGTTTTATTTGCGATTACAGTTCAAGTACATGCAGTCCACCATGGCAGGGAAAGCATGGAGGCAAGGGCAGGAGGCAGGCTGGTCACACTGCATCTTCAGCTGGCATGTAGAGTAAACAGGGATTCAAGCCAGACAACGGAATCTCAAAGCTTGCCCCCAATGACTAACTTCCTCTAGGAAATTTCTACCTGCAATAAGCTTCACATCTTTCCCAAAAGCTGCCACTAGCTAGAGAGAAATTGTCCAAAATAGGAGTCTATAGGGGGACATTTATCATGAAACCACCAGATAGAAAGTTTTCAGCTGGAGCTTGATCGTTACATTAGATGTGGTGGCCACCAGACTTTACCTTCCTTGTCTAAGAGTAAAAGCATGTGGTCCGTTTGTTCTTATTTACATTTTATTGTGGTCTGAGGATCAAACTCAGGACCTCAAATTTGTCTGGATATCACCTTATCAAAGATAACTCGCAGTCTGAAGCTAAAACAGCACTAGTTCCAAAAATTGCCTTTGTGAAAATAAACATTATACTAGAATCCTTAGTTCTTTGCTTGATATATTATTATGTAACACAGCTACATAAAGAAAATTAATTTCACAATATAAATTTTAGGAACAAAATATCTCCTGTAGCCAACGCTATTTCTTTTTAGCATAACATTAATGAAAATGATCACCAGACTGCATATTTACATTGTTCTGTGTGACTGTCATATGAAAAAAATCTTGGAAGCTAAAAAATAAGCACATCTGTGAAGCACTGAAAAAAAAATGAATGCAAGCTCTGAAGCTGAGTTCACTTCATCAGGGATACGTTGCATTCCACTTCTGCTATATTTGGATGGCTGCAGCTCTTCGTTTACACCCAATAGGGAAATAAAAGCTCTCTGCTTCTACACAATGAGGTAATGAACAGCATAAATAGTTCATATAATTTCTGGTTGTGCATCATCTACCCAATAACAATCCACATAACATATGAAAATGTGATGTTACTGTTTTACGAAATAAATGTTTATGGAGAGGTGATTATTTTCTCCTTTCATGTATTGCTTGAGGCTTTAATGCCTTCATATCTCAAATTTGCCTATTTTAATATTCAGCAATAATAATACCCCACTTTGATTTTTGCTTACACAAATTTTCGCTCTGAATATCTTTTATTCCTCTTGTCTATTCTAGGTCTTTCTTTCATTGCTGCATATTTTAATATTTTATTCTATTCTTATTTAGAAGCATTACATCATCCTAAGTCTTTTAATGTTTTACATTAATTTTCTAACATTAGAATATATACTCATGTGCCTATGTCCCAATCAGACCTCGCCTTAGACTTCTGTTCTACAGTGGGAATACAGTTTCTAATAAATAGCTGGCCAAACATGATGCTCCCTTTCCACTTGTCTCTATTTATTTCTTTCCTGAAGTAGCCACTAGTAAACTATATTTTCTCAAATAAACTCCCTGTTTCCACCGTTCATTATTCTTTCTGCTTGCCACAATGTGAAACTCAACATCTCTCATTTCTTTGATGTAAATATAATTGTATATGGTCCTGATGCATGGGAAGATAATTTATTACCAACAAGTTATTTCCAGTACTGGGACACAACTGCTTACACTATTTTTTATTCATCACAAGAACATTTAAAAAGATATTTCTTAAATACCACATTACTCTTTTGCAACTTCAGACAGTAACTCTAAGAATCTTTGGAAATTCTGTTTCTTGTAGGATAAGCTTTAATTTCATAAGCTTTTTTTTCTATTTTTTTCTATTAAGTAGTACTGCATCCATATTTACAGTTTTAAATTATTGTTCATTATAATTTTTTGAAAAGTCCTCACAATCTGTGGTTCACAGTCAAGTCCCTGGCCAGAAGATGCTCTACCACACCAATAAGACATATGCTCAACTATGTTCATTGCAGCCTTATTCATTATAGCCAGAACCTGGGAACAGCCTAAATCCCCCTCAGTTGAAGAATGGATAAATAAACTGTGGTACATTTACACCATGGAATACTACTCAGCTATTAAAAACAAGGAAATTCTGAAATTGGTGGACAATTGGATGGAACTAGAAATGATCATACTGAGTGACTTAACCCAGAAGCAGAAAGACTCAAATGGTATATACTCACTTATATTTGGGCACTAGTCCAAAAGGCATGTCCCATGGAAGTCTTCACTTAGCAGGAGACTGGGATAGATGTGAGGAGATTCTATTAGGACTCTAGGTGATAGAAATGTAGGAGAATGGGGGAAATAGAAGGATCCAGAAGGTCCTAGAAACCTACAAGAGGAACTTCGTGATGGGTGGGTCTCAGTCCAGGAGGTTTTACTCAAACTACTGCACCAACCAACAAGAATACAAGCAGTAAACATCAAACCTCTACTCAGACCTAGCCAATGGACAGGATATTCTCAAGAGTTGTATGGAGAGTGGGGACTGACTCAGACATGAACTCTGGTGCCCCATATTTGAACACTTCTCCTTGATAGGGAGGCCTAATGACAATCAGAGAAAGAATAAACAGACTACCAAGAGGAGACTTGATAGCCTATGACCATATAGTGGAGGAGAAGGTCCCCCTTGGTCATAGATCTAAGGGAGAGGTATAGGGTGAAAGTAGGAGGGAGGAAGGAATGGTATGATACAAGTATTGGGATGACAATTGAGCTGTAATCTGAATAAATCAATTAAATTATTAAAAAAGGAAAAGTCACTTTTCTAAAATGTCTATATTCCTGCATTATTAAGTAAAATTAGTTAATTTTCAAATAATTTCCTTTGCAAGAATAAATAAATGTGCCTGGCAGTGGTAGTACATGATTCTATCCTAGCACTTGGGAGGCAGAGGCAGAGGCAGGAGAATCTTGTGAGTGTGAAGCCAGCCTGGTCTACAAAGTGAGTTCCAGTACAGACAAGGCATCAAAGAGAGACCCTGCCTCAAAAAAATGAGAGGGAATGGTTGTGTATATTTATTAATATTTTCAGTTTGCTGAGCACTCAGTAATGAATATGAGCACTCAGATGAAGGAATGAATGAGCAGGTAATTTTTTCGTTAAAAATATACATAATTCATTTGTTTTCTAATCCAAAATGTGTGTTAAAACATTCAAGAACTAATTTGTTGGGAGAAGCTATTTACTATCAACACCTATCCTAGGGAGTTTTATGTAGAATTACATTTCCTGGAGAGTGTGCAGTGTAGAGGATTTCCCTCATGGTTGTACAAAAGCACTCTCTTGCAGAATACACAGCATGTAGAAGTACCCCAAAAAGCACACATGTACAGAGAATGGTATCATCCCATTAACTAATTATAAACATGAATAGCAAATTATGCTGGATTTTGTTCACATTGTCCTGACTTTATATATGTCTTTATTTCTACTCTCTTAATAAATACTGAACAGATATTAAAGAACACTAACAATTAAAAACAGCAATATTGTGAGAAAGTAAAGATTCTCTACATGTAAGCCCTTTTGATATTAGTTTAAAGGCTTTAGAACAATTATTTTATGTAACAGTAACTTGACCATTAGGAAACTTACCACTCAAATTTACAACACCATTTTTATGCTGTAAATTTGGAAAATAATATATATTAAATGGTATAAACATAAACACATACATAAAGTGTGGGTGCTAATGGATATTTTAACTGTCTTGATTGTGATAATCATCCATAAATCTTTACAAAATATGTATATATAAAATAGATATTATGTTAATAATGTGAATAAGTATTACACATCTCTAATATATTACATACATATTTATATACACACATATGTATGTATGTATATATGTGTGTATATATATGTGTATTTATATGTGTGTGTTTGTGTGTGTTGTTGTTGCTAAGATCGGAGATGCAAGGCAAATCCTAAATTTCCAAAGTATGTTCAGAATATCTTTGAAGAAATATTCAATACTTATTTGGCTGCACCTTATGAACAAAATGTATAACAAGGCTCAAACATAATGTTGTTTAACTTTTACAAGGATAATTTTTTTCAATGGAACTTTTAATTCTGGCATTGATTGTTATTTCCTCTCTCTGTGTGATGTCTTAACTTCTGCTGTTTCACCAATCAGTATAATACACAATGAGATAATATTCATTGATTGTGCCATAGGTATGATTCAATCTAAGTGCAGATATGATATGCTTTCACTTCATAAATGTGCCTTTATATTATCTCTTGATAACTCAAATATATAGGAAAACAACCCAGAAATAACAAATTATAAGGTTTTTATCCACACTAAAGTATATTCAGAAACTGCTTTAGCACTGATTTTTGGAGATATCATTATTAAGGCTGTAAATTTTGTTGCTTTCACTCACAATTCTGAGATGAAAGAAATAATTGACAATTTATGTCAAGTACACAAATTTCTCCCTTGAAGAAGCTGACATATTTATGTGGCCACTTCTCATCAGGAGGTGGCCATTCTGTTCTACAGGACAGACGCAGTAGAGGAATAAGTTCTCTCTTGGTGGAATGAAAGAAGTATTGTATTTTTTCATTACTCGACCAAAGCAAACCAGAAAAAGTCAGTGAGAAGATGAAACTGATCTCAGATCACACTTCCCCTGAGGAATTAGGGGTTGTGTAATTCTATGTCTTATTTTCCACTATTACTAAAAATCACTCTAGTTTAGCTTTCCAATTATATTTCAGCCTTAGGGTCTTTTTTAAAAATTTTTTAATTTAATTGTATTAATTTATTCTTATTACATCTCAATGGTTATCCCATCCCTTGTATCCTCCCATTCTTCCCTCCCTCCTATTTTCCCCTTACTACCCTCCCTTATGACTGTAATTGAAGGGGACTTCCTCCCTCTTTATATGCTCATAGGGTATCTTCTTAGTAGCCAGCTATCCTTCTTCTGAGTGCCACCAGGTTTCCCCATTCAGGGGACGTGGTCAGATATGAGGCACCAGAGTACATGTGAAAGTCATACCCCACTCTCCTCTGAACTGTGGAGAATGTCCTGTCCTTTGGCTAGATCAGGTTAAGGGTTTGAAGTTTACCGTCTGTATGGTCCTTGGCTGAAGCCATAGTTTGAGTGGGACCCCTGGGCCCAAATCTGCCTATCATAATGTCCTTCTTGTAGGTTTCTAGGACCCTCTGGGTCCTTCTACTTTGCTATTCTCCCATACTTCTCTCAACTAGAGTCCTAATAGGATGTTCTCCCCTCTGTCCCAGTTTCCTGGTAAGTGAAGATTTTCATGGGACATGCCCCTTGGGCTACTAGGCAGATATAAGTGAGTATATACCATTTGACTCTTTCTGCTTCTGGGTTAACTCACTCATTATGATCATTTCTAGTTCATCCCATTTATCCCCAAATTTTGAAAATTCTTTGTTTTTAGTAGCTGAGTAGTATTCCATAGTGTAAATGTACCACAGTTTCTTTATCCATTCTTCTACTGAGGGACACTTAGGCTGTTTCCGTGATCTAGCTATTATGAATAAGGCTGCTATGAACATGGTTGAGCAAATGTTCTTGTTGTGTGCTGGAGCATCTTCTGGGTATATTCCAAGGAGTGGAATAGCTGGGTCTTGCGAAGGCCCTATTCCCAGTTTTCTGAGATAGCACCAGATAGATTCCAAAGTGGCTGTACTAGTTTGCATTCTCATCAGCAATGAAGGAATGTTCTTCTCTCTCCACATCCTTAAATGTGGGTGAAGTCTTTGTGAAGAGATACCAAGTGTAGCCAAGTTTAATTTGTTTTAATAATGACTCTTGATAATCAGAAAAAAATAGTAGATTTGATGTGACATATTTAAATGCATGAGTACAGTAATTGAAATGCATTGATAGCATTATAATTCAAACAGTTAGTAAGGTCTAGGTGGAAGACCTTCTGTCCCATAATATGGTACAACCGAGTTCCTTCTTATTTAGGAGTGCACTACAGACACTACAATATCTGAATATTGTTTTTAACAACATTGTGACATCATTGCAGGTAATGACTCTGACATGACTTCAGGGAACATCTCTGGGGCCTTATACCATGTAGCTACAGTGATAAAGAGATGCACAGAAGGAAGAAAAACAAGAAAAGAGTCTAAGGATTTAGATGCAGTTCTTCCTATCTTGAGCAACTATCTCCATCATTACTGCTTACAAAGATATCTTTAAAAAGGATCATTGAGTAAGCGAGGTTAGGGAGTGGAATGAGGGAGCAAAATAGGATAAAGCACAAAACCCATAACTATTCCAGTCACAATGAAACCAACCTGAGACTAGACGTGTCATGGTTGTAGGGGGAAATGCTACTATTTTTCTCCTAAGGGAATATAGTAAAAAAGTGAACCTTTATGATATATCATTACACCAATAAGTGAGAGGATCACTCAGACCTCATCAGTGAAGCGTCTTCTGAAGTAGACAGTAATTAACATAGAGAGCCACAACTGAGCAATGCATACAGAGTGAAAGACTTTGGAGCACTAAGGACCAAATGGGATGTCAATCAAAGGCTCAGAGATGTGTTGTGGAAAGAAGATGGGAAGTTTAAGAGCCAGAGATAGTGATGAATTCAAGAGAACAACATGACCCAGACACCGCAGGACAGAGAAATATAGGAACGCAGAGATGCTGACTGTATGCACAGTTCTAAACCAGAAAGACTTCCAACACTGGGAAGAGGAGGCCGTACCTAGTGGGAACAAAAAAAAAAAAATTGTTTTCAAACAGGCTCCCAGGCGGGCAACATGCCCAACACAAAATGCCCAACACAACATGCCCAACACAACATGCCCAACACAAAACGCACTGATGCTTTTGTTTTTGTTATTATTGCATGAGGGTTTTTTTTTTGTTGTTGTTGTTGTTGTTGTTTTGGTACTTTTTGTCTTACTTTTTTTTTGTTTGTTGTGTCTTTGTTTTTATTTTTATTTTATTTTAGTTTTACAATCAGGAAAACGTAACATGAGCTTATGTGGGAAGGGAGGTGAAGAGGAATGAGAAATATGGGGAGAGTTATATAACATACATTGTTTGAAAAATATTTAAATGAAAATAGAATTTATTTTAAAAATTGAAAATAAAATGAGGAAGTATGTAATAGAAAGGTTTGTAACTATCTTTCAAAATGTACAAATGCATTTATTCTATCTTTACATCCATGGATTATTTGAGAAGTAAAAAGATATATAAACACCTATATTTTTTCCTTTTTTTATTAATTTATTCATATTACATCTCGATTGTTAGCCCTTCCCCTGTTTCCTCCCATTCTTCCCTCCCTCCCATTTCTCCCCTTCTCCCCTCCCCTATGTCTGTGACTGAGGGAGACCTCCTCCCCCTATATATGCTCTCAGAATATCAAGTCTCTTCTTAGTAACTAGCTATCCTTCCTCTGAGTGCCACCAGGTATCCCCATCCAGGGGACGTGGTCAGAATAGGGGCACCAGAGTTCGTGTGTGAGTCAGATCTCATTCTCTACTCAACGGTGGAGAATATCCTGTTCGTCGGCTAGGTCTTGGTAGGGGTTCGAAGCTTACTGCCTATATTCTCCTTGGCTGGTGCCTTAGTTTGAGGAGGACCCCAGGATCCAGATCTGTCTGTCATAAAGTTCTTCTTGTAGGTTTCCAGGACCCTGTGGGTCCTACTATTTCCTCTTTCTTCCATGCTACTCTCGCCTAAAGTCTCAATCGGATATCCTCTCCTCTGACCCACTTTCTTGGTAAGTAAAGATTTTCATGGTATGTATCCCTTGGACTAGTGTTTTGATATAAGTGAATATACACAGTTTGTCTCTTTTTGCTTCTGGGTGAACTCACTCATTATGATAATTTCTAGATCAATCCATTTGTCCACAAATTTTGGGAATTCCTCGTTTTTAATAGCTGAGTATTATTCCATCGTGTAAATATACCACAGTTTCTTAGTCCATTCTTCTACTGAGGGACACTTAGGCTGTTTCCATGTTCTGGCTATTATGTATAGAGCAGCTATGAACATGGTTGAGCATATGTCCCTGTTGTGTGGTAGGGCATTTTCTGGGTATATTCCAAGGAGTGGGATGGCTGGGTCTTGAGGAAGCCCTATTTCCATTTTTCTGAGAAAGCGCCAGATAGCTTTCCAAAGTGGTTGTACTAGTTTATAAGCACCTATATTTAAACATCAAGAAAAATAAATAGTTCATTTTTATAAATTTAATGCCCTAAAATTTTAAACATAATTTTCAAAACAATTAAATAGCACACAGTAGCAACAATTAGAAAGATGTTTATTTCAATAATGTAATTATAGTTCAAAATACAAAAATAGTTTACTATAGTTGGGTATTTTATCCAATTATTAGATATCTTACAAATTCTTAGGTCTTTAGAACTGGTTTTTAGGAAGAATGTGCAATTGTTTAGAACCCTGACCTAGAAAAATCCTGACATTCTGAAAGCGCTAATTATTAGGCCATTCATGTGGGTACTTCAAAGACAGTAATATTGAGAGAAACATATGCCATGAAATTCCAGCTCACAAAGTTTCAGACAGGAATAGAGGCTGTATGAGGGAGAGGATGGGGTGATTTATGTGGTATTTTGTGCATTAATCTAGCTTCATCCTGTCAGGCACCTGAGCACCTTAGTGAAATTGAATTTAAAGATAATGGGTCAATTTACTTGATGGAGGACCTCAAGGCAGGAGAGCATTCAGCCTGGTGCTGAGAAAGCAACTGTGATTGTCACAAATATCAGAGCCAGTAAAAAGAAAATTTCATACTATACTAAGATAATAAGAAAAGTATCCTGAGGGCAAACTTCATACTAATGCAGGCAAACAGAAAAAAAAAATGTTTTACTATCCTAGGATACAACTCAGCTTGCACTACATCTAAACCCTTCTCCCACAATATTGCACCTGAGACTCACTTTCAATATTGAACACAAACTCCACCACAAACAATTCCTGTAGCAACCTGCTAGCAGCAAGAGACGCCTACAAGAATCTAGCTGAGTGCACATCCTTTTTTAAATAATGGACTGGGTTTCTATACTCCAATGACCAAAAATGTGTACTAGTTGTACTCAAACATATTTGCAATATATTCAGGTACAAGGTAAGGACAGCCAATATGAAGATGCATGACCTTTGATCCATGTAGATTAAGTAAAAACTACCTTGAAGTGTACATTTGTTATTTTTTTTAGGTTGTGATTTCATTTTGTTTTTTTGTTTTTGTTTTTTTTTTTTTCCTACTTGGAAAAGAACAAATATGGATGCCGTCAGGTACGTAAATGAATGAGTGTGTTCCTGTCTGTTTGTCAGTCTGTCTGTCTGTCTGTCTGTCAGTCAGTCAGTCAGTCTGTCTGTCTGTCTGTCTGTCAGTCAGTCTGTCTGTCTGTCTGTCTCAGGTTCTTGGATATTTTAGCATCATTAAGTATTGTTTCCATCTCATGGAGTGGGTATTAAAACCTACAAAAAAAGTAGTTGTTTATTCTTATAACCTATATGACAATATGGTGCCGGTTGATCTTGCCGTCATGTTGCTGTTGTAGGTTTTAAGGTTTGTAACTGGGTGAAATGATGACTAACTTTCCTCTCCTGTATCCCGCAGCACATCCCAAAGTGCCATAAACATTACTCAGTACATTTCCTTTTTGTAAAGATAAGAATTAATCATATGGCTTTAACCCAGTTTGTAGGGATCTTGAGATATACAAATAACTGGGGAGCATGCTGTAAGAAAAACATAGGGGTTTTAATGTTTAATTTGATGAGACAGCAATGCTTTCAAAAAGATTTTTTATATAGATTGAAGCTACACAGAACTCTGACTAATTATCAATTTAGTGATTTAAGTGATCAAAATAAATTAGAATGTCAAAAATTGTTACAAAAGTGGAATTCAGAATGAACGGTGTTTACTACATGACACTTATGGAATATATTAAGCTATTATAAAAACAAAAATGAAAGGTCAATAAAAGTGTTACATATCTACTTTAAACCATAGGGTAACTATTGGGCAACTATTTGAAATTCATTCAATATCTAAGGGAGGAAAATTTTGTGTATATGGAGCATCTTGTTGAATCTGATTATGTAGGTTATAGAGAATTGAGTGTGGCTGATCATATAAACAAATGGTGAATGTCACAAAGTTAGTTCTTATATTTTGGGTAAATAATGAGATTTATAAATGTACACATGAAACTCAGAGTTTTATTAAAGAAACAATCAGTTAACTAGAAGGAAAGAATGTACCTATTGTTAGTTTTCAGTCTATGAAGTGTGTTAAAACATAAGTAAATGGACAATTAACAATATGTATTTTTATAAGTGCTGTCTCACAAGAAAAACTCTAAATTTAGGTGGCCCTATAATAATTAACTGAATAAAATATGCTTGTATTAATAAGGCTAAATATTCTTATATGTAGAAATTATTCCAAGTTTGAAATAATGGACCATTACTATGCATAATGTAGGTGAGATGATGTTGCTTTAAAATTTATGTTTATACCTGTGTCATATTTACCCTCAAGTCTGTGCCATATTTTTGACCCAGAATGTAACACAGGAATTATAACATAAGGCTTATTAAATGATCTTTCTGTTATGAGTAGATGTTCTATCAGCGCTATCATGATATTAAGAGTAATTTAGGATGCATAGCAGATAACATTATCAGAGTAATATTTACTTTACATTTTTTTTTTTGCTGAAGTAATTTTTTTTTATTAATTTATTCTTGTTACATCTCAATGTTTATCCCATCCCTTGTATCCTCCCATTCCTCCCCCCCCCATTTTCCCATTATTCCCTTCCCCTATGACTATTCCTGAGGGGGATTACCTCCCCCTGTATATTCTCATAGGGTATCAAGTCTCTTCTTGGCTACCTGCTGTCCTTCCTCTGAGTGCCATCAGGTCTCCCCTTCCAGGGGACATGGTCAAATGTGAGGCACCAGAGTACGTGAGAAAGTCATAAAACACTCTCCACTCAACTGTGGAGAATGTTCTGACCATTGGCTAGATATGGGAAGGGGTTTAAAGTTTACCGCCTGTATTGTCCTTAGCTGGTGCCTTAGTTTGAGCGGGACCTCTGGGCTCAAATCTGCCTATCCTATTGTTCTACTTGTAGATTTCTAGGACCCTCTGTATCCTTTTATTTTGCTGTTCTCCCATACATCTCTCATTTGAAGTCCCAATAGGATGCCCTCCCCTCTGTCCCAGTTTCCTGGTAAATGAAGGCTTTCGTGGGACATGCCCCTTGGGCTAGTATGCAGATATAAGTGAGTATATACCATTTGATTCTTTCTGCCTCTGGGTTAACTCACTCATTATGATCATTTCTAGCTCAATCCATTTATCCACAAATTTCGGGAATTCCTTGTTTTTAATAGCTGAGTAGTATTCCATAGTGTATATGTACCACAGTTTCTTTATCCACTCTTCTACTGAGGGACACTTAGGCTGTTTCCATGTTCTGGCTATTATGAATAAGGCTGCTATGAACATGGTTGAGCAAATTTTCTTGTTGTGTGCTGGAGCATCTTCTGGGTATATTCCAAGGAGTGGAATAGCTGGGTCTTGAGGAAGCCCTATTCCCATTTTTCTGAGATAGCACAAGATAGATTTCCAAAGTGGCTGTACTAGTTTGCATTCCCACCAGCAATGAAGGAGTGTTCCTCACTCCCCACATCCTCGCCAGCATGTGGTGTTGCTTGAATTTTTGATCTTAACCATTCTGATGGGTGTAAGATGGAATCTCAGAGTTGTTTTGATTTGCATTTCCCTGATGACTAAGGAGGTTGACCATTTCTTTAAGTGTTTCTCAGTCATTTGATACTCCTCTGTTGAAAATTCTCTGTTTAGTTCCAAGCCCCATTTCTCAATTGGGTTATTCGGTTTGGTGGTGTTTAATTTCTTGAGTTCTTTACATATTTTGGATATTAGACCTTTGTCAGATGTAGGGTTGGTGAAGATATTTTCCCAGTCTGTAGGCTGTCGCTTTGTTCTCTTGACAGTGTCTCCTGCCTTACAGAAGCTTCTCAGCCTCATGAGATCCCATTTATTTATTAATGGTTGCCATTAAGGCCTGGGTCGTTGGTGTTCTGTTCAGGAAGTTGTCTCCTGTGCCAATATGTTCCAGGCTCTTCCCCACTTTTTCCTCTAAGTGGCTTAGTGTCTCTGGTTTTATGTTGAGGTCTTTAATCCACTTGGATTTGAGTTTTGTGCAAGGTGACAAATATGGGTCCAGTTTCATTTTTATACACATAGACCTCCAGTTAGACCAGCACCATTTGTTGAAGATGCTATCCTTTTTCCATTGAATGGATTTGGCTTCTTTGTCAAAAATCAAGTGACCATATGTGTGTGGATTCATATTTGGGTCTTCGATTCGATTCCACTGATCAAGCAGCCTGTTGCTGTGCCATGCTGTTTTAATTATTATTGCTTTATAGTACAGTTTGAGATCAGGTATGGAGATTCCTCCGGAGCACCTTTTATTGTACAAGATTGTTTTAGCTATTCTGGGTTTTTTGTTTTTCCATATGAAGTTCAGAATTGAACTTTCAATGTCTTTAAAAAATTGTGTAGGTATTTTGATAGGGATTGCATTGAATCTGTAGATTGCTTTTGGTAGGATGGCCATTTTTACTATGTTAATTCTCCTGATCCACGAGCAAGGAAGGTCATTCCATCTTCTCAGGTCATCTTCAATCTCTTTCTTCAGAGTTTTGAAATTTTTTTCATACAAGTCCTTCACTTGCTTAGTTAGGGTAACTCCTAGATATTTTATATTGCTTGTGGCTAATGTGAAGGGTGTGGTTTTCCTAATTTCTTCCTCTACAAGCTTGTCATTTGTGTATAGGAAGGCTACAGACTTTTTTGAGTTAATTTTGTGTCCAGCCAAGTTGCTGAAGGTGTTTATCAGCTTTAGGAGTTCTCTGGTGGAATTTTGAGGGTCACTTATGTACACTATCATATCATCTACAAATAGGGATAATTTGAATTTCTCCTATCCCATTTGGATACCATTGATTTCCTTTTGTTGTCTTATTGCTCTGGCTAAAACTTCGAGTACTATATTGAAGAGATATGGAGAGAGTGGGCAGCCTTGCCTTGTTCCCTATTTTAGAGGAATTTCCTTGAGTATCTCACCATTTACTGAGAAGTCGGGTGTAATTCTGATAGGTTTACCATTAAATGTTATTTGGCCCTTTTCCCTTGCAGCTTTTAATATTTTTTCTTTGTTCTGCATGTTTTGTGTTTTGATTATTATGTGGCGGGCAGTTTTTCTTTTCTGGTCAATTCTATTTGGTGTTCTGTAGGCCTCTTGTATGTTTATAGGCATCTCTTTCTTTAGATTGGGGAAATTTTCTTCTATGATTTTGTTGAGAATAGTTTCTGGGCCTGGAGTCTGGAGTCTGAAGTCTTCTCTTTCTTCAATGCCTTTTATCCTCAAATTTCTTCTTTTCATGGTGTCCTTAATTTCTTGGATGTTTTGTGTCAGGAGTTTCCAGATTTGGCATTTTCTTTAATGGTTAATTCAACATCTGTGATTGTATCTTCTAGCCCTGAGATTCGTTCTTCCATCTCTTGGATTCTGTTAGAAAAGCTCACCTCTGTGTTGCTCGCCTTCTTCTCTGAGGTCTCACGTTCTCGTTTTTCTTCTGTCTGTGTGTTTTTCATTGAATCCATTTTCATTTTCAGATCTTGAACTGATTTTTTGATTTCTTTCATCTGATTTTTTGTATATTCCTGAGTTTCTTCCATTGCCTCTTTATAGGTCTTCAGAGCTTGAACCGTTTTATTTATTTCTTTCATCTGGTTGTTTGCATTTTCCTGCAATTTTTCCAGTTCCACTCTATGTGCTTCTTTTATGTCTCTCACCTGTTTGTGTCTGTGTCTTCCTGCATTTGATTACGAATTTTATTTGTTTCCTCCATTATCATCCTCATTACTAAGGATTTGAGGTCATTTTCTTGTATTTCCGGTGTATTTAAGTTCTCTGGGTTGTTTTCTTTGGGATAGCTGGAAACTGGAGACGCCATGTTGTTTTGGGTTTTTTTGCGTATGCTTTTTCACTGTCCTTTAGACATCTTGCCATCTTTGTTTTTTTTTGGGTAGCTTCCAGAGTTGGATGGAGGGAGTCTGATGATAGATTCACTTGTTTTCTCACGATTTCTCTAGGCTGGGAACTCAAAGCTTCACTGGTGTGGATGTTAGAAGGTTAGCCCTGTTTTTCTGGTCTCTCACAGCCAGTGATCTTCAGGCCCCCTGTGCTGTGGATCCTGCAATTGTTCTGGGTCTCTGAATGAGCTTTGGGTCAGAACAAGGTATCCACAGCCTTCTGTGTTCCCTGCCAAGTCCAGCCAGGAACACTGGGCCCAAAGCATGGGCTGAAACTCAGCTAGATTCTCAGGGCCTGAACCGTCTTCCGAGCTCAGCTAGGGATTCTGGGCACAAAATGCACACAGGGTCCAGCCAGAATTTTTGGGCTGGGACTGCACACCAAGCTCCGCTAGGGCCTTTGGGCCCAAAGTGCGTGCTGTGGTCAGTTATTGACTCAGGGCCCGAACTGACCACCAATCTCAGCCAGGAATTCTGGATTCAAACTGCACAGTGTCCAACCAGAGTCTTAGAGCTGGTGGAACCGAGCGCTCTGTCCAGCCTGCGCCACAGCAGGAGAACTGCGGCTGCTCTGAGTTAGTGCCAGTGATGGAACCAAGTGCTCCGCCCAGACTGTGTCACTGCTGGGGAGCTGCCGCTGAGCTGAGGTGGTGCCTAGGATGGAACTGAGCACTCCACCAAGCCTGCGCCACAGCAGGAGAACTGTGGCTGCTCTGAGTTAGCGCCAATGGTGGAACCAAATGCTCCGCCCAGACTGTGTCACTGCAGGGGAGCTGCGGCGGAGCTGAGGTGGCACTTAGGGTGGAACTGAGTGCTCGGCCAAGCCTACGCCACAGCAGGAGAACTGCGGCTGCTCTGAGTTAGCGCCGGTGGTGGAACCAAGTGCTCCGCCCAGACTGTGTCACCGCAGGGGAGCTGCCACTGAGCTGAGGTGCTGCCTAGTGTGGAGCTGCACACTCCACTAAGCCTGCGCCACAGCAGGGGAGTTGTGGCCGAAGCTGAGTTAGTGCCTCGGGCAGAATTGCTTGCTGGGCTGGGCCAGTACATGGGACTCTGGGGCCGAACTGTCCGCCGAGTCCAGTCTGGGTCCAAAGGCTCCATGTGACCCAAATCCTGCCCCGAGTCTCCTCTCCTGCAGCAACTCCCACCAGCCACCACACCAATTGCCTCCACCAGAAGGCTATGAGCTGCAAACCTCAGCCACCGCCGCTGGTGCCGCTGGTGCTGCTGCCTCTGCCGCTGCCGCTCCAATCAGAGAAAATCCACGCTCCTCCCGTGTGCTGGGGCCTGCAAGTCCTCCGCACCCTGGTCCCTCCGAACCGTGGAGCACTCCCCCTGACGTGATGTTCAGACCTCGGTGTTCCTGGCTCAGAAATCTGTGCAAATCCCTGAATTGTTCACTGGAGTCTCCAAACATGGTCCACACTGCTCGCCGCCATCTTGGATCGACTTTTGTAGCTTTCCTCAGCTCCAGTTCCTTCCTCCTCAACTTCCTTTGCCCTTCCTTTACATTCTTTGATGAAAATGTTGACAGAAAATATGTGGAAAATGGTGAAAGAGGATGAAATATAGTATCATGTAATTTGTAAATAATTAATAATTATAGTATATGAGACTAGCACTCCTACCTTTGCTTAAGAGGATAAAGGGGAAATTTGTTCTCAATTGTACAATTATTTTGTATTGAAGTAACTAGAAATGCACTTCTTTTTTATTAATAAATGTTTTTTTAACTTTTACATACACATTTACATTATTACACATATATACAATGAGCAACCTATATCAAGAAGAACCATGACACAATCAAGAATATATAAAAGTTACATTCTTAGTGTTTTGCCGATTTGTATTTGACAGACTTGAAGAAAACATCTTTTCTTTATTGGTGCAATATCCACCACATCTTGTCATTATTAACTTAAAACATCTATCTAGACCTAATAGCATCTTAAACAACCAAGCTTCATTGTAAAATTAAGCTACCTGGTATTCAACTCCAACAAAGACTTGAAAAGGAATAACTTGATTACCTGAGTACGCCAGGCGTGTGGGTTAGTAGCTTTTTAAATGAAAAGATGACAGAGACAGTTTTCTACCTGAATAGTCACCCAACACTCTCTATAATATTTGAGCATTTTCTTCAGCCTTCTGGCCCAACATATATGGCAGACATATTTGTGAGGCAGGAACTATTGAGGCCTTGTTTACTTTGTCTTGGCAGAGTTCAGCAGTCGATTCTGCCTACATCCAAGGTTGCCCATTTTTAGGCAGAATTCTGTCTGTGGTAGAAATGAGGACACTTTGTCCAGTGGCTTGTTTGCCAAATTTAAGGCCATCTCCATAAGGAGGTTCTTTGATGCTCATCATCCTCTTTGATGTAGGATGGGTGTTGCCAGGAATTAAAAGACAAATTCTTTAAGTGGGAGGAAACCCGCTTCTTCCTACAGGAGCTTTGAGACAGCAGATGTGATCCTGGAGCAAAAATACACTTTCTCTTAGTCTAAGAAGAATCCTGTCTCTTCTAAACTTTAGGACCATGGTGGCTGAGGTTTGCAGCTCATAGCCTTCTGGTGGAGGCGATTGGTGTGGTGGCTGGTGGGAGTTGCTGCGGGAGAGGGGACTCGGGGCAGGATTTGGGTCACGTGGAGCCTTTGGACCCAGACTGGACTCGGCGGACAGTTCGGCCCCAGACTCCCGGGTACTGGCCCAGCCCAGCAAGCAATTCTGCCCGAGGCACTAACTCAGCCTTCTAAAGTGGCAACAATACTACTAACACCTCACAAGTGTATTAATACTTAGGGTGCCATTTTAGGAATTCATTATTTAGCTGGCAGCAATATGATTACACAATTTTGTCTTTCACTCACACAAATACGTTTGTATGAAATCTCCTCACTTAATTTGTAGGATAACAAGGGAAGAAACGGAGTGGTACTCTAAGCTGTATTTGGCTGTGGTCTATTTTTCCTTGGGATCTTTTAACTTACTCATCAGCTAAACAAAAAGGATAGTGGTTTTGTGCAAGGTAGTATAAGATGATTAAAAGTGATGACTGCAACCCATTACATCCGAAAGCCATTGCATTTTATAAACACTTGTATGCCTTGGTGGCCATTCACTTTCAATTTAGTCTAATGTCATGAAGGAACAAAAATAGAAATTATAAATCTAATACACAAGTTTGCATTCTAAGCTTTCCCATAACTATTTTAATGTCCAAGATCTCTGAGGAAGACATATTTTCTAAATTAGTAAGCTTTAAAGGTAAACAAAACAAAATGAATGTTTCTTGCTGTTTCTAAACTATAGAAAATATGCACAGTAAGTTTACACGGCCTGTTTTAAATGATCTAAACCATTCTACATTGCTGACCTCAGCCTGTGTTGGCACTCAGAGGAAGGACAGCAGGTTGCCAAGAAGAGACTTGATACCCTATGAGCATATACAGGGGGAGGTATTCTCCCTCAGGAACAGTCATAGGGGAGAGGAATAAGGGGAAAAGGGGAGGGAGGGAAGAATGGGAGGATACAAGGGATGGGATAACCATTGAGATGTAACAAGAATACATTAATAATCAACAATTAAAAACAAACAAACAAACAAAAACCATTCTACATTCTATAAAATAAAAAATTAAAAGGTAATGGTATTATATTGAAGCCCTAGCTGGGTAAAGATGGGGGATTGGTTAAGAGAATAGAATCAACCAAAATAAAATATTTGAGAAAAAGTCATAGAATGCTATTACTTCTCAAAATAAATTTAAAATCAAAAACAACAAAGTGTACAGCAAAGGATGGATATATTACAAAGTAATCTCTTTTCATAAAAGGAGTTCATAGATATTTCTACATCAAGATTTTTCATCTAATTTAATTTGATCTAATTTAATTTTTATAAAATTATATTGTATCATTTCTCTTTTAAGTTATAGAATATGAAAATGGCAAAAGTGAGGAAAAGGGCTCTCACCAGATTTTTGCATAAGTTAGAAAATTCCACTTATAAATTAGTAATCATGTATGCACCCAGACAAGAAGTCATTAAAAAGAACAGGAGTATTTGTGTGAGAAATATGAAATAAAACTAAAATGCAAAATTAACTAGACTACAACTCACATTTGATGATCCCAATGGTGTGATTTATTGGTTTTTCTCTAAAACAGTGTATAAAGGATTAAATTGCACTCTAAACACACAATAAAAGCTGAGTATAATTAAATATTTCATAATGATTTTTCCCAATATTTAGTTACTATTCACATTTAAAAATTTTGTTCTATATCTACATCCACACAAAATTTACATTTATTAATATAGAACCTAAATAAATAATAAAACTAAATATATACATACTCATTGTTTCAAAATACAAGGTAACTAAAGGCATAAACACAGATGTGAAAATAAGTACTCATATGCATATATAAATTCCTATAGCTTGGTTTTTAGTCACTGAACTTTGTGTATCTGTGCATATACTCACGTATTTTCTGTACCTATATGAATCACAGTAATTAATTTAATGAACAAACATAAAGTGTGCTTCTTTTCTAATACATCAACAATGTTTATTTGATCTATGCTAATAACGATATGTACTGAGAAGGCTGAAGCATCACAATAATCAAGGGAAGCTTGACTAAACTTTAGCTGGGCTCACAGCCAATCTGGGAAAGTGACTGAGATTTTTTTCTGGAGTATAAGAACAATGCTAGAATTCCATGCTCCAGTATATGACATCACATCTTTCCATATGTGACCAGCTGGAAGCAAGACGTGTTGGAATCACTTTCAAGTCTAGGTGGAGATGAAAACTGGAGGAGTATATACGATTGTATTTTACTGCATACATGTAGGATATTTCCAAGAATACATGAAAAGTTTAAAGATAACAAAATGACAGCAAATGAAATTCTTTTAACTTGAAGATATAAGAATGCACATAAAAATAAACTACCTTTTTACCAAGTTTATTTTCCTAGATATTTCAGTCTTCAGAAACATTATCTCTCCTTATTTTCTACTATAATTTTAAAGCATGAAGACCACAGGAATATTCTAGATGACAGATGTAAGTAGCATTAAAATACATGTGTGGGGAAACAGAGGTTTTACTTGTGATATTTATGTACTAACTGGTAAATATATAGATATCATTCCAGATTCACTGATTTTTATCCTTGAGTATTGTAAACATTCTTCAGTCCCTGAGTGTCATTTATTTTTAGCATTTTATATACATTATATCTTAACTCCTAACTATATGTCATTCTTCTGTTAGTCCTTCTTTCCAACATTACCTGCTTTAGACATAGGTCCTTAAATTATTTTTTTCTTAACAATAAATAACAAATCTGTTCAATAATTTCAAATGACAATCAACATACTAATGTTTATCTACTCTGATTATATGCCTTATGATCCCACAGAAGCCTCATTTGATTTATAGATGATGTTTCAGCTTTCATTACGTGTTCCTTCTAATGATCATGAATTCTACCTTTATATGAGAACATCAAAGTACCTAAATAAAAAAAGATAGAATTATTTGTGAGGAGGCCAAGCCATTACTTCATCCATGTTACGGGAAGGGGTTTGTTTTTTCGTTCTTTGATTGAATACACTGCCTTTTAGAGCAATGATTAATTCACTATTTTGAGTTTTTTTTTATCAGAAGGTTAATGTCAGGAAAAATTTTAGCCATCATAAATCCTTGAGCATTTACTCTTCTTAAAACAGACAAAATGACAAAATATAAATATACAAATAAGTAAACTATCACATAAAACACTCAGACCTTTTCTTTTCTTTCTTCTCTCTGGCCTCCATTATGTTTTGTTATTGAATTCTATACCTTAGAAGACAAGGAAAATACTTACCAGCAAACACTTATTTGATCTGAGCTATTTAGATATCCCTATATCATCTAAATAATAAGTTAATTTTTTCATTTAGTGGTGCTATATGAAGACCTGTGGGCATGAAAACTCTTGGATAAAAGTTTTCTTTTAATTTTAATAGCTTATCTAATATTCACCATGCTTCTCAAAGGAATAAAAATATTTTACATCATTTCCAGTTTAGTTAGCCAGGGTCTGAGTAATATAACACAGATATTTTGTTTATCAAATGTGTGTGTGGGGTGAGGGTTTTGAAATCTTTCATCCTTCTTATTAATATGTAATATATATCTTTATACATAGCACATTAATTTTGAATATTCAAAAGCAACTATCATGTTTTAAACTAGGGCAGATGGCAATTAAAGAAAAATACATTAGCAGACATATTTATTTAGAAAATAAGCCTCAATGTAATTATTTTTAATTGATGGTAATTGCTTTTCTGCTGGCACAGTTGTCTTGTGATCTTCATGGTTCTGATGTGGATTGTTCTGGTTTTTGTTTGTTTGTTTGTTTGTTTGTTTTGTTTTGTGTGTGTGTGTGTGTATGTGTGTGTTGTTCTATCTAAAGATTTTTCACCTTGAAGATATAAGAATGCATATAAAAATAAACTAACTTTTTACAAAAGTGATTTTCCTAGACATTCTATTCTTCAGAAACATTATGCTTTCCTTATTTTTCTACTTTCATTTTAAGCATGACGACAAAAAGAATATTGTGGAAGACAGATGTAAATAGCATTAACATACATGTGTAGAGCAACAGAAGCTTCACTTGTGATATCTATGTATTAATTAGTAAGTTTTCTAGATATTTTTACAGAGATTCACAAGTTTTTAAATTATTTAACTTATATGTTTACACACATAGATATACATATATGTATACACAGACACACACACACACACTATATATATATATATATATATATATATATATATATATATATATATATATATATATATATATATATATATAATGGATAGCAACCATATCAGACAGGTTAATGAAACTATTTGATCAGAATCATGAAGTCCATTCATATAGTTCAAATACGTGATGATGTAACAGAATGAATTTATGGATGAAAGAGAACAAGAATCTCTTCAAACTATGGCACCTTTGACAACTTGATCATAGGTTTCCTACTTTCCAGGACTTTGAAAATTGAAAATGTTAACCATAAAAATAATTGTCAAGTAAATTAGCTTGCTATGTATCTCCTTTATTATTTAATGCAGGTCCCTAGTGATCCTAAATAATTACTTATTGTTTATTGCTGAAGACAACACACCTTTGCACAAAGAACTTAGATGATTCAAGCTGGATCTAGCCTGAAAACCTCCTTGACTTGGTCTACCTTCCATAGTAATATGAAATGCGTGAAAACTGCTAAGGGATAGAAATAATAATAGTAATATCCACCCATGACGCCTTTGAATCACAACAACAAGTCTCACAAGATCGTTTAAATGTCAAAAACTGTCACTCATATTTAGCAGTAACTATCCACTGTACTTAGACATAGGCCTATTCAACATGGGGGAACTATGTCTGTTAACTCAAAAACATAACAATCTTGGGTAGTGAAGCTCCGGGTTTTAGAAGGCACTCTGACATCATCAATTATAGATCAACAAAATTTAAAACCATATTCTAAAACTTATCCTTGCATCTACAAAAAGAGTAGCTCTCATTTCTCACGGAATTTCCTCTTTGCAGCAAATGGAGAATGTTACAGAAAAATACAACTGGACATATGGTAGAGATAAGTGGAAAGCCAGTAGCACAAACCCATAAGATACATCTTCAACCCATTCCTACTTGTAGAGCTCAGGGAACATCATTTCAGAGAGGGAGAAAAAAAAATTTAAAAGCCAGAAGGCCAGAATGTCTACTGCAAGACTGTATCTCTTAGAAATGACTGCAAGACTTAGACAAGAATAATATTTATATGTATGCAAGTGTAAGAAGGGGAAAATCATGAGCTGTACCATCCCTAGTTAAAGAACTACAGGCAACGAATTACTGCTATAAAGATTAAATTATCATTTCCCTTGGAAAAATTCCCTTATTTGTTATCTAATACAATGTGATCATAGCTGAAATCATAAGACCACAAACAACAAAGCAAACTCAGCAGTTTGTATTTGTATTTTTGCCTGTCTGCCTATCTATCATCCATCTATTTATGTATCTATGTATGTATGTATCTATCATCATTTGTCATGTATCTTTACATACACGCGCGCGCACACACACACACACACACACAGAGAGAGAGAGAGAGAGAGAGAGAGAGAGAGAGAGAGAGAGAGAGAGAGAGAGAGAGAAATAATCAAAACAAACAAAAACTGTAATAATAAAAGAAAAAGTGACTATCAATTTGAGGAGATGGGGGGTTTGTGGAAGCCATACTTCCGGACCTAGTTACCCACACCAGCCCCTGATATAGGATAGAATCACATACAAATAAAAAGCACGTAAAAGTAGTTCATATACCTTAATACAGTTTTGAAAACTACAAAAATATTGCATGGAAGAAATTTCCATTTGCATGCATTATCAAAACATAGTGTGATTAACCATTTCAATATACTTGAAAAAATACAGTTAACTGAGTGGTGTGTTATAGCTTTTGGGTGGAGGTGATATTTCAGCATATACTTAGTGAAAGCTGGTAGAGTCAGTACGGTCTATTGTTGATTTAAAATGCTTACATATTAAATACACACAATTCAGAGTCTTCTTAAGGATTAATATCCAAATCCAAAGCCCAATTTTCATTGTTTTCTTTCCAGTTATTTTAATTGGTTATTGGCATTTTCTTATCTTTTCCCTCTTTGTTTTGTGGACTATGTTGTTTTGATACAAAGCTGTGTTGGTAGTGGTATTTTTCCAAATAAATGTTAATTGAAAATGAAAACAAGAAGCAGATTTAGAAAAGCTGATTCTGTTTTGCAGTTGTTAGTTCAGGTGGGTGTTGCTGTTTCCTTTCTCTTCAGCTAGAAGTAATCAAATGATTAAGAAGAAACCTCAAGTAGATAAAAAATAATTAATTTCTTTTGTTATTTATTTTCTTACTTTAAAAAGCGAAAACAACTAATTATGTTGCCAAGGGAAGACAGATTATATCTGTAGTTACAGAATATTTCGTGTCTCATCACTTATACTGTTTTCGAATCAGTTTCATTTTCATTTGATATTCACTTTACATTCTCTACAAGCTTTTTGGAAAAACCACTCAAAACAGTTCAAATATCATCATTTACAATAACATTTCTTCCTTTTGTATATTTGTAATCCAGTCTTGCAACATGTCATTTCTTCAAACAAAAACTTGATTAGAAAGTTAATTTAAAGTAAAAATTTTGAAGTTATAAATAATAATTATATGTATTTATATGAATAACTTCTTAATGAGAGAATGACAATAAACATATTTTATAACTGTGTAGTAAGACAATTTTGCTACATTAGGCTTTATGTTGAACTTTGACATTACTCGCTTCTCTTTGACTCTTTCTCTACCTGACTAGAAATTGTTTCCGTCTTCTGACAATACAGGTTGGTTGAGGCTGTTCCGACATGCAGAGTGGGTTGCACAATCAAGTCAGCCTTAGGCCTATGAAGAAGACCTACAGAGTCAAGAAACATGGGCCCATGGGGCCTCAACGAGACTGAAACACCAACCAAAGAGCATGCATGGACTGGTCCTAGGCCCCTGAACATATGCAGCAGATGTATAGCTTGACATTCATATAGGTCCCCCAACAACTGGAGTGGGGCCTTATCTGACTCTGTTGCATTCCTTTGAATCTCATTCCCTTTATGGGGCTGACTTGACTGGCCTCAGTGGGAGATGATGCACCTAGTTCTATGGCAGTTTGGACTTGAGGTGCCAGAGTGGGTTAGTCCACATAGGAGACCTTCCCCTTCTCAGAGGAGAAGGAGAAAGGAGAATGAGGGGAGATGTGTGTGTGGGTGGAGGGGCTGTACAGAATAAGGGTACAGTGATAAGAATATAAAGGATCAATTAATGGGAAAGTAACATAAATAACCAGGCATACAGAGAGATAAGTATAGGAAAATTCTTATTGGAACTAAAAGCAAATAATGACATCAATTTTTGCAAGGTTATATGTTTCCTGTGATGGAAGTTCATCATTGTTGTTTACATCTCTTGTTAAACCAAAATGAACTGTGGGTAAATTTTGTCAATACATTTTATTCTCTAAAGTGCTGTTCTATTTTTTTTAAATAAAATGTATTGGTTAAAATTTGTAGCTTGAAGGGAAATTAAAAATATCCAAACTAACATTGAGAGCATGGTTTGATGTTATGCCCGGTTAATTTACTATTATTAAACTAAAAAGTATCTGTAACGAAATAAAGAAACAAAACTTTAATTTTGCCATGCTTTCAACTATTCAGAGTTCATGTATGTAATTGCATGACACAGTGTAGTATTTTTACTATCATCATTATGTGCTTTATATTGGATCTCGAGTAATATAGAAGGTATAAATGTAAGATCATTGTGTTTTGGCAAACAAGATATGAAATGTGTGAAAACAGAGATTAGCTGTGTTAGTATCTGGTCACTGTATATTGTATGGTGACTACAACCAAAAGAGTAAAAGACCAGATTCTGAACATGGCTGTATTAATAGATGAGCCTTTAAATATTTTAAAATTACAGTGTGTGTGTGTGTGTGTGTGTGTACCCATGTGCTCATTCATACTCATGACAGTTTGCCCTCTCATTTTTCCATATCAGTCTTAGGATCAAATTTAGATAATCAGAGCTGGCAGCAGGACTCTTGTCCACTGACACTCATATGACCTTTAAGAGAACTCTTCGAAAGAATCTTGAAGCCCGAGAGGTCAGAGGTGCCTCTGTTGTCAGCAGTTCAGATAAGAAAACCTTTAGGAAGTAGAGCAGAATCTATTGAGCTAATAATGCCCTTCCTATGCCATTCTGGAAGTATATGTAAACCTTCATTATACTAATACTTAATATTGCAGCTGTCTATGAACTTGGAGGACAGTGGATGTCTCTTACTTAACCATATTTAAAATGGATACACTGATCATTTGGCCTTGTTGAATTTCTACTGTATGCACATATCAATTTTCTACACACTATCCCATATATATACACAAGTGTGCATGTCAGTTAAAATAAATTCCAAAGTAGAAGTGAGGCATATTTTATGTAGCTTTAAATAAAAAAAAAACCTCTTGTGCCATTTTCAGTGGTGGTTGTGCTAATATATAAAAAGTATGGAAACATCATTAATCATCAAAACTCAGATAGTTAAAGAGATATTAAAAGCAGCCACACTGTAAAGAAGCAGCAAAGGAAGAGCATAAAGAGAAAGAGAAGAGGGATCAGTAGGGAAGGAAGGGAAAGAGGGAGGGGGAAGAGAGGGAATAGGTGGAGAAGGATGACAGAGAAGAGAAGGGGCAGGAGGAGGTTGGTAGCAGTGGTAACCTAGTTGACAACCTGAGTCCAATTCTACCCTCTAGGACCCCAGTGGTCCTTGACTCCAATTTTCTGACTTAAAAAAAAAGTGTCTCCTAATAAAAATATGGTATTTTAAGCCATCAATTTTATGAAAAATTCTTACATATTAGATAATTACATACCTTCTGCTTTCATACATATTAATAATTTTATTTGCTGGTTACATAGAACAAATGAAAGGACTTATAAAGTTAACAGAATTTAATGAAATAGTAAGCATGTATACACTAGGGAAACAACAAAAGTTGATACTTTGAAAAATGTAAAGCCTTAGTAATTCTCCATTGCTATTGGAGACAGTATCTCTTCATTGACCAGGAGCTTGGCAGATAGACTAGATTGTTTGGTCAATGAAAAGATACTGTCTCCAGTAGCAATGTGGAGAGCTCCTGAGAAATGACACCCTTGGTTGTCCTCTCACCTCCTCAAGCACTTTCATGAACATACATATGTACCTGTAAACATATGAACTTAAACATAGCCCAAGTGGACCCACTAGATAACTTTAATGTAGTGGGAGTGTAACTTTTGAAAGTAAAAAGGTAAACATTGAAAACTAGTAAAGAAGTGTATGCAATAAATGCATTTTTAGAAACTCTCATGAGTTTTTTTGACAAGCTCAAAATGCAGGCCCAATAGCTTAGGTTGTAGTTCCATGCCTAACACCTTGGGTTTAATATAAAGAACAGCCAAAATAATTTTTAAAGAGAATATTCAGAAACTGATTTTTATCACAATGTTCTTATTCATAATTTTATCAAGGACAGGTGGAAAATAGCCACAATATGCACAGGCTCAATAAATCATCAATATTTTATAAGCAGCAACTGTTTTATTTTGGAGCAGTTTTTGATGATATCCTAAGTGCCGTTTTTGAAAATACAAAAGATCATTATAGTCATCTTGAACTTTTATTATATTTTAATATTGGCCTGTCATGAAGCTTTTAAGTTAGCTCTAATTAATGTTTTCATTTTTACCATTTCTAATTTCTATTATAGTTTAAACTACATTGTGATTCAAGTTTTTCATGGCCCCTTTATAGAAAGATAACTTGGGAGGCACTTACTTCAATAAGCAACGATTTCAAATAGTGGCTGTCCAAAAAGCTTGTGCATGTTTTTAAAACTCAGGAACCCTGGAAAATCAGCATTGAATATTTACAAATGACTTAAAACTAAGTAATTATTGACTATCACTCCTATATAGCCATCATGTTCTTTTCATTTTATCTTAATTTTTGAAAAAAATCACATAATGTAATAAAAATCATAATTGATGGCAGACCATAGACTGTTCGGTGAATATTTCCACCATATATCCAAAACCTAAAATTACATGTATAACTGACAAAGAAAAGAACATTTAGTAAGTATGTATTAGATAAATTATGTTTTTGTTTTCATGTTTATAATTCAACTGTGTAGATAGTTCAGTCTACATTTTAGTGGTGATTAATATCATTTGGAAATAATTTTATTTCTACTCATACTTATACAATATACTATTTAGTTTCATATATTATTAAAAATAGTCTACCATCTAAATACAAATTTAGGTAAAATTATACCAGTTTATGACTGCTGTTAAAAATAAGATATTATAAATAAATCCCATGCTGATCAATGCTTTTAATACCACAGGGTTTCATTTTCCAAACAAAGAGGTGACTTAATGACATACATTTCATCCACAGTATGACTCAAAGATTAACTTATGTCTGCAAAGTACAGCAGTTTAACATTTGTCGAATGCCAGTAAGTAAACTTTAATTCTCTCCATAACAGTAAAAGCACTGACTTTCCATGAAATCACTAAGAACATATAACCTGAAAAGTAAAAATATCTTACGTGTTAATAATATTATTTCTCTTAATGCTTCATATATTTTATTTTAAGAGAAAGAAATGAGTTTATAGTATAGAAATATATAAGTCATAAACATGTTTTTAGAAATACTTGTGTTCTGTAGTCTGGTTTTCCAGTGGACATGTATAGACTTTGGAAGTCCTCATCTACAAATAATTAAAAAATAGACCAAACATATTTATGAAATATATGGCGTCTTGTATCCAAATTCTGCCTTCTAAATTGGAGTGAAGGGAGATTGCTTCAGTTCATCCAAATACAAACACAAATTGCCAACTCACAAACCTATACACAGGAAACAGCACTAAATATTGGAGAGAGAGAGAGAGAGAGAGAGAGAGAGAGAGAGAGAGAGAGATATGAAGTCAGACAGCACTATTTTGCCATCAGTAGAATCTCTGCTATGCTCTCTTTGTGAATATTACAGAAAATATCCTTTAAATCTCATAAGTGGAGAAATAATGGAGGACTATTTTAATGAGCTTGACTTATTTTTAACTGAGTCTAATTATCCTGTTAAGTGAAATAATCCACTCTAGCCATCCTGTTCCTTGTATACCCAACTAAAGAAGAGCTGAAAAGCATTTGTGAATGCCATAGTCCACAAGCACAATATATAAGCTCACAAAGTGGCTGAAGCTTCATAATACGAATATAGTGTGCATCCTTACTTCAGACATGGCCTCTTATTTACTAAAGTTATATACATAATATTTACATTACAGAAAGGTAAAAACATAGTTTGAAAATACTGAACAGCAAAGTAAAACTCAGATATTGATAGATGTTGGAATGATCAGAACAGGAATATAAACATTTAATGTTACTGTTCTAAAGCCTTTAAAGCCTTGCAGGACAATATGCATGATGAAGTAAGATCAGATGGTGATGTTTCTCATTCTGGTACAGGTCTTGCCAAACATGACTGAAGCTCCAGAGTGATTGACTAATCCTTAGCATCATGGGCACACATGCTTACTCAAAAGGAAGAAATAATACATATTTCTTTGTAAAGGATAAGGAATGTAAGGAAAGATAAGAAGAAAATGTTAAATGAGAGAACATGAAATAGCTGAAATACTTCTTCAATGCAGATATGAGCACAATGGGCTTGTGATGTTAAAAGAAATTTTTTGAGAAATAAAGAGAAAAGGTACTGAGAAAAAACACATATCCATGGACTGTGACAAAATTACAAACGGTATAATATATATATAATAAAGATTCTCAGTGAAACAATCTAAAACAATATTTGAATAAAAATTAATAAAAAATCAAGAATAAATTATTCAAAACAATCTCTTCCCAGGTCTCCTTCTCACCTGCCCTCCTCCTCTCTCTTCCCACCTGATCCACACTCCTGTTTTCCTCCTCATCCCATCCCCCTCCCCACTCCCTCCCTCATACACTTTGAATGTCTATTGTATTTCTTTTTCTGAGTGACATTAAGCATCCTCCCTTGCACTCTTTTTGGCTTCTTTTGGACAATGAAGTGTTGTATGGTTATACTCAACTATATTGCTAATTATTGGAAATGTAGGAAAGGTTAGGAGGCAAACATGTATTATGACCATAAATTATTGCACTATATAAATATCATAAACACATTTGGTTAGACATTGTCAATATACATTAAATAAAAAGCATCGAGAATAAAGCCTGATGAAAACTGCATGTCTGGAAAAATAATGCATCAGTGTAGGTTGTTAATAATGGAGTACTTCTTTTCCATTCACCATCATGACAAATTTTCATTCAAAAACTACAATAAGTCTTAACTTTGTAGCTTTATATAAGTTTTTCTTGACACTTAACCCATAACAGAACAATACTGAATTTTCCAAAGTATGCATTCAATTTTAACTATTTGGTAACCATCGAGCAGCTATACTGTGAGCATCTTTGGCTCCTTCTCTTTTCTTTCTCAAGTCTCTAGCTATAGACACTTAGGCAAGTCATAGTCTTGTCCTAAGTATCACAAATATCGGCACTAAAATATTTGCTCACATTTCATAAGGAGCAAACATGAGTAAAGATTTTTAAACAAAATTTGAAATTGTTTCTTCTTTTCTCTTCCTTCATGAAGAAATACTAGAAATAAAGCTTGCTTATTTAAAAAAAAAATAATTGCTGAGAGGATCGTGTGGAGCAAGAAATGCACCAGGAGAGAGCAATGCACCATTATGGTTTAAGAAAACACTGCAAGAGGAATTTCCAGGATCATGTACTGTAAAGGCATCACCCACTGGAGGGCACCTTGGCAGACACCAAACATGAGACATTGTGCAGTGTTCTATGAACTGTAACATCATTCATTTTAGGATCTTCTTTATTCTGCTGATTTTTTTTTTTGCAAAGTATAGTTTGGATTTTATCCACCCATTGCATAAGTATAGATGTCAGCATTGTCAGACCGCATGTGCAGTGTGCTTTGTTCTCCCAGGTCACTGAACTGGTATCCATTATTGCTTCATGAACAGAAACATTCAAGTATTCAGAGAGCATGTCGTTACAATATGACATGGAAGTCCTGTGTGCTCACTTATTCAGTCTCACCTAATAGATGAAGTGAACTTAAGTTACTACAGTAGAAAGGGATTGCTTTTATGATTACAAAGCTGAACATCAGAGGAAGAAAAGTAGAAGGAACATATCACCCTCATGAAAATCTAACCACAGGAAGCTTATAGAAATTTTCAGTTTATACAAAACAAATTGGCAAATTGCACTTATAAAAATACAAAACTGAATTAAATTTTATCTGACTTATAAAATCTATGTAAAACAATCAAATTTGACTAAGTGTGCTCTTCCTATGCCATAAGTTGAACACATATACAAATATGTTTTTCTCTTTCCTCGAAGTTCGTTTCTTTTCAGGAGCTTTGTTGTATGATATTTCCCTTTCTTTCATGTTGTGCCCATTTTTTGCAAACTCCACCCATAACCTCTCATAGATGTAGGCTGAAGAGGAAAGTCCAGTATTTATACATTCTTTTCTTTTCTGTAAATAGTCAAGATCCTTAAAGAGAATAGAGTTTAGAGATACATCATAAGGAAAATATTACTTAATAAAATACTTTAAGGATGGAAATGGAAGAAACTCTTACTTGGAATACACAGATAATTTTGCATCTTAAAGATTCATATCATATTGGCTTTATGTTATGTTTATTATTTTTCTTTTCTCTTTTGGAGATAATTAAAAGTAATATCAGGTATCTGTGCACATGTAATTACAGAGTGATCTGGCACTCTGGCCTCTTTAGACATGTGCACAAAGAGCCCCCCCCTAACACACATACACATACACACATAAATAAAGTACAAATAACTATTTTAAAAGAGTCTCAGCATCTATTTCGATTCTCCATTGGGTGCAATTTTTCATAGGACCTCTATGGTAGCCTTCCATGCTGTTACTTCTCTTCAACTGCTTTCAGTGTCTATTCTACTTGCCCCATCATCTCTTGGATCCTCTGTGTTACTTATCTTCTGTGGATCTGTGGATTATACTAAAAATCCACCTACAAGTGAATAAATACCATGTGTGTCTTTCTGGGTCTGGGTAACATCACTGAGGATGATCTCTTCTACTTCCATCAAGTTGCCTGTAAATTTCAAGATTTCTTTATTTTTAATAGCTGATTAGTACTCCATTGTGTAAATGAACCACATTTTCTTTATCCGTTCTTCAATTGAGGGGTATCTATGTTGTTTCTAGATTCTGGCTATTATGAATATAGTTGTTATGAACATAGCTGAACAAGTGTCCTTGTGGTAAGGTGGAGCTCCTTATGTGTATATATTCAAGAGTATATAGTTGGGTCTTGAGGTAGAAATATATCAAGTTTTCTCTGGTGCCCATTCATTGGTCACTTCCCTCTGGTGGGAGGATGCTAACAGTCCAGATGAGGCTTGAGTGGCTGGGTCAGATGATAGGGGAGGAGGGCTCCCTCTTTCTGAGGAATAGAAGATGGGAGGAACAGGGAAGAGTGAGAGAGGGTGGGGCTGGAGGAGATGAGAGAAGGGTCTACAATCAGCATATATATATGTGTATATATATATATATATATATATATATATATATATATATATATGTATACACACACACACACACACACACACACACACACACACACACACACACACACAATATCTATAATCACTACCATAAAGGCAAACACTTGATTTAAGTGTTAAGTATGTGCTTACAACTTTCAAAATATTTTGCCAATATTATTAAAATTAAGTGGTAGGTGATTTTCATAAGTATTATAATAACACTGATTATTCTGCCTTTCTTTCTCTAGTGACTCGCTTGACAGTGGGTGGACTGGGATATAGGGTCCATGTTTAAATATTACCTATTTGCATATCTCCAATGAAGCATTTCTGTTGAGCTGAATTGGAAGCTATTGCAGAGTCCTAAGGTCAAATGAAGTTGTCATTCCACTCCTCTGTGGATCTAAAAGCAGCTGTTTCCAACATCTCTATTAAAAGACTCTGAGAAGACAATCTTAGAGACCTAAGGAAGGCTTGAATATATGTGGATTGTACAGTTGCTTTGAAGTTTCTCTGCAAGCATGAAGATGCCAGAAAATGCTCTTTCAGAATAATAATTAGAAGCTGTGCTGGCTGGCAGGCATGGTTGTTAAATCCTCACCTTTCCAGGGACTCAACCTATATGACTCTGATTGAAGTGGAATTCTGTATATTCTTTCAGAAATTGTTCTCTTTGGTGACTAGACTAATGGCCAAATGACACATTTGTTGAAGTTAGGCTGTAAAGATTACAGCAAAATTCGTTTCACAAAATGTTGAAAATGTACCTCATGTGGGAGAGTTGTAATTATATTAGTCTGGGTCTCTCCAAGGTCAGAATAGTTTAGGACAAGGGTTTCTTAACCCATTTCTTGTTCATTTCCATCTACAGGTGAAGCTATGGGATCGATCTGCTGAATAATTGTTTTCTTTAATGTTTTGTAGTCTTGGTTCACTGATTACCATATTAAGGTCTAGGTCAGAGGTTTGTTTCAACCATTAGCTGAGATATGACAATACAACTTATTTGTGGATATTATGAAGGTGATGAAGTAGAAGTTAGGGACATGGCATGCAAGCATGAAGACCTGAATTCAAGTCCCAGAACTCATATAAAAATGGAGCACATTGGTACACACCTGTAATTACAGCACTGGAAGAAGAGACAGGGGGATCACTAAGGCTTGACTTTTAGAAATAATAATCAAATTAACAAGCTTTATCCATACCAGTGAGACACCGGGTGTTAAAAGGTAATGGTAACACAGTTTTATAAATCTGTTAAAGCTCTAAATTCGTAGACTATTTTTTAAGTGGTTACATATTTTCTAATGTAACTGGATGTTCTTGGTAAAAACAGAACAAAACAAAACAGGTGGCTGTCGGTTTGAGAAGCTCAAGGGAGAATAAGAGAAGAGTAGAGTAGGAGCTGATCTAGTCTACATAATGAGTTCTATCATTATCGGGTTTGGGCTAAAAAAAAAGGTACTAAACAAGTAAACAAGATTCTGAAGTACTCACAAATAAGTTTCTCCAAATAGAATCTATAATATTGTAGGGGACATAAGCATGTTGTTGTTTTGATACCAAGTGTGGGATATGTAAGCAGACTTGTGTGAGTATGTGCAGTGTTTCTCTGCTGGAAACAGACATGTGAGAGGACAGGTGGTGTTTGTCCACTAGAAGAGGAACTGCCTCTTGTGGGAGCATGGTCTTTGCCAGCTGATAAACATCCTAGTATGAACTATGAGAGGATATACACACGAACACACACACACCACAAACACACACACACACACACACACACACACACACACACACACACAAACACACACACACACACACACACACATATCCAAATCCAGAGGCTTGGCTTTTTTGATTTTGGCATTGCTTCCTAGAAGTTCCTAGAGAGGAATTCTCCAAGAAAGCTTCAAGTTTCTGGGTTCTGGCTGCTGATGTGGGTCCTGCTGCTACCGTTGCAGTTGCTTTTGCTGAATTGCTGGTTTGCTATTTAACAGGTCTTCTGGAATCCTGACAATGAAGAGTGGAATTGAATCTAAAAAGCTCTACTTCTCCTGTCCACATGAACTTCTTTTCTCTCCTATCTATCGTAGGTGCGTTGGAAGGAAGATATAAGCATTAAAGAACCACAAATAAGGTATATTTGTAAAAGTTCGAAGGCTACATAATATGGTTGTGTACACTGGAGGTTTAATTTAAAAATTTGTTCTGCCTTATCTTTAATTTTACATACATATTAATGTTAATTAAATTTAGTACATGAAATTTTAGTAAATCACAAATATACTGAGTGAGGTTATGAAAACCAAATAGTGACAGATGACATACATGATGGGTAAAGTGAAGTATTATTTATGATTAACATCTACCCTATAAATAATTATTATTAACAAAATTGATTAGAATTGACAGACTATATATCATGAATCATAATTAAAAATTAATATATACTTTCAAAATTTAAATATATTTTAAACTTAAATTTGGATGTAATTTAAATAAATGACACCAATATATTATCAGTGACTATGCAATCCTTTGATTTATTTTCTAAGCCTTTATCACAGGTGATAATGCAAAATCTATGTGGTAATATATAATATATTCATACACAGGAAGATAATTATATTCATTTTAATTAATCTCTATATGAAGTATTTTCATGCAGTACAGTATTGCTTTTTAACATAAAAACATACATAGTTGTAACAGACTTTGAATGAATTATGTTATGTGAAAAAATAGAGTTTAGACATGAAGAAGGACTAAGGAGTCTCACATGCAGGCTATTAGCATCGCAGTATGCCACCCATTATACTAATATATACACCATTGAGAAACCTAAATAAAGAAGAAAATTACTTTATGTAAATTGGGCACTGTAATCACACACAGAGCATATAATTAATAGAAAGAAGGAACTTCTGTTATAATAAAAATAATTATTCCTTTTCATAGACATATTCATAGAAAACTAAGTTAAATGTGGCTTTTCACGAAAAAATGGTAACTCTAACATTCAGAGCTAGTTAAAATACATTTTAAAGTTGTTCTCATATATTAGTCTATACTATTTCTCTGTGTTTGTGTGTGTGTGTGTGTGTGTGTGTGTGTGTGTGTACATTAAAAGTTATAAAGTTATTCGCTTTACTTACAATGGCATAGTCTTTAGGTAAATAAAGTCGAATAAAAACTCTCTCCTTTCATATGTAACTTTTTTTTTTTTTTTACAAATTCATCATAACTAACCTGTGCAAACTGTTTTTACTTCATCATTAAAACCCCTTTCAATCTGCACAGGTTATAATAGGGTTTCTATTATGTGTATTTTTTTACACAAAGATGCATTTCATAACAATCTCCAAGCACAATAAACAGACCTGTAAAATACATTGTGGCTGTCCTGTGCTCTAAGCTGATTTTGAACTATGTACCTATATAATAGAGACAGATCTTGAACTCTTAATTGAAGAGATAGTAGCCGGGTGTTACTATTTAAGTTCAAAGTATAATTCACTATACACACACTATACCAAACCACATGAACACACACACACACACACACACACACACACACACATACACACACACACACACATTATAGTATACAGGTGATATTCCTATATAACACACTATTTCTATACATGTGCATAATATATATTAAATATATAAATACATAAATAGGAAGAGTATATACATTGTGGTGGGGTTGATACTTTGACTGGCATAGGATGTTTTCACATTTGCTATGGCAGTTTTAAAAAGCAATTATCAAGATTCCTTGGAACTTGAGATATCAGGAAACATGTAGGAGTCTGGCCTAGGTACTCTACATACATGTTACATCTGAGTAGCTCGGGGTTCTTGCGGAAACTTAACAGTAGCAACAGGGTTTTTCCTGATCCTTTTGACTCCTTGCAACCCTTTGTTCTTACTGGGGTGCCTGGTCCAGCCTTGATGTGATGTGTGTGTCTGGTTTTATTGTAGCTTGTTATGCCCTATTTGGTTGATGTCTCTGAGAGGCCTGTTTTTTTTTCTAAGGGGAGATGGGGAATCTGTGGAAGAGGGGAGGCAGGGAAGGATCTACAGGAGATGACGGAGAGGCCAGGAGGAGGGAATTAAGGAGAAACTGAGTCTGGGAATCTGCTGTCAGGATATAATGTATGAGAGAAGACTAAATAAGTAAATAAATATAGATAAAGACAGACAGACAGTCAGACAGATGATAAAAAAGAAATGTCTCCCAACTCTCATGGATCTGAATACATGGCTCCCAGTGCATAGCATTGGTTGGGTAGTTTATGGAAATGTACAATATGAAGCATTCCTGGGGCAAGTGCTTCAACAGGAGCCAGTTTTGGGCATTTATACACCCACCTTACTGTCAGTTTGCACTTGGCCTCCTGTGTGATTAGATGTAACCAGCCACCTAGTTTCTTTGACTGCCACATACCAGTACCTATCTCTGCATAATGGACTGTCCACAGTGACCTTTAAAAAAAAAATGATTCATTTTACATCCCAATCGTAACCCCCCTCCCTCATCTCCTTCTAGTCCCACCCTCCCTTCCCCTTCTCCCCTATTCCCTTCCCCTAGTTCTCCAAGCGGGGGGGGGCCCTTCTCCCCTACCCACTGACCCCAGCCCTGACCCCAGCCTATAAAGTCTCATCCAGACTGTCTGCATCCTCTTCCTCTGTGGCATGGTAAGGCACTCCGCCAGAAGGAAGTGATCAAAGCAGGCAACAGAGTCCATGGCAGGGACAGCCTCTGCTCCCCTTAATATGGGGCCCACATGGCAACTGAGCTGCCTATTGGTTGCATCTAAGGGTGGAGTGGGACCAGGTACTCACATGCATGGTGCATGAGTCTTCACCAGCATCCCTTCAGCCAGTCATCCCTATTAAATCTTAAGAGAAAAAAGTTCCAAATTTCGGAAGCAAATGCAGTTTTGTTCATGGTATTTTATCCCGGGGACAGAAAAGTAACTAAAACATTTGCCCTGACAATTAAATGTAACTATCACACATCATTATGTTCACACACATCATGAATAAAATATAAGTATTTCTTAATCCTGACAACTTAATGTAGGAGTCATCGGTGACAATATAAATGTCATATGTTCTCAGGAAAAAAAATTCCATTTTCTAGCATTTCAGGTCACATGAAGTCATCTGGCCTGTCCTCCTATAAATCACAGGATGTGGCCTGCAGGCACACAGAGGAAGGAGAGGAAGGCTGTCTGGATGAGACATGATAGGTTGTGGTCCTAAGGATGGGGGAATAGGGTCCTACTGTCAGAAGTCTAGGGGAGGGGAATAGGGCAGGAGTAGGCGAGAGGGTGGGAACTGAAAGATACAATTGAGGGGATAACATTCAGGATGTTATGTGAAGATATATATATATATATAACAAAAAAGAATCAGGTTAATTTTCTACATCCTTTACTTAGTTCAGTGAATTTCTGAAAAAATGTAAAAACAAAGCAAAACAGAAACACCTAATACAGATAAGGCATTATCATTCCCCTCTTCTCTCAACACACTAAAGTTGGATTTAAAAGCATGACAAGAGGTGCTGCCCATTTCATCACTTCTCCCTCGGGCAGAGGCTTAGCCCACTGGCACACAGAGGAAGGGGAAGCAGAATTTCCAGGTGAGACCTGATAGGCTACAGTCAAATGGTGTGGGAGGAGGTCGCCTTTGGTCAGAGGGCTAGGGGATTGGAACAGGGCAAAAAAGGGAGGGAGGGTAAGAAGATACAAGTGAGGGAATAACTATAAGGATATACTGTGAATAAATTATAATTAAATTAAAAAATACATTAAGTCAAATGGGCCAATCTGAAGAAAGCATGAAAATATAAAACATAGGCTTCTGTTTCCATAGGCCAAATGATAATTATTTGTTCTGTCCTGAACTTCCCTGTGTTATTCATTTGAGACAATAAATCTCTAATCCTGGAGCTAGGTTAGCTGCCAAAAAGTTCCCCTAAAAAGCCTGTCTCTGCCCCACACAGCACTGTGGTTAGAGGTGTACATGGGCACTTACAGCTTTGTATGTTCATACTGAGGACTTGAATTCAGGTCCTTATAGTTAGGCATCAAGCGTTTTTACCCAATAAGCCATATCTTCAATCCCATCTCCTACTTTTCTTTTGTTTATATGTAGAAACAATACTATTGTTTTTCACAAGAATCAATAATCTTGTTAATTAGAATTGCTATTTTGAATATGTTTGTAGAGTTTATATTTGTTCGAGTCCAGTTCTGGGTCTATCAGAGAATCCCATTCAATTATATTTTCACATTTTTTGTTCTTTTACTTTGACACAAGAGAATAGGCGTTTATGTTCATTCATTAAATGAATTAATCCTCAAACTTAACTAATAGGCAATAGGAAGACCTTTGTCCTAATTCTGTCTTTATAGCCAAAGGCAGCTCTAGAAAATAAAGATGTCATTTTATCTTCTTACTATTCAGATAAAATAAACTTTAAAAGTTTTATTATTATTTATGTTACAAACTTACTGAAATATATAAATCAATGGTTTGTAAATATTTATAAATTATTCTTCAGTATCTATTTTAGAACTTTCTTCATAAAAACACTCTTCTTACATTAATAGTTATGCTAGCTCTCCTCTAACTCCCACATTTCATTACAAACCCAACATCAAAGGGAAGAGGAGAGAAAGCACTGTTTCTGAGATAGTGCCAGATAGATTTCCAAAGTGGCTGTACTAGTTTGTATTCCCACCAGCAATGAAGAAGTGTTCCTCTCTCCACATCCTCATGAGCATGTGGTGTCACTTGAGTTTTTTTTTTTTATCTTAGCCATTCTGAAAGGTGTAAGATGGAATCTCAGAGTTGTTTTGATTTGCATTTCTTTGATGACTAAGAGGTTGAGCATTTCTTTGAATGTTTCTCAGCCATTTGATATTCCTCTGTTGAGAGTTCTCTGTTTAGTTCCAAGCCCCATTTCTCAAGTGGGTTATTTGGTTTGGTGGTGCTTAATTTCTTGAGTTCTTTATATATTTTGGATATTAGATCTTTGGCCAATGTAGGGTTGATGAAGATCTTTTCCCAATCTGTAGGCTGTCGCTTTGTTCTCTTGACAGTGTCTCCTGCCTTACAGAAGCTCCTCAGCCTCATGAGGTCCCATTTATTAATTGTTGACCTTAAGGCCTGGGCCGTTGGTGTTCTGTTCAGGAAGTTGTCTCCTGTGACAATGTGTTCCATTCTCTTGCCCCACTTTTTCTTCTAACTGATTTAGTTTCTTTGGTTTTATGTTGAGGCATTTAATCTAATTAGACTTGAGTTTTGTGCATGATGACAAATATGGGTCTAAGGGCATTTTTTTTTTTTTTTTACATGTAGACATCCATTTAGACCAGCATCATTTGTTGAAGATGCTATCCTTTTCCATTGAATAAATTTAGCTTCTTTGCCAAAAATCAACTGACCACATATGTGTGGATTCATATCTGGTTCTTTGATTAGATTCCACTGATTAACCAGCTAATTGCTGTGCCAGTGCTATGCTATTTTAATTATTGTTGCTTTACAGTACAGCTTGACATCAGGTGTGGAGATTCCTCCAAAGGATCTTTTATTGTACAAGACTGTTTTAGCTTTTCTGGGTTTTTCTTTTTTCCATAAGAAGTTGAGATTTGAACTTTCAATATTTTAAAAATTTGTGTAGGTATTTTCATAAGGATTGCATTGAATCTGTAGATTGCTTTTGGTAGGATGGCCATTTTTACTATGTTAATTCTCCCGTTCCATGAGCAAGGAAGATCATTCCATCTTCTCAGGTCATCTTCAATCTCTTTTTTCAGAGTTTTGAATTTTTTTTAAAACAAGTCCTTCACTTGCTTAGTTAGAGTAACTTCTAAATATTTTATATTGCTTGTGGCTAACGTGAAGGGTGTAGTTTTCCCAATTTCTTCCTCTGCATGCTTGTCATTTGTATATAGGAGGGCTACTGACTTTTTTGAGTTAATTTTGTATCCAGCCAATTTGCTGAAGGTGTTTTTCAGCTTTAGGAGTTCTCTGGTGGAATTTTGGGGGTCACTTATGTACACTATCATATCATCTGCAAATAGGGATAATTTGACTTCCTCCTTTCCCATTTGGATACCCTTGATCTCCTTTTGTTGTCTTATTGCTCTGGCTAGAACTTCGAGTACTATATTGAAGAGATATGGAGAGAGTGGGCAGCCTTGCCTTGTTCCCGATTTTAGAGGAATTTCCTTGAGTATCTCGCCATATAATTTGATTTTGGCTATTGGCTTGCTGTATATAGCCTTTATTATGTTGAGGTATGTGCCTTGTATCCCTGATCTCTCCAAAACTTTAAACATGAATGAGTGTTGGATTTTATAAAATGCTTTCTCTGCATCTAAGGAGATGATCATGTGGTTTTTTATTTTCAGTTTGTTTATATGGTGGATTACATTGATGGATTTCTGTATATTAAACCATTCCTGCATGCTTGCAATGAAGCCTACCTGGTCATGGTGAATGATATCTTTGATGTGTTCTTGTATTCATTTTGCAAGTATTTTATTGAGTATTTTTGCATCAATGTTCATAAGAGAAATTGGTCTGAAATTCTCTTTCTTTGTTGGGTCTTTGTGAGGTTTAGATATCAACATGACTATGGCCTCATAGAATGAATTTGGTAATGTTCCATCCATTTCTATCTTTTGAATTAGCTTGAATAGTATCGGTATTAGCTCGCCCTTGAAGGTCTGGTAGAATTCTGCACTGAAACAATCTGGGCTTTTTTTTGTTGGGAGACTATCAATGATTGCTTCTCTTTCTATAGGGGAAATGGGACTATTTAGCTTGTTTATCTGTTCTTCACTCAATTTTGGCAAGGGGAATTGATCAAGAAAATCATCAATTTCCCTTAGATTTTCAAATTTATGGCATATATGCCTTTGAAGTGTGATCTTATGATTCTTTGTATTTCTTCAGTGTCTGTTGTTATGTCTCCCTTTTCATTTCTGATTTTGTTGATTTCAATACTGTCTCTCTGCCTTTTAGTTAGTTTGGCTAATGGCCTGTCTATCTTGTTGATTTTCTCAAAGAACCAGCTCTTAGTTTTGTTGATTCTTTGGACTGTTTTCTTTGTTTCTAATTTATTAATTATAGCCCGAGTTTGATTATTTCCAGATGTCTACTCTTCTTGACCATTTCTGCTTCTGTTTGTTCTAGGGTTTCCAGCTGTGTCATTAAGTTGTTTATGTGGGATGTTTCCAATTTCTTTTTTTTTAAAGGCACTTAGTGCTATGAACGTTCCTCTTAGCACCTCTTTCAATGTATCCCACAAATTTGGGTATGTTGGTCCTTCATTTTCATTAAATTTTAGGAAGTCCTTAATTTCTTTCTTTATTTCTTCCCTAACCTGCAGAGAAGAAAGTATATTCCTTTTCTTTTGGTGAAAGGTTTTGTAAAAATCTGTTAGATCCACTTGATGGATCATGGCATTGGTAAATGGTGTTATTTCTTGGCTTAGTTTCTGTTTCAAAGACCTATCCTTCAGTGAGATTGGGGTGTTGAAATCTCCCACTATTATTGTGTGGGGATCGATGTGTGGTTTAGGCTTCATTAATAGATCTTTTACAATTGTAGGTGCCCTTGTATTGGGAGCATAGATGTTCAGAATTGTGATGTCATCTTGGTTGACTTTACCTTTTATGAGTATGAAGTGTCCTTCTCATTACTTATCCCTTTTGATTAATTTTGGTTGAAAGTCTATTTTGTTAGATATTAAAATGGCTACACCAGCTTGCTTCATGTGACCATTTGCTTAGTATATATTTTTCCAGCCTTTTACCCTGAGGTAATGTCTATCTTTATTGGTGAGATATGTTCTTGAATGCAGAAGAATGTTGGATCTTGTTTATGCATCCATTCAGTTATTCTGTGTCTTTTTATTGGAGAATTGAGACCATTGATGTTGAGAAATATTAATGACCAGTGAGTGTTAAGAGTCAATTTTTATGTTGGTTCCAGTAAAGTATTTGTGTGGTTGTGTTTTTGTTATGGTGTAATTATCTATTTCCCACGTAGTTTTGGTTGTAACTTGTCTCTTTGGGGTAGAGTTTTCCTTCTAGTACCTTCTGTAAAGCTGGATTTGTGGATAGGTACTATTTGAATTTGTTTTTTTTTTTTTTTTTTTCATGGAATATTTTCTTTTCTCCATCAATGGTTATTGATAGTGTTGCTGGATAAAGTAGTCTGGCGTAGCATCTGTGGTCTCTTAAGGTTTGCAGGATCTCTTTCCAGGCCCTTCTGGTTTTTATGGTCTCTGCTGAGAAGTCAGGTGAAATTCTGATACATTTGGAAATAAATGTCCTTTTCCTTTGCAGCTTTTAATATTTTTCTTTGTTCTGTATGTTTTGTGTTTTGATTATTATGTGACGGGCAGTTTTTCTTTTCTGGTCAATTCTATTTGGTGTTCTGTAGGCCTCTTGTATGTTTATAGGCATCTCTTTCTTTAGATTGGGGAAGTTTCTTCTATGATTTTGCTGAGAATATTTTGTGGTGCTGGGAGTCTGGCATCTTCTCTTTCCTCAATGCCTTTATCCTCAGATTTATTCTTTTCATTGTGTCCTTAATATCTTGGCTGTTTTGTGTCTGGATTTTTCCAGATTTAACATTTTCTTTAATGGTTGCTTCAAGATCCATGATTGTATCTTCTATACCTGAGATTTGTTCCTCCATTTCGTTGATTCTGTTAGACAGGCTGGCGTCTGTGTTGCTCTCCTTCCACTCTGATCTCTGATGTTTCTATTTTTTCCTCTCTTTGTGTGTTTATCATTAAATCAATTTTCATCTTCAGATCTTGAATTGTTTTATTCATTTCTTTCATCTGATTGTATATTCTTGAATTTCTTTCATTCCCTCTTTATAGGCCTTCAGAGTTTGAACAGTTTTATTGATTTCCTTCATCTGGTTGTTTGTATCTTCCTGAATTTTTTCCAGTGCCTCTCTATAGGCCTCTTTTATGTCTTCCACCTGTTTGGCTGCGTCTTCCTGCATTTGAGTGCAAGTTTTATTTGTTGCCTCCATTATCATCCTCATTACTAAGGATTTGAGCTCATTTTCTTGTATTTCCGTTGTGTTTGAGTTCTCTGGGTTGTTTTCTTTGGGATAGCTGGTATCTGGAGATGCCATATTGTTTTGTTTTGGTTTGGTTTCTTTTTTTTTTTGCGTATAATTTTACACTGTCCTTTAGTCATCTTGCCATCTCTGTTTTTGGCAGGTAGCTTCCGCAGTTGTGTTGAGGGCGTCTGAGGATAGTTCACCCATTTTCTCATAATTTCCTTAGGCTGGAAGCTCTGGTGGTTCACTGGTCTGGAAGGCAGGAGGCCATCCCTGTAGTTTGGGTCTCTCACAGCCAGTGATCCCCAGATCCCCTGTACTATGGGTCCTGTAATTGTTCTGGGTCTCAGAATGTTCGCTGGGTCAGGCCAAAATGTCCACAGCCTTCTGGGTCCCCTTGTGGCTCTGGAGCTCTCCAGGGACTGAAGCAGATTGGATGGAGGGCGTCCGATGGCCACCCTACTCCCTGTCTTCTAGATATTTCCTTAGTCCCAGAGCTTTGATGCTCTGCTGGTCTATGGTTCCCAATAGTGTTTTGGGGCCCAGACTGCTCGTAGAGGCGAGGTTAGTGTCACAGGGCCCAAACTGCACACATACTGAGTCCAGTTCATGTCGCTGGATGCAAACGAGTCTCAGGGCCTAATCCAACACTTAGTCCAGTCCAGTTAGTGCTGTGTCCAACCAAGGTCATGGGCCCAAACCGCACACTGAGCTTGCCAAGTTAAGCTAGAGTCTCAAGGCCTGGACCTCACGCTCAGTCCAGCCAGAGTCTCGGGACCCAGATTGTGCACCAAGTTCAGCCTGGGACCCCGGGCCCAAACTGTGCGCCAAGTCACAGCTTTTTGAGTCACACCTGCCCAGTAAGGTTTCATTGTAGACATTTACTCCCTGTGGATCTCGGTCTTTCTGCTCTCTTCTTTAATCATGCCTGACCCTGAGGAAACTGAAGTCAATGGATGTCTCATTCACGGTTAGCACACTGCAGTCTCTTTCAATGCGTATTGATGCATCCCTGTATTATTTACCATCTATTGTAAACAGAAACTTCTCTGATGAGTGTTGAGAGATGTACTTATCTATGGTTATATAGGTATATACGTATCTATAAAGATACAACCTTAAGATATGATTTAAATACCAAGACCACTTAGAGAAAAATACTATTAGATAAGCTGAGAAGTACTGTGACCTAGCTAGCCTAGCCTAGCTAGGATTTAGGGCTCATTTTCTTGTAAAAGGAATGAGTTTTCTCTTGAGGAGCTGGCCTCAAGTCTAATCAGAATATTGCCATAAATTTTGAGCATGTATTGCATCAGCGGGAATACATTTCCAGCTTAGTCATTATTATAGTTTTCAGGTTCAATGCTGGCTTAGATTCTTGATTATTTTTATACTCATGTAGCATGATTGGAACGTTATAGCACTATGAATGCTTCTCTCTCTCTCTCTCTCTCTCTCTCTCTCTCTCTCTCTCTCTCTCTCTCTCTCTGTGTGTGTGTGTGTGTGTGTGTGTGTGTGTGTTTTCTCTCTCTCTCCCTTCGCTGTGTGGTTATGAGGGAGGGAGGGAGAGAGAGAGAGACAGAGAGAGACAGAGAGAGAGAGAGAGAGAGAGAGAGAGAGAGAGAGAGAGAGAGAGAGGGAGAGTCATCAAGTTCTGTTAAGTAACCATGGGCAATGACAGTAGCTTATAATGATTGGGGGTGGTAGTCTATGAAAACCCACTGAGAAATAATTTGATAAAACTAATCCACACTTGTTACTTATTAGTTTTTTTATTTGGTGTTCACTGGCATCCCATCATTTAGCATAGAGTAACTGGCTTTCAACATTTATTATGATGCTTCTACTCTTACAGATTTCTATGTTTTTGTAAAAGGCATTTAGACGTGTAACTCTCCATTATCTACTTCACTAAGCTGTATCCATATCCAACGTATTTTGACACTTTCTGTACCATTATTCTACTCTTCTCTTCATATAATTTGTGGGTTGTCATCCTTCCATTGAATGTCCTCCATTAAAAAAACAACAACAACAACAACAACAAAACAACAACAACAACAAAAAACAAAAAAACAAAAAGCAGAAGAACACCTTGTTATTTTTCTAATTTTTATGAGTACTACAATTCAAAAACACATAATTACAATTTAGTAACTGGCCAAAACACATGAGAGAGGACATGTAATATTTGTTTTTCTGCGTATGTATTATATCATTCACAGTATTTATTTCTAGCTCTATTCATTTCCCTTCAAATGTCATTTTTGCGTAAAGCTTAAAAATGTTTCACAATATTTGTACCACATTTTAATTAACCTTTTATTAATTAATTGACATTTAGCTCATTTCCATTTCTTGGTTGTTTTGAATAAAGCAGCAATGACCAATGATAATGTCTTTGTAGGAATATATAGAGTCCTTTGGACTATGCCAATCAGTGATATAGCTGGATCCTAAGTTTTACCCATTTCTAACTTATTGAGGAATCTCCAGACTGATTTCCATAGTGTATGTACAAGTTCATATGCCCATCCATAGTGAATAATGGTTCTCAATTTCCAATAAACACACAGTATTTTTTTCTTTTTATGATTTTAGACATTCTGACTTGGGAATATGGAATTTAAAAGAAGTTTTTATTTGTCTTTCCATGACAGATTAAGGTATCAAACATATGTTAAAACATTATGTAAAATGTTTGGGGAAATGTGTTAACAGCTTAAAATAAAACCATCACAACATCATATGACCCAGCAGTTTCTCTCCTATGCACATTCCTAAATAATTTTATACATTTTCAAAGAGATATTTATTCCTCTATGTTTTTGTTGTTTTATTCACTAATGCAAAATATTAGAAACAATATAGTTATCCAATATTAATCAGCTCTAAGGTATAAAATAAGGAAAGGATAACCACAACATTAACAGTGGAATGAATTAGTGTGAGTATATAATATTAAATTAGGTAAAAATTTCAGGAAGAAAAATATTCTTTCTTGTTTTTAGAACCTATATAATTACATATGTGTATGTATAGATACATATGTATGTAAATAAATGTACATTGTTACAGCATCAGTTGTATAAAGTAGAAAATAAGAAACTAAATAATAGGGAATGAGGAAATACTGAATTCTGCTAATGGACACAAGTTATCAAAGAGAATGTACTGCTAATTGATTTTCTGGTTCAACCTCTACCATGGATTTTTTTATTTTTGATGGTAAAAATGTTCTTATAGTGAAAGTGTTAAATCTAGTGTGCAGCACAAAATCTTTTTGGAAGGGCTACTCTTACTGTGTAGAAGTTCAGTGAAATATATAGATTTTGGGTTTGGTTAATTTCTCTGAGTGGTTTTTGTCAAACTTATTTTAACTAATATGGTTTATAAATTAAAAATAAACTTTTTTTTGGGGAGATCTCTGTCTTATATTCAATTCCAAAATTCTCCATTAGTTTATTTGTTTGTTTTGTGTGTGTGTGTGTGTGTGTGTGTGTGTGTGTGTGTGTGTGTGTGTGTTTTGTGTGTGTGTGTTTTATGTATTTAAGTTTTTCTATATTACAGACACCAATACTCTGGCATACATCAAATGTATGGCTCATAAAGAGGTTTTTTTTCATCCTATAGGCTGACAGGTCACTTGACTGATGGTAGTCTTTGATATACAGAATGTTTTCAGTTAAAGGAGGTACCATTTGTCAATGATTGTTCTTAATGCCTGTGCTACTTAGGGCCTATGTAAAAGTCCTTTCTGTACCTATAAGCTGAAGCATTTTCTGTAAGTTCTTCTCAAACAGTGTCAGAGTATCAGACCTTATGATAAAGTCATTGATGCATACGGGCATGAGACTCTTTTTGGGTGGGGGTGGGGGCAATAAATAAAGTTCTCTGCTCTTTCTGCTGCATGGAAATATTGATGTTTGAAACACTGGTGATAAGAATGCTATCTTTTTTCCAATGTATAGTGTCGGCTTTTTGTAAAAAACAAATAGGAGTTTGTAGTAGTTTGAGCTTATAGCTGGGTCCTAAATTCTATTCCATCAGTCAGTGTGTCTATTCTGTCTAAGTACCCTGTTGTTTTCTACTATACCATTATAGTTAACTTCATACCAGGAAAGAAAAACCCTACAGGAGTTTTTTTGTTGTTTATTTTATTTTATTTTATTATTTATTCATCAGCTTCTCTGAATCTTTCCATGTATTTTTGTTATTGGTAAAAGAAAGGAAACTACTGTTTGGATTTTTTGTTTTTGTTTTTTTTTTCTTTGTTTGTGTAAGATATGTATCCTGCTGCTTCACTGACCATGTTTTTTAACTGTAGAAGTATTCTGGTTATTTTGTGTATAGTATCATATCAACTGAAAATAAGGATACTTTGATTTCTTGTTTGTTATTATTGTCTATATAACATAATTATCTTACTGATCTTGTTAAATCTTCAAGCACTTACTAAAGAAAAATGGACATCCTTGCTTTGCTCACAATTTTAATGGAAATACTTTTATTTTCCATGTATTTAGCATTATGTTGCATATAGAATTTTTATGTGTTGCCTTTATTATTGCCTGGGAGTTAAAGATATATTTGAGCCATCATGTGATTGCTGAGAATCAAGCATATGACCTCTTCAAGGGTACACACGTGATCTTAACCATTAGAGTCAACTCTCCAGCTCATTCTGCATTTACCTGCTTTTGATATTTGTGTAATGGGGGCTTCATAAGAACAGGAATGATTCTATTTCTTTTTCTGGAAGAGATTGAAAAGCATCCATTTTAGTTCTTTAGGGATATGTTCGAATTCTTCTGAATAATGATCTAGACTTGGATTAACTTTTGGTGGCAATGTTTTGGGGTATGTCTGCTGTTGTTGTTTGTTTATTGCTCTTGTTTAATTTTCTGTTTCAATCGAATCTTTGTTGTATATTTCTTTTATTTATTTGTTTTATTCTTTATTCGTTTAACTCTTATTGGTTTAACTTAGGCTTGCCATAGGCATTAAGGAACTAATCCCTTCCAGTTTGGTCTTGATAAGCTCTTGGAAACATGTGCTTGCAGTCTTTCATTGTTGCATGAGGTAGCATCTGCTATTTGATAACTGATTTTATTAATTGGAAATTTCTCTTACTGTCAGTTAATTTGGATATTTCACTACTCTTTCCAAAGAACCAATTAGTCTTTACTTGGATACCTGTTTTAATATCATCAAGCTAGAGCTCATTATCCCTTCCTCTTGACTATTTCAGACTTGTTTGTTAATGTTTTCCAAGGCCATCAGGCACATCATGGTGTTATTTAGTTGAAGTGTTTTGAAACTTTTGGTACAGTTATTTAGAGGTATAAACTTTTCTGTATGGACTACATTAATTGTTCTCCATAAGTGTTTGGTGTGGTTTGTTTTCATTTTCATTCCACTGTATGAATTCCTAAATTATTTTATTTCTTCATGGTTGAAATTGTCATTTGGTTGTGTGTTGTTTAGTTTTCATGAGTTTTTCAGACTCATGAAATTTAGTAGTTTCTAGGCCAATTATTTTAAGGGTTTATTTCATTGTGGTTATACAGAATGTAGAAATTCATTCCAAAATTTCTACATTTGTTGATGTTGTTTTGTGTCTTTGTAGTGACCTATTTTGGAAAACCTTCTATTGGTTGCTAAGAAGAATATTTATTATTTAGATTCTTTGTACAAAGCACTGTGATTCAAAATTTTATCTCTTTAAAATACTTTAGTGTCATGTTATAGAATAAGCTTTAAGTGTAAATTTGAAAGAACCAAAAATTATTCAATAAATATGAAAAGAAATATTTAACCTAAGTCATTATAAAAAGTTATCCTCATTTCTGTTAAGCTTCTACACAGTTCTGCAAAATATTTTCACAATAATTATATTTCAGTGAATACATTTTCTTCTTCTTGGTAACATTCTACTCTCTCATGAATGGTTTTTATGTATATATGTGTTGAATCCATGGAGACATGCTCTACAATCAGGCTCAGTTTCCTTGACATATTAAAACCTAAATGGACATCACTTACTGAAAATAAGACTGACCTCACCAGCCTATTCCACACACCATATGTCACCGAATAGCTTCTACTCCCTGCCAAAATGTAATTTAAAGCAGTGACCTAGAAATAAAAGACTACATATACCATTACCAATCAATCCCCTGAGTCATTCAGTCTCCGCTCAGCAATATTTTAATATATCATTTCCGTTTATATTGATGAGTTGTTAACACAAATTGTAAGTAAAAGGACAGTTGACTTTTATTAGCAAAGACATAAATATATAATGTTGTATCAAAAATTCCATGCTTACTATGCTCACTATGACACAATATTACGGATTCAGGATGAAAGGATAAAATACTAGTAATTTTTAAAACTTGACAAACTTATTTGTATACATTTACATGAAATCTTACATTCTTCATGCACATTTATGTTAAGTTACTAAAAATTACAGATTTAGATTCCTTTACGTTTTTTGTAGTTGTCTGTTTTTAATCACTGCACATTAAAATAGGGAGATAAAATGATGGTAAGAGCTTTCAGTCCTGGCTCTGCAGGATGGAATTGAAACCCAAGACTCGATTTGTGTAATTCTATATAGACAGGTAAATTCTACCTGATGCATTATTTATCTATTCTTCTTCCTACTCGTTTCTTGATTTATTAGATTAAAGAGTAACACCAGTCAACTTTTATTTGCTAGATGTAATTGTTGGTTCAGAGGCTTCCTGCCTCCACCTGCTAACTTATACCTAGTCCTGGAAGGTTCTATACAATCTAATCTAGGCCTAGAATGTGTTCAGTTTGTGAGACTTACTGCTGAATAAACTCATGCTTTATAGCTCTTTCTGACCTCTGTATGGCTAGTTCAACTAAGCTATTCTGGCTTAAACTCTTTAAGCTTACTGACTCAAAATGTTTTCTAGCAACTTCTTACTGATTTGCTCTGCTTGTCCTCAAACTAACTCTAGCTATCTATTCTAGTCTTTTGGATCCTTCTCATTCTCAGGCTCATTTTGCCTTTACGTGTGGTTAGCTTGTTCTCTCTTTAAAACCCCCAGTAAAACTGCCTCCTATCTTACTCCCTCTGTGCTGTTCTCTCTTAAGTTGGCCCTCTTTCCTTTCTGTTCTCATGAGAGTCAGACATATCCTATTTTGTCAAATCTTTCTGTCTGCCTCTCAATTAGAAGTCACTTTTCAACATGAGTACTTCTTTCTATAAACTAACTTTATGTTCATTGCTTTGGATTAAAAGTGTGTGCTACTTTGGAAATCTATTTGGTGCTATCTCAGAAAAATGGGAATAGGGCTTCCTCAAGACCCAGCTATTCCACCCCTTGGAATATAACCAGAAGATGCTCCAGCACACAACAAGAACATTTGCTCAACCATGTTCATAGCAGCCTTATTCATAATAGCCAGAACATGGAAACAGCCTAAGTGTCCCTCAGCAGAAGAATGGATAAAGAAGCTGTGGCACATTTACACTATGGAATACTACTCAGCTGTTAAAAACAAGCAATTCCCAAAATTTGTGGACAAATGGATTAAACTAGAAATTATCATAATGAGTGAGTTAACCCAGAAGCAGAAAGACTCAAATGGTATATACTCACTTATATCTGCATACTAGTCCAAGGGGCATGTCCTACGAAAGCCTTCACTTACCAGGAAACTGGGACAGAGGGGAAGACAACCTATTGGGACTCTAATTGAGAGAAGCATGGGAGAATAGCAAAGTAGAAGGATCCAGAGGGTCCTAGAAACCTACAAGTAGAACATTATGATAGGCAGATTTGGGCCCAGGGGTCCCGCTCAAACTAAGGCACCAGCCAAAAACAATACAGGCGGTAAACTTTAAACCCCTACCCAGATCTAGCCAATGGTCAGAACAGTCTCCACACTTGAGTGGAGAGTGGGATATGACTGTCTCATGTACTCTGGTGCCTCACATTTGACCATGTCCCCTGGAGGGGGAGACCTGGTGGCACTCAGAGGAAGGACAGCAGTTTGCCAAGAAGAGACTTGATACCCTATGATCATATACAGGGAGAGGTAATCCCCCTCAGAAACAGTCATAGGGGAGGGGAATAATGGGAAAATGGGGTGGGGGAGGGAAGAATGGGAGGATACAAGGCATGGGATAAACATTGAGATGTAACAAGAATAAATTAATTTAAAAAATAAAATAAAATTATTTTCTAGGTGGAAAAAAAAGTGTGTGCTAAAGGTTGCAAAGAGTCCTTTCCGAGTAGTTCGTTAGTCTAACATTTTGTCTCTGTTTCTTCTAGGCAGCTTGGTCTGAGCCTCTTCCAACATGTCTAGTTGTCGAAAATTGGCTATTAACTGCCTTTACTGTTAATATACTCTAGGGAAGGGAGAAGTTAAGTGAATCTGGTCAGTTTTAGGGATTCCTGAATTTACTTTGAATTGTTTACTTTCTGTCTTAAGGAGCTTCCCAGCAGGACAAAAATTACCACCTCTCTATAGACTACCCTATTGTTTTTCCTCTCTTTAAAACATCCTGAGTCTCAAGGAGCTTTCGCTGAAGATGCAAGGTTTAAAAATGTTAATGTCACTGGGCTATTTATTTGTAAGACTTGTCTAGTAGGTGTCCTTTTGTCCCATCATAAGGAAGCTCCATTTAAATTCTTTTCATAGACACCCCCTCTCTTTTTTAAAAGAAAAACTAGCAACAGGGTCCAGAGTACAGAGTTAATGCTGAACTACTCAGTTTGCAGTGCTCAAGCCTTCACAATGAAAAGTTTGTACATAAACTTGGTCACTTTCCTTGCTGACACTCATAAATATCCTAATTTCTACTCCTTTTTCCATTCAGATTTTTCACCCTGTATCTGGATATCCAACTTTGCATCACCAAAACCATCAACATAATATAAAATAAAAGTGGCATCACTGTAGTACACTGTTCTATTTACAAAGCCCTCTACTATATTTACATGAAGTACCTCGAGTACAGTTGTATATATGAGCCCAAGGAGGCATTTGTTTTAAACATTCAAGCCAGTTTATTTTAGTTTTAATATAATTTTTCACGCCAGTTTGAGTTTAGTAAATACAAGAGTTCCCTTCCAGCGTTTATCTCATTGTTTTCTCAATCCTCAATGAGACATGTGTGATGACTGAAGAACTAATTTAACTTTTTGCTGAATCTTGGAAGCAATTTCAACAGTTTCTTCACAACTAAGTAAAAGTGCTGCTCTGAAATATGGCATGTGGATGCATAGTTATGAAAATCATACTCAGAATCTAACTGTCAAGTACCCTCACTCACTCTTGACACAAGTGATACAAAGAAAGCTTGCCTGTATTGCATTTTCTGTGAGCCACTCTGTGTACCAAACAGAATATCTCAGTGTATGTTGTGTGTGCTAGAACTGAGAGAAGCAAAGAACCACTGTATCATCAGGAATTAGTGCATGAAGTAAAAAAGGGATGTTTGACCTATGGAAAAACCATACAAATATTAGGTTATAGCTAGAAATCATGTTGAGCAAAGTACTATCCAATGTATGCATCAGAAAGCATTTGTTATAGCAGTGTTGCAATTATAATACATGCATCTATATTTAATGTTTTTTACTCTTTAGTGGCAGTTGACCATAGTAAATTCTTTGCCCAGGACATTTTAGCTCATCAACAGAAACTAAGTATCTCCCAATTTGACTTGGTCAGTTTCAAAATTTCATGGAAAACACTCCAAATGTAAGTAAGTGAAGAGTATTTAGTGGAAATATTGAAAAAATATGCATAAATATTTTTGTACAGATTTCTCTGGTGTGATGATGTGTCTGAGTGGGACATGTATCAATGAAATAACAGTAACAAGAACAACACATTATCGTATATTTTTTCTTTATTTGAGTATTGAATTTGTTTTTCATTTTGTTATAACTTTTTATTGATTTTCTGTGTTTTACATAATCCACAGCAGTCTCACACATCTTCCCATCCTCATATCTACCCCTCACTCTTGTGAACTCTTACCCCAAATAAAAAAATCACACACAAACAAAACAACAAAAACAAAAAAGCATACACAAACAACTCGCTGTGAAAGCTTTAGTATGTCACAGTATATAAAGTGCATTTTCATTGCAATGACTCATTGGTCTGGTTCAAGGTCTATAGCTTCTGTGACTCTATCAATATTGGATCTTCACTGGGACTTATACTAATTTTCCTGTTGTTGCTGTCTGTCATGGCCATCCTGCCGCTTTGGAACAGCAGGACTGGTCCTTCCACATATGCAGAGCTTTCAAAGGAGATATAGATTTTGAGGTGCACCAACTCAGAGACCTACATCTGGGCTTGGGTGGTAGCTGAGCTTATCAACTTGTTTTCTCTCCCTTATAGGCATCATGAGGGTGAGTCTTCAGCACTGTTCCAGCTAGACCAGCTAGTACCACCATTGGCTGGAGGTGGGATCAGCACTTCTGCCTTTATGCCCTCTAGGCTGGCTCACTGCGCCAGCACTTCCAGAGCCAGCTCAACCCTACTGTCTCATCAAGTTGCAGGGGCCCACTCTCCCAAATTCTGCACCCAGCCAGGGGCTGACATAAGTCTCTGACTCTCCCACTCTAAGGGCTGATTTATCCCTGTCTTCACCATCAGGGCCAGCTCACTCACTGTGTTGCCCAGGTGAAGTACAGTGTCTAATCTCCTAAGTACTCCAGCCAGTGAGGGGGCAGGGACAGCTCCACTTGGGGGTGGGAAGGTGAAAGGGTATCCTTTCAAAAATTGAAGGACAGTGATCTTTGTGATTTGGTAAATCAAATGCCACATGTTCCAACTAGTTGTGTTTGAACTTTGGATTTCAATAAATGCTCACAGAGTAAAGCAATGAATGACCCTAAAACACATCTCCAAAAATGGAAAGGTAATCCTAAACCATAGAGATTCCACTGTGGTCCAAGACATGTATTATTCCTAAATAAATACTTTCTTCATGATCACATTTCAGTTTATTTTTGGTGTGTTGAAAAATTATTTTATTTATTCACTTTACATCCCAATTGTAGCCCCTCCCTCCTCTCCTCCCAGTCCCACCCTCCTTTCTTTTTCCATTATCCCCCCTCCTCCACCTCTAAGGAAAAGGAAGTCCCCACCAAACCACCCCATTTTATTTTAATCTAGTAAGAACACTCAATAGTGTGTTAAGTGACATTCTAATATAGTATTATTAGCTATGGTTATTTACTTGGATCACTTTCTTTTCACCTTCTGATTAACAGAGCTGAAACTTCTGGTACTCTGTAGTTCTATTCTCTCTTACATCACATTTCAGCCAGCTCTTAAGACATACTATAAAAATACTCATATTTCAAGTATTTCTAATGGAGCTATCCTAAGTAGAGCAATTTCTCTCTTGAGGATTATAACACTACTTGATTTAATTAAACCGATCAAATTAAAGTAAATGGTGGTATAAGCCCTAGAGTAATGTATATTGCAGTTATAGAAATGGCCAGTGCAGTGATTGTATACTACATTAGATATACTTTCAGAACTTCATACTAGCATATTCAATTAAGTGAATAAAAGTAATGCTGGGATTCTAAATTATTCAGTTAACTTAAAATGCACATATTTATAACTAAAATTTGCTTACAATAACTTCTAAGTTTTCACTACACTATACCGATAAATGTATAAACAAATATAGATTTTTTAGTAATTTAAATAATTGTGAAATATTAAGTTAAAATTTTGATTTCACATTTCTACTCAAAAATGAGTAGTTCTTGAAGAAAACATCTTGGTGAGTCTAAATTTCTGAATTTAAGTCAATATCTTTTATATCTCATCATTATCAACTTAAAACATTTATATAGACCAAAAACATCTTCAAGGCTGCCGAATACAAATATCTAAACAATGTGAATGTAAAATATATATAATTCTTGGTTGTTTTGTGATTCTTCTTGCCATAGGTAGTCTATTGTATATAAGTGTAATAATATAAATGTATATATAAAAATATTTAATAAAAATTTTTTAAATGAATAGTTCATTATCACAATGGAAAAAATCTATTGGTTCTTGCTGTATAGAATTCAATGGTGATAAAATGATAAGCTTAACTTATATAAAACAATCCAAGAATATTGTGTTTCTTACTTTATTCTTTCCTCATTGTCTTAAACTCTAGCATACATAGTAGTCATTATTGTTCTTATATTAAATTTGAACCAATAATTTTCAGGGAACCCTCTAATATATACAGTTGGGAAACTTTTCCCTTCTATATGGTAGGAATATCCATGAATTATATTGAACTTAAGTATAAACCAATCATAATGTACTACACTGCCACTTTGGGTTTTTTCTCTTGTAAGGTGAGTATTACTGAGTATGTGTATGTGTATGTACATGTGTTAGACTCTATGTCTGCATGTGCAAGTGGTATGTTTTTGTGCCTTTGTGTCCATAGGTGAGTCTGATGCACATGTGTCCTGGTTTGTTCATATGCGGGTTTGTTGTTCAGAAGGTAAACATATAAACTCTAATGAAGACTCTGTTAAGCCCACTCACACTGGCAAAGGGGACACATTGTTTCCATAGTTAATGCAGTTTAGTCTGTCTAACTACCTGATACAAAGGTGTTATTTTAGACTCTTGTGTAATGAATTTGCGAAGTAACTCACCTAGAACACAGGTAAAACCATGGCTTCTGAGACAACCACATAGCTGTCACTCTTACCCTTAGTAACAGAACTATTTGAAGTAATGGACTATGTATTAGCCTAGATAGAAAAGAAATTGACATCAAGAAGTTGTAAATAGATCAAAAGTTAAGGGGTAAATTGAGATCTTAAAAATCCCAGTAAGACTATAAAGCAGTTATAATGAAAATTGCAGAAAGACCAACCTGAGAAGACATGATTGCTCACAAATAATGGGATATTGATCTTTAAGGCTCAGAAATAATCTTTGTGTCTTTCTGGGCCCACTCATTCTACATGGTGTTGTGATCACCTTGACCCAAGCCATGAGAAAAATTGCCATTAGCCTCTCTCTCTCTCTCTCTCTCTCTCTCTCTCGCTCTCTCTCCATTTGTGTGTGTGTGTGTGTGTGTGTGTCTGTCTGCCTCATATTATGTTATTGACTTAATAAGTTATGTGAAATCAAGTTATATGCGAAGTTTGTAAACAAATGTAGGGTGAGTGAGGATAGGTTAATAGATTATTGAAATCCATAGTTTATTCTTGTACCAAGTCAGTAAGTAAGCATGGGAAATATATCTACATTATGGACAAATCTTCTCAATTCTGATATATATGTGTATGTGTGTGTGTGTGTGTGTGTGTGTGTGTGTGTGTGTGTTCATTTTTTCAATTTCAAAACCAAGTACTCTTGACTCAATTTCCTTCCATTTACCTGCATTTAATTTGCCTCTTCCCATGCAATTATGACATAGCAACTTGCTGTTTTAAAGCTATCCATTGATCCATTCTCTCTAGTGTAAATCCACACTTTCATCTTCTTAGATTTATATAGATTTTTGTTTCTTTCTTCTTTATTATTGATTCTCAGATTCTTCTACTCTATTTTCTGATGAATAAAACATTCAAGTTTCTTACTTATGACTACCTCTCATATTCTTTTTCTCTTGGTTACATGATATTTCCTCTTCATGGAAATGTATACATACATACATACATACATACATACATACATACATACATACATATCTGTATATGATGCACTTGCTTGTGTTAAAACATTCACAGAGCTTCTGAATACTAGAACATGTTTGTTAAAACTTTTGATTTCTTTCATTAAACACTGACTGTTCCTCTTTATCATGGTTATGTGAATTTGTAGACACAAAAAGTATTAAATAACATAATTCATCTTGTTTATGGTTAATTTAATACCTAGCTAGATATGGATTTTTCTTATTGGGGAGTATAATTTGTTGTTTGTTTTGCAACATAGATTTTTATTTTGAAACACAACACGGCAAACCCCTTTTGTTTCTGCAAAACATTTTAATAAATATTTGGTTTTTAGCTTATAAATCTTTGAGAAATGCCTCATATCTAATATTATTACAGTGTCTTATTAGAAAAAATTTATCTGAATGCAATTAAACATATTGGAAAAATAATCATAGTATCATGTATTCACATTAAAAATTGAGTTTTTTAGCCTACGTGTCCCTCAGTAGAAGAATGGACCAAAAAACTGTGGTACATTTACACTATGGAACACTACTCAGCTATTAAATACAAGGAATTTCCAAAATTTATAGACAAATGGATTGAGCTAGAAATAATCATAATGAGTGAGTGAACCCAGAAACAGAAAGACTCAAATTGTATATACTCACTTATATCTGGACAATAGCCCAAGGGGCATGTCCCATGAAAGTCTTCACTTATCTGGAAAGTGGGACAGAGGGGAAGACATCCTATTGGGACTTTAGGCAAGTGAAGCATGGGAGAATAGGGAAATAGAAGGATGCAGAGGGTCCTAGAAACCTACAAGAAGAACATTATGATAGGCAGATTTGGGCCCAGGGGTCCTGCTCAAACTATGGCACCAGCCAAGGAATATACGTGCAGTAAACATCGAACCCGGACCCAGATCTAGCCAATGGACAGGACATTCTCCACAGTTGAGCACAGAGTCGGAATAACTTTCACACAAATTCTGGTGCCCCATATTTGACTATGTCCCCTGGATGGGGAGGCTCTCTGGCACTCAGAGGAAGGATAGCAGGCTACCAAGAAGAGACTTAATAACCTATGATCATATACAGGTGGAGGAGGTCCCCTTCAGTCACTGTCATAGGGGAGGGGAATAGGGAGAAAGCGGGAGGTAGGGTGGAGTCGGAGGATACAAGGGATGGAAAAACAATTGAGATGTACAATGAATGAATTAATAAAAAAGTACAATGTCCTGTCCATTGGAGAGTGGGGTATGACTTTCACACGTACTCTGGTGCCTCATATTTGACCACGACCCCTGGATGGGGAGACCTGGTGGCACTCAGAGGAAGGATAGCAGGCTACCAAGAAGAGAGTTGATACCCTATGAGCATATAAAGGGGGAGGAAGTCCCCCTCAGTCACAGTCATAGGGGAGGGGAGTAAGGGGAAAATGGGATGGAGGGAGGAATGGTAGGATACAAGGGATGAGATAACCATTAAGATGTAATATGAATAAATTAATGAAATATTTTCAAAAAAAGTATAAAATGTGAAAATTGAGTTTTATTTACTATTTTATTTTTATTAATCTATATTAAATTTTTATCATTTCAAACATTAGTTTTGTCATATTGTATTAAACATATTTCTAAAATAAATATTATATTTTATACAATTGTAAGATGTGCTTTATATGCTTTTATAAGTTTAAAAATTTATTTTATCTGTAAAACTTTTTATAAATATCTTTACAGCCACTCTATAAAAATCAATTATTCTAATAGATGTCAATTTTACAGATGTTAGGTAGCATACATTGCTTTCTAAATGTACAAGTTTACAACTAATTGCATACATGTAAGAATAAAAATGCTTGATTGCTTTATTATATCTCCTTCTTATTTTAGTGAATAAGTGTTTTGCTTGCATATAGAAATGTGAACAATGTGTGTTCCTGGTATGCCCGGAAGAGGCCAGGAGAGGCCTTACGATTATCCAGAAGGGGAATTTTAGATGGTTGTTGTCTACTATGTGAGTGCTAAGAAATAAACTTGGATCTTACACAAGGACAGCAACTACTCTTAGTCACTCAGATAATTTACTTGCCCTGGTTATTCAACTAAATTTAAATTTGTGTCTGCATAAACTATAATTATACTAATTATAAATATGTCTTTGATTTAATTTTGAGTTTTATAGTTTTTTAATATATTTTACCATTGAAGATATTTCTATATTTTACAAATCTAGGATGGATATCTGTTTGTTAATAACTAGTTGAATCAGGAATATTTTTCTCTTACGTTAAAACAATCATACTGCAAATATGTTTTACCTCATTACTTTCTGAGATTAAAATAAGATTCTGATATATATCCTACTAACTAACATTGAAATAACCTTCATGGTTTATTCTTTAACACTGTTTATATACGTATGTCACTCCTTACACATATTTAAATCAAGGTTCCTATTTTTTCATTGTATTTGTCAATTTATCAACTCTTAATCATATTGTCTTAATACACTTAAATACAGCAATTTGAATCCAGCAACTTTGATTATCTGAAAAGGGATCCCATCTAATGGCCTTCTAGGTCTATGTGATCCAGCTTGAATGCAGACATGCTCTAGATTAAAGTATGGTATAGACATGCCCTTAGTACGCACTTTTTAAAAACTTTTTATTGAAAAATAAAATCATTCATATTACATCTCAATTGCTATCCCATGTTTGAAAATGATGTTGAATTTAGGGGCAAGCAAAATGATGATTCAGAGAAGGAGTTGACATAATGAGACAGAGATAGAATATACAAAACTCTCTGGAGAACAGGACATAAAAGAGATGCTAAATAAAAGCACTGCAGGGAGACATAAAAGCTTTATGTTTTTGTTTGTTTGGTTTTGTTGTTGTTGTTGTTTGTTTAACCAAGAGTTATTTGTTGGGACCTTTTAAACAAAGTCATGTTGTAAAAAGAGCCAGAGAATGGGAAAGAGTCAAAAGATTAAAACATACTGCCAAAATTACTTTGAAGTCCAGCAGAGAAATTCAATCAGAAGAAAAGAGAAGCCAGTTTGGAGAGGGGTTTAGACTTGAACAACTTGATTTGATCTAGCTAGAGAGAGTTCAGAAAGATCTAGAAAGACAAGGTAATGGCTTTCATCTCACCACTCATCTGAAGAAATACACATTTATTTTTATTTTTAACCTCAAAACAAAGCAAAAACCTGTTAGAGAGAGTTCAGAAAGATCTAGAAAGACAAGGTAATGGCTTTCATCTCACCACTCATCTGAAGAAATACATATTTATTTTTATTTTTCACCTCAAAACAAAGCAAAAACCTGTTTATTACAAATAGCCCTTAAATACTGTAAAACAATGGATTTGAATTTTTAGCTTATATATTTTCATAACTACTGTTCTATAATAAAGCAAAATGTTTTCTAAGTTAGCTATTTCAGATAAACTGAAAATGAAGAACCAATCAAGAACTTTTTAATATCAGTTATGCCTAGTTCTTTTGTAGAGACATCCAGAATGCCTGAAGTCCTTACACTGAATGTCTACCTACAATGAAATATGCAATCATCTCTCTTCTAAGATTTTCCACCATCTTATGATCACTGTTTTATAAAGCTGTTTTAAGATTTTTTTTTAAAGAAAAAGTTCTTTTTAAAAGCTATGAAGGACATTGTAATTAGTGAAGTCTTTAATGAGTTAAGGTTTTAGAAGTGTACTTTCCTGTGACATCCTATTGAAACATCCAATTAAAAGATAATTAGGATAAATCATACTGAGAAAGGAGATAACCTCACAAATAGGCCATCCAGCTTCACATGAAACTTTCAAGGTGACTCTTCAAGAATGTTTGGAGTCACAGAAATAAAATACAAAGTTAAGTTCATATTAATATTCGCAGGTTTAAATGTTAAAAACTGATGTGTATACTTTTCAAGAGAATATATTTAAGAACATTTTTCTAAAATTAAATAGAAAATACTTGTCAATTATTTCTCCATTATTGAGGTGATCAGTTTTGTTTTGTTTTGTTTCGTTTGTTTGTTTGTTTTGTTTTGTTTGTTCAGGTTCATAAAACATTTGTTCATCATTTAGTTTTTTTCATCACTCATTTTAAAACGAATGTCAATAGCTCACCAAGAAATCACCAAGCGCTAAGTAATAGGTTTGAATTTTGCTTGCAATTCTTTTTGTAAAAAGTCTTATATCTTTATTTTTGACATTAAAAAACTTCAGCAAAAAGAATATGCTGCATGAACAAATCACCTAAACATAACTTCTATTTGAACCCTAAGTCATGTAGAATTGCATTTGGTGTAAATTAAATTAAAAATTGTCTTAAGTTTCTAATTGTGGTTGCAGAACAAGCAAAAAATGAGCTAGAAGATTAAAACAATTTGCCAGAATTAGTTTGAGGCCAGGAAGAGAAATTCAGTCAGAAGCCAAGAGATCACTTGTTTTGATGACTATGCAAGTCACTTGTTAATATTATGAATCCATAGTCTATATCAATACATATTTGAAAGGAATTTTGTCTCCATTTGATATATATGAGTGTCATGGTCAAGACATTTAAGGTACGTCTTATATGGCATTTTTAAAAAATTAGGTCATCAAAGAAAAGAAGTAAGCAAATTAATACATTCATTTGTTAATTTGTTAATTGTATGACTTGATAATGAGAAAAGGATGGTGTATTTTTCTGTCTGAATTTCTGAAGTCTTCACTTTGAACATTAATAAAAATTCACTCCAAGGCACAGTTGAATTTTCACTCTTTTATTGATTAGTGATCAGTTGTCTTTGATAACACATTGTTCAAAGTCAATTATCTTCCAAATAACTTTAAAGGAAGTGATTATGATTTTACCAAACAGGTTTGTGTAGATGAGATATTGAGACAGTGTACTATAATGACTTCTATTGTTTTCTAATCTCCTCTCCCTTCTGCCTCTTTGTTCATAAGTAAAAAATCAAATTGATACTGAAATTTAAAGTCATCTTTTGATTTCTGTAATCCTCCATCAATGATTTCATAATGTTCTTAGGACTAGATTTTCAGTTTGCCTTCTAATAGCAGCACTTGTATTTTACTGTAACAAAAGATGTAAGTTACTACCTAGATATACATAATATTTTAAAAGTTTCCCTTGAATTTAGGAGTATCTGTTGAACTTGGATCAGGCTGATGATGTGTAGATGGTCCTCTGTCATTTGGCCACCTCCTGGCAGCCTTTAAAAGTCTCTCTAATGAGCTGGGTAAACTTTCCTTACAGGCTTTTTCCTAACTTCTTCCTTCCTGCTTTCACAGAAACAGATATAAGAGCTATCAACATGGTCTCAGAGGCTGAGAGTCACAAAAAAATTAATTGGGCATTGTATGTCCTTAGGGTAAAATGTTATGTTAAATGCATACACACACAGACATGTACATGTATAAAGTATATATTGTATATACAGATCATATATATATATATATATATATATATTATATAACATATTTTATATATTTATTTAATATTTTTAAGTTATTTTAGTTACAATAATAAGCTGCATCAGCAGTTGGTAGTTTTCTTACCATTATCTATCTTAGAGTATCTTTTGTTTTTATTAATTCATTCATATTACATCTCAATTGTTATCCCATCCTTTGTATCTTCCCATTCCTCCTCCTGCCCGCTTTCACCCTATTCCTCTCCCCTATGACTGTGACTGAGGGGGACCTCCTCCCTCTGTATGTGCTCATAGGGTATCAGGTCTCCTATTGGTAGCCTGCTATCCTTCCTCTGAGTGCCACCAGGCTTCTCCATCAAGGGGACATAGTCAGAGTGTCTTTTGTGCATGTATTCTCAGTGAAAATTCTTTTAGTAACACAGGTTACACAATAAAATTCTATCCTATAGCACTATACTCATAATTCTTTTAATATATCTTTTACTGTGTGGGCTACTCTTTAATGACATATGAATTTTATGATATATATGTCACTACACTTTAAGTCCTAAGAGATCTTTATGTGTTTATTTACTGGTACTCCCCTTCATTAGCACAGCATACAGACATAAGTAGCAATTACTATGTTTGAAAGAAGTTAAAAAATTGAATAAGGAAAAGATGAAAAACCTCATGTAATTATTATGGACTTGAACTATTCTAAAAACATATTTTCAATCATAAATATGTTATAGGAGGAACAAGAAACAGAAAAACATATTGAATTGAAGCTGGAGTATTTGCACAGAGGACAACACCAAAAAAAAAAAAAAAGCTGAACTTTCAGGACAGGGCAAGTCAATGAAAAAGCAACAGCTGAGAAACCTGAGAACTGAGAGTCACATTTTTTGGATGGATACCAGACATGTAAGTAGCAAAAACCCTTATAAGATAAAATGGCACACACCAATGTTAGAAACAATGATGAAAGGGAGGATATAGTTTGAAAGAAGAGAGGAGATAGGCTGAAGGAAGGGAAGATATAGGTTTATAGAATAAAAGGTAGATTATTCAATCTACTAGCTTCAAAATTCTGACATGGGTATTGTAGATTGATGAAAATTTAAGACTTTTGATTGATGGAAATTTAAGACTATTTTATTCAACTTTTGCTTCACATTGATAAAAACTTAAATTGTATATTGTTATTCATTTTTTGCCTTAGGTATTGTATGTTATATGTTGACAAAATATTATATATTGTATGTTAGAAACTTAAGATCATTTTGTTCAATGTTTATTTAATGTATTATTCATGTGCCACTCATTCAAAAAGGTAATGTCTTAGAAAAACTAACTACTAATAATCTGTTCAGGAAGATCAGAGATAAATGTTGGTATTTAGTTACCTATAAATCTTACTATATACTAACTTACTTTGTCATAGAGCAGGTTTGTTTAATTTCTTGTATATGTCTTCAAAGGAATAGATTGATAACTGTAAGAATAGATAGAGGGTTGGTCTTCAAACTCTTCAGAGATCCACAGAATATGGCATTTAATGATGAAGGCTTTCTTGACAGAGAGAGGCATCTGCTCCTGGCCTCATCTCTGTATACATCATTCAAGATGGGGGCATCAAGAGATGAAGGTGACAGAATGATCACTGGACTGAAACACTGCTCTTATCTCTGTTGCTAATGACAGGCTGACTGTCTGCTATGATCAATAGTGATGCTAGGAAGTTGATTCCCAGCTTTGAAGAGACTAGATGGACCAGACTGTCGAAATTCCCGCTTCAAAACACAGTTTGTTGGATTTTGGGCCGATAAGGCGAAAGACTGATTGCCCCAATGAAGGAGAGAATCCGGTGACTGTCCAAGCAGTCTGCTCTTTCTGTCCTATTGACAATTGGAAGTTACCAGCCAGCACTTCCTTTATTAGATAGAATTTCCTTCTTGGGCCTCTGATGAGATTAAAGACTAGATAGCCACAGTGTTACTAGAAGCTTTAATTTAAAAATTAAAAACACATTTATAGATTGATAATTGCAATTTCTCATGAAGGGAAAGGACTCTCTTTGGTAGGATAGTGAAATATTTTCTCCCAGGTTAACAAATATAAAAGGACTTGGTTATGTATTTGATACCTGATGATTCTATATATATGCATATTTGTATATATAGGTCTTCATTTTTTTTTTTTTTTTTAAGAGAAGGGGGATGTGTGGGAAGGATTGTAACTTTGTCACAAGTGAAAGCAGTTTTGGCAGGCTTTGCCCTTGAACACACCAGGGTTACTCCCTGGAGATTAACCTTGAGATAGACTGGGTGGAGCCATCTGGGACCTGGAATTCAGGGGTACTCCACCTGGATTATTGTGTTTCTAATGGACCCTCAATGAGAGGAGGAGACTGGCTCTTACTCATGAGAGACAGACAGGCAGAGAGGAGGAGCAGCAAGTTCAGACCTAGCTGGAGTGCAGGTGGATCTGAAAAAGAATCAGAGAACGGGCAGGGCCAGTGCACAGGCCAAAGACACCTAGGGACTGGTCCCATGGAACAGATACTGGAATGTTCATTCTTGTTTCCCTTTAACCTTTTTTCCCTCTTGTGTAAGATAGTTGGGTTGTATAATAAAATTTAATTGTTAAGAAACAGAGCCATTAATAATTTAAATTAATAAAAATGTATTCAAATTCTAAACAAAATAATAAAATATATAAATAGGGTTTGAAAGAGAAATTTCAGAAGAAAAGCAGTAAGTAAGAAAACACTTATAATGACCATTTGATATTTTGGATAGACTTATAAATCAGTGTGGTATGATGTTTTCAGACTAATATTGCCATATATTTTTTTTAAAAAAACACACAGATGAGTGCTAGTACAATATTTCAGAGCAGGAAGAACTATCACAGTTAACACATTCAGTGGTATGAACTAATGAAAACCTTCTTCATATTTGTTAATGGCCATCAATGCCATAGAGAAAGAATTCCAGTCCAGGTAAGAAAAGTAATGTGCTCCTGATCCAACAGCAACTAAATATCAGACACAATTTATCACTGGGAAAATCATTCATCTTTAATTCAGTGTAAGTAGTTATAAGCAATACTACAGATATACATGGCTAACACTCAGAATTTATCTTTCATTAGTGAATTAGTCTGAATTTTAAAAAATATGTCAGAAGCTTATAGAGTGACTCATATGATATCTAGATAAGAATGAGTGACTGATGCTATAGTTTTAATTATTTTTATAATCAGTGTATGAAAGCTATGTGATTTCCCTCAAACACAGTTCCTTCAATAATTATTTTTTTTAAATGCTGACCATTTTAATAAATGAGTTAACTAAACCATCTTGAGAATCCATGGTAAAACTGGGCATAAGAAGTGAGAATATGCTTATGAAAGAAATTACCATGAAAAGTTAGCACTGCCTTCTGAAATCTAAAATCTTCTATAGTTGAATGTGCAATTTTCCTTAAGAGAATAATTCAGGATTGTTCACTGGGATATTTTGCACCTAACTATTCATCTATAAAACACAAGTCCAAACTTTGAATGTAGTATTTTTCAGCTACATGATGTGGCCAGTGTTTTCACTCAGCTTAATTAGGTTCCCAATACAGTTTCATGGCACATTTAGCAGCTCCATTATGGTAGAACTACAAATTGAAACAGTTTTTCAATTAAAAGTACCTGGTCTTCCTTACTCTTTCATGAACATGTTAAATCTCTCCTTTTCTTTGCCTGGATTTTCATTTACAAGGTAAATCATCCATAAGCTTGGACTGAACCATCTAGACATTTTTTGTACCGAAAATATCTATAGAAACTATTAGGTATGTACTTGTGAATGATCAGAGAACAGAGTTGGCTGTAATGTGTAGACTATGCTTAGTTTTGGATACATCCAGTCTAAGTATCCAATGTTACTATGACATTGACAGTGTTAATTCATCTGTCACTCTTTATACGGCCTTCTTATAGATATGGATCCTTCTTATAGAGATAACATTACACCAGAACTATAATTACAAGTTATTGTGAACCACAATGTCGGTGCTACAAATAAAACTCTGGTCATCTGGAAATCAGACTGTCTGTGCTCTTAGGCATTGAGCCCTCTCTCCAGTATCCTCTTATTTTTGTATGAACTAGCAAATTTAAATGAGTCTTAGGAGACATTTTAATTTACTTTGATAGACCAATAAAATCCTCATATTGTGAAATAATATGCTGTTGATGTGAATCTGTCATTAATAGTCTTCTTAAGACACTTGGACAAATATTAATAAGTCAAAATATAAGTGATTATTTGAGAAATGTTGATCATCATGAAAAATATTGACACAATAATTAAAAAATTAAATTGAAATACTAATGACTCTGTAGATATCAAAAGCTTAAGTATTCATTATCACCTAATATTATTTTAAAGACTCATGGTAATTGTGATTATATCCATGTAGAATTTTGTCATTCATAATGAGCAGGAATAATCTGCATTTTCAATCACCCTCAGAAATTAGTAGCATAACCACAATTGTAACTCCAATCAAATAACATTCATCAGCTCAACTTATGCCCAAGTGAGATAGTTTAATCACTGGGATGTGAAATTGAGAATAGAATCTTGACACACTAAATAGAAACAAAGCATCTTAGACCACAATGTCCCTGAGCAGTAAGAAAGGAAATACTTAACAAGTGACAACAACCAGAATTTTGTAAAACAACTGTATAGCTAGACACATTAAGTGATTTTCTCCCCACAGGAAAATGGGAAAGTTCACACTGTTATTCTGTATACTTGTAAAAACTGAGAAAAATACAGAGAAGTGATGAGACATGGTTAAGTTGTACACGAGATAAAGCACAGATTTAAGTGAATGGCAACAGTTTTTGACACTAAAGAATTACTGCATATTCTGAAGAAAGGTTGGCCAAAACATAGATTCCAATTTAATTAGTACTTAAGAAGTAAAAATACAAATGACTTAAACAACTTGGTGACAAAGGATGATGAAGGAATATTTGGATTAGGTTAGGATTCTAGAGCAGGAATTAGGATTTGATGTGGATTAGCAAGCATAGCCTAATGCCCTTTAGGTAGAGACCATTCCATTGTGCAGTTTTTACAGATGACAGAGTAAGATGACAGTGTAACATTGAGGACTCTTATCTATAGGCTCAGAGATCTTAAGGAGCTTGCCACCAATATCTCAGATTGTTCTCTAGAAAATCCACGATAATCATCTGTGAAGTGAGCTTTATGATTCATATTCTCAGAGCTCAAGGGTCCTTTACTTAAGCCTACTCTATGAGCAGAAATCTATAGAGGTTAAAAGTAGATAACAAGACCCTTGCCAGTGAATCTCCATTAAAAATGTTGCTTCTCTGAGCAGGTAGACCATGATTTGTTGGGTACACAGTGACTGCTTTTAGTGGGCCACATCTTTAAATCTGGAATGCTGATATGAGGAAGATGTTATGGTGAAATCCATAATTTTTCAATGTAAATAAAAAGAAAACACTACATTTGAATCTTATATGTTTGCATTTAAGAAGAACCAATTGATGTGCATAATCTTATAGCAATTATAACAATAAATGTTTAGTTATTTTTTCAGTTATAATACTTATTTGTCTTTAAATTATTTCAGCAATATATTTTAAATAAAAATGTGAACTAACTCAATTTCTTTAGAGCATGGACAGAAAAGGCATAATAATATTTATACTTCTTCTTGTATCTTTTTTTTTCTTTTTGTCTTAGAGTACTCTGACTTTAAAAATATTCGAAGAATTAGTCTACTGCTTTCTGTCATGTTTCAATGAGTAACCTGAAACATTACACTGATTTGTAGTAGCAGGTAGGTAATGAATTCAAGAGAAGGTGGTGCTAAAAGGTTTGCTTTTAGATATTTGTTTTAAAGTCTAAATAAAGACATAGCTAAACTGGGAAACAACTATGTTTCATATTGTTTCTGTGTAAATGATGTGATATTACATTTGTTAACACTATAGAAGTTTACTGGAGTTAAGTTAATTCATTTTTAAGAGACGGTACAAGTGGTAAAATATGGTGAATTTTGAACAAGGACAGGAAAGTCTATATTGCTTAATAAAATGTATTTACTATGTATCAAATTAATAAAGCAAATATATCATAGGTGAGAGGAAAAACTTTAAAGACACAAGCTAATGAGGAGCAACAGATCAAATATGTGATATAATTTAGATAAGTTCAGAGGTAGGTCATCACCAAGGAGAATGCCAGATGTCAAGTATTGTATTATGGCCTAAGAATTATTTGATTTAGTTAACTAATGGAATAAATTAACTAGAAAATTTGACTGACACGGAATGTAAATGACTAAAAATAAATTCGAGAAAATAAACAATAACAGTTTCATACTTTCTGTCCTAAAACTTGCAGGAATTTTTCAGTGTTGAGATACTACTGTGAGCTTGGAACATAGCAAAAATAAAACTAAGGATGTAAACAATACATCTTCACATAGTTTTAACATAATAAATGCAATGACATAATTCTGTATGTAATATGCATAAAGGAATACCTATGATGTAGTCTCATAGTGAATATTCCTGATTCGAGTATTTGCTAGAGTTAGTTATAAGAAAATATCCTAAAAATATAGTTGTTTAAGAGTGAGTGAAATTTCTTTGTAACATATTTTAAAACATTATATAATCTAACCTGCTTACAGAGATTTCAATGACATTTTTCATTTGGTAATATCTTTCTTATTTATTTATTTATTTATTTATTTATTTATTCACTTTATATCATGGTCATAGTCCTCATCCCTCATCTCTTCCAAACCCCATCCTCCCTTCTCCATCACCCCCATCTCCTTTTCCTCTGAAAAGGGGAGCCCTCCCTTTCCCACCCACCCAAGCACATTATGTTGCATGAGGATTGGATGTGCCTTTCTCATCTATGGCCTAGCAAAGCAGTGCCACCAAGAGGAAGTGATCAAAAAACTGGCAACAAAGTCCATGCCAAGGATAGTCCCCACACCCATTATTAGAGGAACCACATGAAGCCTGAGCTGCCCTTTTCTACACTTATGTAGGGAGCCTAGGTTCAATCCGTGTGTGCTCCTTTGTTGGTGCCTCAGTCTCAACAAGTCCCTCTGGTCCCCGGATAATTGGCTTTGTTAGTCTTCTTGTGGAGTTCCTATCACCTCCAGGGACTTTTCCTCTCCCCCCACCGCACTTTTCCAGAAGACTTCCTATGCATTGCCCAATGTTTGACTGTGAGTCTCTCCATCTGTCTTTCTTATGATCTGGTTAATTGACCTGCCACAGGCTTTCATGAGGTTCTTAGCAGTGCTACTTTGCTGCATGTGACTGGCTCTTGACTAAAGTAAGAGACACATGAGGACACATTCAACCACATGTCTATCATACTAAGAGATATTTTGAGTTTGTTCAATGGGGGTTCTCCACAAATATGTCCAGATACTGGATTCAAGGACTACTGAAGCAACCATTTTTCACTAATGTGATGAGATCTCTAAATGCTCTTTAGATCAAAACATTGGTTACAAGAAGTCGTAAGACCAACCTACATTCAAGATTATGTTAGTAGAGTGACTAATTTATATAAGAACCTGGGAAGCATTTTTAAAAGGGTTGGGTATTCATGGAAACCTAGAAATTTTTGGTATTTGTTTAACTATGTATTATATTTTGTATGGGATAATCAATCTGTAAGCATAAAATAATTGCATAAAATTATCTTTACTTTTATATTTTTGTTTAAAAAAATTCCATTAATGTGAAATTTGTGGTAACTTGATGCATGCCTAATCTTTGGGTGATGCTTAAATTGGGCTAATGACTGAAAATATCATCATTTTATTTATGAATAAGATATTTAGAATAATTTCTTCTTCAGGTAGAAACAGTATATAATTATTATCTGCCAATGCATTTATTTTTAATTGCACTGAACTTTCAAGGTGATTATACCTTTTCGAGTGACAGACATAAACTGCAACATCGGAAAACTGAAATTAAAAAGTTGACTAACAATTCTGATATGGAACACAAGATTAGCATCTTTTCTGTAGACATTTCCTCCCAAATTGGTAAATTTTGAAATCTCTTTAGTCAAATAATGTAACATATATGCATGTGTATATACATACAAACAATACACATACACAATAACACAGAGTGTCAAACTACATCATTACTGGAAGATAAAAGGCCTGTGTTGGTAATATTCAAGATATAGAGTTGCCTTCTTTACCCTTGCGATGAGAGCTTTCACTTTGTCTTATTCTATTCTGTTTTGTCATGTTTGGGAGTTGCCTCTTGGAGGTCTGCTCTTTTCTGAACAGAGAGTAGAGGTAACCTGGTTCTGGGGAAGAGGAGAGGTGGCAGGGGGAGCTGGGAAGAGTGGAAGGAGGGAAAAATGTGGTTGGACTGTATTATATGAGACAATAATCAATCTATTTTCAGTTAAAATAAGATATCAATGATGTCAAGAATTCCTTGAGGATAAAAAGTACTTAATTATTATGCTGATATCATTATATAAATTGTTTTTGAACAAATAATTGATTATTTTTCTTTTTACAATATACTACTATTGTGGACTGAGTAAAAATTTAGAGGAGAGGATAAACTATTTTTAAAAGATTGCTCCATGTAAAAAGTGTATTTTAACGATACAAGCCTAGAGGCAGAACAGATAAACAATACATTGAGTCTTGCCATTGGGATAGAAAACAAAACAACTGGAAATCCTTCAGAGAAAGAAGACTTCCTGTTTGTATGTATTTGTTATAATCATGAAAAATATGAATGTTTAAGAATGTAGAAAATTGACACCTGGCTTTTATGCCGTATGAAATAGAGTTATGTCTAAATGAAAACAATTTCCATGTAGAAACATTAGCTTCACTAGTGAGAAGAAAAGCAAGTCACATTCAGGTTTATCCATTACACAAATGGTTAGTCTCTGCTTCAAGGTAATATGTGAAAAAAGATTGAAGTCACCCCATTTGAGCTAGCACTGAGGAGGGATAAGGAACAAAGTAGGTACAAAGAGGAAAAAAAAAACCTTATATTACTAGATTCTTTAATACATAACTATGATTATGAAAAATGTAAATGGGAAAGACTTACTACTATACTCTTCCTTGAATTGATTTCACATTTTTGTTATTAAGTTAGTAGTTTAAGTTGGTACATAAGGTTTACATTAACTAGAACCATATTACACTGGAATACCGCAATCACAGAAGAGTTTATAAGTGTTTATTATTATGTATAATAATGCCTGATTATGCAGAGTGAGAATATTTGAGAGAAATGGTAGATTTTCTTTAGAAATTGTAGATATAAAAATATATGTATGGAAGGAAACAAAATCTTAGAGGCTGTAGAACAAATAACATTTAGTTTACAGGAAAATTTGTTTCATTTTATCTGTTTCTTATGCAAACAATTTACAGGTATGATTTTGGGGTTTCAAGCTCAGAACATTATTTTATCATATATGTTGTTGACAAAATAAAATAAAATAAAACCCCCAACTGATAGCAATTCAGGGATTCCTGTGATAAATCAAACAGGATTTTGTTTCAAAAAATAATTGCTAGATTATTAGTCTAGAAGTTTCAAAGTGATGGAATTTAGTTTCCTGTATTACAGAGAGGGAGGGAGGGGAGAGAGAGAGACAGAGAGAGGGAGAGAGAGAGAGAGAGAGAGAGAGAGAGAGAGAGAGAGAGAGAGAGAGAGAGAGAGAACAAAAATCATTTGCTTCAATGGTTAATCATGAAGAAAAGACATTTCAGGTTTCCATAGCAACTAAATCCCCGAGTATTCTTCATTCATCCCTCTTCTCCTGGAATCAGTCTCATTGTGGTGAGAAGGAATTGAGAGTGACATCAATGAAACTCTAATATTTATAGATCCCACTGTAGTTATTCTGCCCAGAGTGGTGAAATGACAATTCTGAAATCCAGCATTGGCTTGAACATGAAAACGTGATTTAAATGTGAGAAGGACCATGCAGTCTCTTGAATTGTACTCGTGTATTCAGCATCTATTATTTGAGCATCAAGAGAGATGGTTTTTTTTTTTCATAGACTCTGACAGGCTCAGCTTTTTCAAGAGTTTATTTTATCTCCTCTCCTTGGAAACTGATTTCAGTGGCACTTCTGGCTTAAACTTAAAAGTCAAAATACAAAAGAACTAGCACATTTATTCTTGCCTGGCAAAGAAGAGATTTATTCTGCACAGTGTAAAAACACCTGACAAGCTATCTACTTGGTACTGAAATTTTAATATACTTCTAGACTCTATTTTTAATAGGGAGATGTGTTAACATAATTGACTATGTGCCCTGCCTCCTACAAGTGCATATTAAAGATATCTAAATTTCTGTTACCATAAATCTACTATAGTCTGATGGCATTGCTATTTTTACTGGCCCATGCACTGATGAGTTGATTATAAATTCCAAAGGCACAGCTTGATGGTGGTGGTGCACAGCTTTTATCCCAGCAGTCAGTAGGCAGAGGCAGGTGGATCTCTATGAGTTTGAGGTCAGCCTGGTCTACAGAGTGAGTCCAGGACAACAGGGCTACACACAGAGAAACTCTGTCTCAAAAAAACAAAATTTAGAAAAAAACTGTGAAAAATTCCAAAGCTACCATTTTACTTTGTGAGCGTAAGCTTTAAAAATCTTGGCTCTGTCATATACAACTTAAAAGTTCAAATGTATTATTTTCACAAAGGAATCTTTTACAGTCTCAAATTCTGAAAACATTCTTTCCAGTGACTTAGTTCCATAAGACTCTCCTTATATGTTTTTGTATACTTACTGCAGTGGCTTGAGTAAGAATGGCCTCCATAGACACATGTGTTTGATGTTTGGCCCTTAGGGAGTGGCACTATTAGGAGGCGTGGCCTTGTTGGAGAAGACATGGTCTTGTTGGAGGATGTACGTCACTTTGGAACTTTGGAGGTGTGCTTTGAAGTTTTCATACACTAAATCTAGACCTAGTATGATAGTCTTTTTCTGCTGCCTCGTGATCAAGATGTAGAACTCAAAGTGCCATATATGCCTGTGTGCTGCCATGCTTCCAAACAAGATAATAACCGACCAAACTTCTGAACTGTAAGGTAGTCTCAATTGTATATTTTCCATTAGAAGAATTGATGTGGTCATGGTGTATTTTCACAGCAATAAAACCTTAACTAAGATAGTTATGTAAATATATTTCATCCGTTATTATTAATCAAACTCTATTTTTGTATAACTAGTCCAACTTTTGTTTTAAACCTATGTTTTAGGTAAGGGTATCTTAAAATAATGATATGCTGAAGACTTAACTTTCTGTTTTATTCACAAGGGAGTAAATAAAAATTTGATGGATGGAAGAAAATAAATAAATTAGGAAATAAAAATGTACTATATCCATACCGAGTTCCCCTGCATGAACAAATTTCTGTAAGCATTTTGATGTTGTTGCATTTAGAAACAGATTTAGAAAATGGATATACTTAGATACAAAATTCACTAATATTATGGCTTATTATTATTAATATTAAATAATAGAAAATTTGGTAGGTTTTATAACAAATGTTAGGATTATATAATGAACTAATCATATACTGCAGACACATAGTTTGGAACTAGCTATTCATTATAAGACACTAATTATGAGAGATGTGTTTGAACATCCTTCTGGAAATAAGCTAATATTTATGGATTTTAGTATGATTACATATTATAGGAAGACAGAAAAGAAGTGCCAGAATGACATTATACTTATAAGAGGCATTATGTCAATGATGAGATATTATATGAGTAGATATCTCAGGAGGCCAATTGAGATAGGCATACTACAAAGGAAGACTTCTAAAGAAAATAGACAATTTTCCTGTCATAAAAAGTAGGTTGAAACATTTGCTATATAGCCACAGATAGAAGGTTGTACTAAGTGAGCCAAGGGGAGGGTATTAGGATATAAATTCCCACAGTTAACAGTGAAAGCACTCATTTAAAGACTTGAAAAATGCAGGCAGAATTCTTTAGTTTATTGTGAGTGTTGGCTTGTTTTAAGCAGAGGAATAATTAGTTTTGGTTAAATAGTTAGTAGGATCATTCCACTTGCTTGTTGAGAAGAAAATTTATGAGTAGAAAGAAATTATTTGCAATAGTGTGATTGGAAACTTTTTCACCTAAACCAGGATGTCCAAACTGGAAATGGAGAAAATGAGTTGAAGTCAACACATTTAAAGGTAGAAGCAAGATTTGCTTACAGATTGAATGGGAAACATGAGCCAAAAAGAACACAGGATAAATCATGATTTGGGGTCTGAAAATTCTAAAGAAGAACTTATAAATAAGCAAGAAAAGGAGCAAATGTGAGTGGAACATACAGAGCATGACCTTGGTTTGATCCTTCCAGTCTTGTGATTCATCATATTTACCTCTGGGGAAAGCTCAGATAAGCATCTGGCTATAATTCACCAGAAACTGTGTAAGAAACAGGAGGACAAGGGTGGATATATTCTTTGATGACACATTATCAAATTGGTGTATGGAGGGCATATGTACTAACAATTAAGTTTACCTATTTCAAACATATATTGAAATGAACTGAACAGTTGTGTACACTTTTCTCATGATAAACATTTTAAATTTTTCAATTATTATCTATCACACAAACCTACCTTTTCAAACAACTATATGATACACTTCCAATCTGTAAACCTGAGTTGTGTTTTTTTAAGGTTTCAAATATATGAAGAATATAAGAAATAATCTTCAGTGTCATTTTATCGAGCATGAGAGTAATCTAGATATTAATATTTCATCGTATATTAGTAATTTTTAAAGATACATTATAATGATATATTACAGATTCATATTTTTCTATATTATATAGTTAAAATCTAGAGTAAATCATTTGGAGTGAAATTGGAGAATATATTACATATGTATGCTTAATGGAAAATGTGAACAGAACACATTGTCTTTGGAATAATCATTCCATTTTTTCATACTTATAAGAGCATATGAAATTTCTCGGTCCTACTCAATGTTACTAATGCATACATTTTTATCTGCTTATACTTCTGGGGTTCAAGTTTTGTTCATGATACCAGTAAAAGATTCATTTTCCTGCTGGCTACTTTTACTCCAACTTGACACAGGCTAAGATCATCTGGGAAGAAAGAATCTTAGCCAAGAAAAAAGATGTTTCTATAGTATTGTCTCATGAGTAAGTCTGTAAGGTAGTTTTTGATTGATTGTTGATATCTGCAAATCCAGCTCACTAGGGGTGATGCCATACCTAGGATTTTGGCTTTGAGTGTTACAAGAAAGCAGGCTGAGCAAGCTATGAAGAGCAAGGAGACAAACAGCCCAGTCCCGTGGACTCTTATCAGGCCTTGCCTCCCAGTCCCTGGCCTGTTTGAGTTCCTGTCCTAACTTCTTTAAGTAATAAAGTATAAAATAGACTACAAGCTAAAATAAACCCTTTCTTCCCTAAATTCTTTTGGTCCTGAGGTTTTCTCATAGCCCTAGACATCTAAAACATTTCTTCTCGGTGCTCATAGCCAGATGTAAAACAGCTTTTTTTTTTTTTTTTTTTTTTTTTTTTCAGTTCTAAAAATAAAGATCTGTACATCTAGGTTAACAAGAAAGCAAGAAATGTAAAAATTAGGAGATACAATGAAGGTCTAGTGAAAATCAACACTGGATTCTCATATGGAATTTGTGGGTATGGAGAGAGGAAGAGTCTTAACCTTACTATTCTGTTATTTGGATCAGCATAGTCACAGGACTGAAAGTAATATAATAATATAATGTTTTAATTTGTTTTCAGTTTAATTAATTTTGTTTCTTTATTTTTGAAGTCATTCATAGTTCTCTACTGGTTTTATTTCTTTTTCTGTTTAAAGTAACTTACTCAGAATACATCCTGATTGTGATCCCCTCACTTGTACCTTTCCAGTCCCCATCCCTCCCTCTTTCACCCTATTTCCCTCCCCTAGACCTGTGACAGAAAAGAGACCTCCTCTCCCACCATATGATCACATCAGGTCTCATCATGATCGCCTGCTTCCCCTTCCCCTGAGTGCCACATAAGGGGCACCAGAGTTCAGATCAGAGGCTTTCCCTGCTTTCTTCCTCTTTCCCGACAGCCATGGGGAATGTGCTGTCCATTGTCTAGATGTGAATAGATTGTCTAGGTTTACCACAGGCATTATCTTTCGTAGGTATAGCAGTTCATTCAGCCCCGCCCTCCCCCGTGTCCAGATCTGCTAGTTTCGATGGTCTTTTTGTATGGTTGCTGGACCCTCTGGGTCCTTCTATCTCCCCATTCTTCCCTACCACTCTCACCTGAAGTCCTGTAGTGAGTCCTAGCATCTGTCCCGATCCTCTGATCCATGAGGACTCTTAGAGGACATCTATGTTGGACTATTACCCATTTATAAGTGAGTATATACCATGTGTGTCTTTCAGGGTCTGGGTTACCTCACTCAGGATGATCCATTCTAGTTCCATCCATTTGTCTGCACATTTCAATATTTCCTTGTTTTTAATAGCTGAGTAGAATTCCACAGTGTGAATGTACCACATTTTCTTTATACGTTCTTCAACTGAGGGAGATCTTGGTTGCTTCCAGATTTTAGCTATTAAGAATAAGGCTGCTATGAACATAGTTGAGCAAATACCCTTGTTGAGTGGTAGAGCATCTTTTGGGTATATTCGAAGTTGTAGAATAGCTGTGCCATGAGGTATCCCTATTCCCAATTTTCTGAGAAAGCGCCAAATGGATTTCCAAAGTGGTTGTACAAGTTTGCATTCCCACCAGCAATGAAGGAGTGTTCCCCTTTCTCCACATCTTTGCCAGCATGTGCTGTCACTTGAATTTTTCATTTTAGACATTCTGATGGGAATAAGATGGAATCTCAGAGTCATTTTTATTTTCATTTCTCTGATGACTAACTGCATTGAGCATTTCTTTAAGTGTTTCTCAGCCATTCAATATTCCATTGTTGAGAGTTCTCTGTTTAGCTTTGAATCCAATTTCTTAATTTGTTGTTTGGTTTGGTCATGTTTAATTTCTTGAGTTCTTTGTATTGTGGATATTAACCCTTTGTCAGATGTAGGATGGGTTAAGATCTTTTCCCAATCTGTAAGCTGTCATTTTATTTTGTTGACAGTTTCCTTTGCCATACAGAAGAGTTTCAGTTTCATGAGGTCCCATTTATTATTTATTATTGACCTTAGTGCCTGGGCTGTTGGTGTTCTGTTCTCAAAATTGTCTACGATGCCAGTGAGTTGCAGGCTTTTACCCACTTTTTTTCCTAACAGATTTAGAGTATCAGGTTTTATGTTGAGGTCTTTAATCCACTTGGACTTGAGTTTGGACATGGTGATAAATATGAATCTACTTGTATTTTTTCTACATGCAGACATACAGTTAGACCAGCAGTACTTGTTGAAGATGCTATTCTTTTTCCATTGAATGGATTTGGCTTCTTTGTCAAAGATCAAGTGCCCATAGGTGTATAGACTTATTTCTGGGTCTTCAATTCAATTCGATTGATCAACTAGCCTATTTCTATGCCAGTACCATGCTGTTTTAACTGTATCTGAAGTACAGCTTGAGATCAGGAAAAGAGATTCTTCCGGAGGATCTTTTATTGTACAGGATTATTTTTAGCTATTTTGGGTTTTTAGTTTTTCCCTATGAAGTTGAGAATTGATCTTTCAATGTCTTTAAAATTGTGTAGGTATTTTGATAGAAATTTCACTGGATCTGTAAATTGCTTTTTGTAAGATAGCAATTTTTACTATGTTAATTCTGATCCACAAACAAGGGAGATGTTTTTGTCTTCTGATATCATCTTCAATTTCCTTCTCAGAGACTTAAATTTTGTTTTGTTTCTGACCCACTTTCTTGGTAAGTAAAGTTTTTCATGGTACGTATCCCTTGGACTAGTGTTTTGATATAAGTGAGTATATACCGTTTGTCTCTTTTTGCTTCTGGTTGAACTCACTCATTATGATAATTTCTAGATCAATCCATTTGTCCACAAATTTCAGAAATTCCTTGTTTTTAATAGCTGAGTAGTATTCCATCATGTAAATGTACCACAGTTTCTTAGTCCATTCTTCTACTGAAGGACACTTAGGCTGTTTCCATGTTCTGGCTATTATGTATAAAACAGCTATGAACATGGTTGAGCATATGTCCCTGTTGTGTGATAGGGTATTTTCTGGGTATATTCCAAGGAGTGGGATAGTTGGTTCTTGAGGAAGCCCTATTCCCATTTTTTCTGAGAAAGCGCCAGATAGCTTTCCAAAGTGGCTGTACTAGTTTGCATTCCCACCAGCAATGAAGGAGTGTTCCTCTCTCCCCACATCCTCGCCAGCATGTGGTGTCACCTGAATTTTTGATCTTAGCCATTCTGATGGGTGTAAGATGGTATCTCAGAGTTGTTTTGATTTGCATTTCCCTGATGACTAAGGAGGTTGAGCATTTCTTTAAGTGTTTCTCAGCCATTCAATATTCCTCTGTTGAGAATTCTCTGTTTAGTTCCAAGCCCCATTTCTCAATTGGGTTATTTGGTTTGGTGGTGTTTAATTTCTTGAGTTCTTTATATATTTTGAATATTAGACCTTTGTCAGATGTAGGGTTGGTGAAGATCTTTTACAGTCTCTAGGCTGTTGCTTTGTTCTCTTGACAGTGTCTCCTGCCTAACAGAAGCTTCTCAGCCTCATGAGGTCCCATTTATTAATTGTTGACATGAAGGCCTGGGATGTTGGTGTACTGTTCAGGAAGTTGTTTCCTGTGCCTATGTGTCCCAGGCTCTTCTCCACTTTTTCCTCTAACTGAATTAATGTCTCTGGTTTTATGTTGAGGTCTTTAATCCACTTGGACTTGAGTTTTGTGCATGGTGACAAATAAGGGTCTAATTGCATTTTTCTACATGTAGACATCCAGTTAGACCAGCACCATTTGTTGAAGATGCTATCATTTTTCCATTGAATAGATTTGTCTTCTTTGTCAAAAATCAAGTGAGCAAATGTGTGTGGATTCATCTCTGGGTCTTCAATTCGATTCCATTGATCCACCAGCCTATTGCTTTGCCAATACCATGCTGTTTTAATTACTCTTCCTCTGTAGTACAGCTTGAGATCAGGTATGGAGATTCCTCCAGAGGATCTTTTATTGTATAGGATTGTTTTTGCTATTCTGGGTTTTTTATTTCTCCATATGAATTTGAGAATTGATCTTTCAATATCTTCAAAATATTTTGTAGGTAATTTGATAGGGATTGCATTGAATCTGTAAATTGCTTTTGGTAAGATGTCTGGCCCCATATTTCTTACTTAGAAAATAAATTTATATGACAAGGTCTTTTTGAAACAAGGACAAATTTCTCCTCAAAGTTATGGACTCATAATTCTATAAAAACTAGAAATGGAATCTGGCACATGCATGCTTGGAATATATTGCTAAATTGTAGGAAATTAATATTTCAAGTGGATAGAGAAAAGATTTTTATAATAAATTTTCTAACATAAATGCTCTAGGAATTGGAAAATGGTTTTGATACAGAGGGTTTTGTGGAATAACAGTCAGTTTTTTGTCATTTAAGATTTTCAAGGGAAGCAATTTAAAATGGACTAAGATGAAGTCAACCCAGCAGAAATAATATTAAAGATTGGTCATTCCTTCTAAAAAAAAAAATGGAGCTGGTTCAAAAATACAATTTGTCTCACCAATCCAAACAGGAATAGGCAGGAATACTGTGAAAATTTTAAAGTTTATGTTTTGAGAAAGTTAATATGATTATTTCATGTTTTGTGTTCAAACTGCATATGGTTTTGCTTTTCCTTTATGTATTTTTAAAATATAAATTTTAATTATTAAGCTTATCATGTCCTACAAGTATTTGATTTTATAATAGGTTTCTCCTCAAAAGGTAAATGTACTTATCTTACCTAGTATAATATTACTTTGAAAATGGGAGGGAATGAGGAATGGGAGAATACCAAGGATGGGATAACAATTGAGATATAATATGAATAAACTAATAAAATATAATTAAAAAAAGAAAACATTTCCAAACTATAATTTATTCATTTTCTTCCTTGTATTTCTACTGCATCACCAAAACAAGCAAAAAACAACAAAGTATTCAGTGAGATGGTAACTTTTTATTTGTCAGTCTGGATAGTAACAATAGATGGCTGCATGTTTTATTAATCATTTCAAGTGTGTCCATGTCAGTGCTTTTCAATAAGAATATGTAGCTTTTAGTAAACTATATAAGATATACGGCAAACCTCAGAGTCTGGGACCTAATCCAATCCATTGGAATGTTGTGAAAAGGAAAAGATGCAGCAAGATTACCTCTCTCATAATATAAAAGCTTCAGCTACTTCTTTGAAGCTGAATGTTCATCTGTTCTTGAAACAGGAACTGAGAAAGGAAAAGAAATTCTAGGATGAGGGAAAGCACAGTCCATTACAAATTGAAAAGGAAATCTTATCAGAAGGCTCTCTTGGCAGCTTTTTCTTCAGTCTCAGTAGAAACTATTTGAGTAAGAAAACAGCTTTCATTCTCCAATTGTTTTCAGCATCTAACTGCTGCTATAAATTATTTAAGTATTCACTTGTGTGCATTCTGAGAATAGACCATTCTCAGAATGCTATATTCTCAGAATGCTATTCTGAATCATATATTGGATTGAGCTAGAAATTATCATAATGAGTGAGTTAACCCAGAAACAGAAAGACTTAAATGGTATATACTCACTTATATCTGCATACTAGCCAAAGGGGCATGTCCCACGAAAGCCTTCACTTACCAGGAAACTGGGACAGAGGGGAGGACATCCTATTGAGACTCTAGATGAGAGAAGCATGGGAGAATGGCAAAGTAGAAGGATCCAGAGGGTCCCAGAAACCTACAAATAGAACATTATGATAGGCAGATTTGGGCCCAGGGGTCCCGCTCAAACTAAGGCACCAGCCAAGGACAATACAGGCGGTAAACTTTAAACCCCTACCCAGATCTAGCCAATGGTCAGAACAGTCTCCACACTTGAGTGGAGAGTGGGATATGACTTTCTCACATACACTGGTGCTTCACATTTGACCATGTCTCCTGGAGGGGGATACCTGGTGGCACTCAGAGGAAGGACAGCAGGTTACCGAGAAGAGACTTGATACCCTATGATCATATACAGGGGGAGGTAATCCTCCTCAGGAACAGTCATAGGGGAGTGGAATAAGGGGAAAAGGGGAGGGAGGGAAGAATGGGAGGACACAAGGGATTGGATAACCATTGAGATGTAACAAGAATAAATTAATAATAATAAAAAAAGAAATGTATGCTATACATTTCAACTGGTTGCAGAATGGGAGTTTAAAAAGGTCAATGAATATATTGAAAATAAACTCTTACATTCATAAGGAAATGTTTTACAAGTAAAGTATTGTAGCACACACAGTTTCTAACTAATAGTTTATTATAACTAATATGAAATATAATCATAACATTGATTGGGTGTTTTTTGGACCTCATCCTTTTAATGAGAAACGTATTGGAGAACAAACAATCTATGGAGAAGGATAAAAGGTTAAGAGAACTTGCTGTTCTTCCAGATAATTGAGGTTCACTTCCCAGAACCCACTTTAGGTAACTCATCATACTTCCAGCTTCTGGGGGATACAACACCTTGCACTGTCCTCTCCTGGTATACATATGTACATATATGTTCTTCTCTTAGTCTCTGTCTCTGTCTCTCTCTAAATTTTATGAAAGTATATAGGGATGATGCCTCTCTGCAGAGACCCCTTGGCCAAACATTAGGCAGAATTCCAGGTAATCTCACTGAAGAGAGTTGGTAAAGTGGTAAGGGGAGTGCACGGGGCATTAGAGGAGCCTGAAGGGTCAAGGAAACTACAGGAACAGAGCCTACAGAATTAGTTAAGCATGTTTTATAGGGGTTCTCTGATATGAGTGACAATCAAAGAGGCTGTGTAGATCTGACTTAGGTATATATTATGGTTGTGATACTTGGTGTTCTTGTGGAACACCTACAGTGAAATAAAGGGTATCTGTGTTTGCTTTTAGGACCCTTTTCTCTTAATGGTTTGCTTTGTCCATCCTTAATATGAAGGGAGGTGCCTAGTCTTATTGCAACTTGAAATGTTGTGTTTGGTTAATATCCCTGGAATAGCTGTTTTTGTTTTTTATTTTTATTTTTTTTCCTGAAGGGAAATAAAGTAGGACTTTATCTAAGGGAAAGGCAAGCTGCATGTGTGTGGAGGGGAACAGCAACTGGGAGGAGTGGAGGGAGGGTAAATTGTGGTTTGGATGTAATGTAGGAGAGAAAAATAAATATAAAAAAAATAAAGGAATGACAGGAGAATTAAAACAATTTGGTTTAAAAGGAATGAAGGATGGAAGGATACAGTAAGGAAAAGGAAATGTGGAGGGAAAACTAACTCTAAGGCCTTTTGAACAGTTGGATGGAAACCTACTACTGTAGACACTTCCTAAAATATAGTCATATATGAAAGGAATTTAAATGGAGTCATCATATAATGAGTAAAAAATACTCCTATTAACAACCATATGTTTACAACAACAACCAAAAGGCACAATAAATGGATTACATTTTTAAAAATCCTTTGGAAAATAGATTTCTCCAAATACCGTTTTCTACTGCCAATGTTATTGGTTATCCTCCACAGCTTAATGTAAAAATCACGAGGGCTGATTGTTGAAGACACCACATACTTAGAACATAAAACATAGATAAATGTAGCTAGTACTCAAATGATATTTTCATCCAAACTGGCTAGAGTTCAGAGTGCTAGAATGTTCTATACATGCTCTCAGAGGAAATAAGTAAACATCATTCTCTTAGGGTATAAATATTATGAACTATAATAATTACATATCTGCAATTTATGCCCACAGGGACAATATTAACCTGTGTATTAGAAGAGTAACAACAGACTTTTTTATTGTATTTAAAACATACTGAGAAAGATAAAATTCATTTCTAAACTTGGTGATGAGGTTAGAAATCCAAGACTAGGTAGGTCATAGAACCTGGGGGAAATTTCCTATTATTCTGTTCAATGTACATAGTAGTACAATGACTAATAATGACATATTGTTATTATATCCAGAGATCAGTGTTTTGCATAAACCTGAGAAAATCAACTTATTTTGTAGCAGATAACACAGAGACTCATAAATGGATAATGTGAAGAAAGTAAATATGATATCTTTTTAATGCTAGCTCCCTTCGATATTCTGCTTTCTATGCAGAAGAGAAAATAGAAACACTAAGAACCAGAGGTGCTGGACTATTTTATCAAAGCAGCATTTTTCAGACCCAAAATGATGTGAAGAAATGGAAAGACTCTTCCACTGTTGGTGTGAGTGAAAACTTGTACAACCACTGTGGAAATCTATCTGACCCTTTATCAGAAAATTGGGACTAACTCTACCTCAAGACCTAGCTATACAACTCCTAGGTTTACACCCAAATGGTGCTCCACCATAGGGCAAGGAAATTTGCTCAACCGAGTTCATAGCAGCTTTATTCATTAGAGCCAAAACCTGGAAACAACCTAGAATAGATAACTAAAGAATGGGAAAAGAAATTATGGTGCATTTGCACAATGGAATATTACTCAGCTTTTAAAAACAAAGAAACCATGAACGTTGCAAGGAAATAGATGGAACTAGAAAAGATCACCCTGAGTGAGGTAACTTATTCCCAGAAAGATACACATGGTATGTATTCACTTGTAAGTGGATTTTGGCCATATAGTACAGGATTAACATACTATAATGCACTGACTCAAAGAAGATAAGTAACAAGAAGGATCCAAAAGAGGAAGCTTAAGTCTCACTTAAAAGAGGAAATTTATTAGATAGTGGTAGTTGTTGAACAGAGGGGACATGGCAGGACAAGGGAGCACAAAGAGATATAAGAATGGAGCTCAGACCTTGGAAGAGCAAGGCCAGGGAGACAGAAGGCCTGTAGGGAAAAGAGAAAATGTGGGTCGGAGTGTCTCTGTGACAAACTGGAAACCTAAGTCAGGGTAGGCTACTGTAAGGATATGAGGACAAGTCTAGTAGCGATTTCTATTAGCAGGGACCATAGAGACTGAAAAGAACTCCTAGTAGAGGAGACTATACAAAATTCCAGGTAGAGGGAGGGGAACACCAACTCACTCACAGAAACTTCAACTCAAAATACACCCTGCCTACAATGTATGCAGGGATAAAGGGATAGCAGAGATTGAGGGAATTTCCAAACAGCGCCTGGCCCAACTTTAGACATACCCCATGGGAGGGAGGCAACCCCCGACACTATTAATGGTAGTCTGCTATACTTGGAGATAGGAGCTTAGCAGAGTCATCCTGTAAGAAGCTCCACCTAGCAGAATTTTGAAACAAATGCTGGCACTCACAGCCAAACATTGGTCTATGCATAGGGAGTCTTGAGGAAAACTAGAGGTTGGCGGTGGTGTGGGGAGGGGGTGGGGGGAGGAAGAAAAGGACTTGAAGGTTAAAGGAGATCTACAAGAAGACAAAAAGGCCAACTAGCCAGGGCCCAGAGGGGATTCCTGAGACTAAAGCATCAATCATGCATGGGCTGGACCTAGCCCCCTACACAGATGTAGCCAATAGGCAGCACAGACTTTGTGTGGGTCCTCAAGAAATGGGAGCAGGAGCCTCTGACATGGACTCTGTTGCCAGGTTTTTTATCATTTCATCCAGGCAGGACTGCCTTGCACAGCCACAGGAAAAGATGCTTACTCTTGGTGTGACTTGATGAGCTGGGGTGGATGGTAAGGGAGATCCCCTTTTCTGTGCACTAGGGTAGGGATAGTTGGCTAGAGGGAGAGAGGGAGGGAGGGTAGGATTGGGAGGTGAGGAGGGATGTGTCTACAACTAAGGTAAAGCATGAATAAACAAAATTTAAAAAGAAAAGAAAAACAAAAATGACAGATGCATATGTGAACTCATGAAGACTGTTACAACATGTACAAGACCTTCACAAACAGATTAACCAAAATGCTAAGAGTAAAGGACTAGAAGCAGGCACAAAGTCATACCTCTCGTAAAGGTATAGTAGGGAATCCTGGTTTTTTCAACAGAATGAGACTAAATATGTTAACCACAGTTCACAAAGTATCTCATGCTCAGTAGATGTTGACTGACACAACTTAGGCTCCGTGTTTTGTTTTGATATTTTTTATAAATTCTTTTTTTTATTAATTTATTCATATTACATCTCAATGGTTATCCCATCCCTTGTATCCTGCCATTCCTCTCTCCCTCCCATTTTCCCCTTACTCCTTTCCCCTATGACTGTGACTGAGGGGGACCTCCTCCCCTTGTATATGCTCATAGGGTGTCAAGTCTCTTCTTGGAAACCTGCTGTCCTTCCTCTGAGTGCCACCAGGCCTCCCCATTCAGGGGACATGGTCAAATACGAGGCACCAGAGTTCATGTGAAAGTCATACCCCACTCTCCATTCAGCTGTGGAGAATGTTCTCTCCATTCATTATGTTTTGATCATATTCTCTCCTCTTCCCCACTCTCCCAGATACTCCTATCTTAGCTCAGCTTTCTGTTATTTAATAAAAGTCCAAGACCAAATAAAAAGCCTATTAAAATACACAGAATGCAGTTAATTTTGGACAACTTCTCCTAAGCATGAGGTCTGTCTGGTAATGTTGTGTATAGAAAATATTTCCTTAATGCCCTTTACTATTTCTTTCTCTTACAAATTTTTTCTTTCATGTTTGCTTAAATGAGATAAATAACATGAATCTGGGTGTGGTGGGAGGGAAGATATGGAGGAGCTGGCGGAAAAAAAGAATGTGATTAAAATATACTGTATAAAATCGTATTAAAATAAACTTTAATATGAAAGGACAAGCATTTCCTAAATTTCAGAATATTAACAAAAAAAGGAAAGAAGTAATGAAGGAAAAAAAGGAAGGAAGGAAGAAAAGTCTTTTCAAATCTAAGATGAAAGAGGGAAAGAAAAAGTATGTAAGAAAAGCTTAAATGTACCAGTTCAAGGACAAAAAAGGTGACATAAATGAAGAAGGAGGCTTGTTAGGAGGAAGAAAGATTTCAGAAGGAATTGGGCAAATGTGCGAAAAAGAAATGGGGACAATAAAAATAACAAATTTTCATTACATTCTTACTTGAATCTTGCAAATAATAAAAATGAAATTTAATTATGGAACTAAAAGAGCATGATGCCGTAATAGCAATTCAAAGTACACGTGTTTAAAATTAAATTTATTGTCAAGAATTATACTATGAGAAAAGATGCAACATGTATTTTTTACAGGTTCATGGTTGTCATATTAACAATGTGATGATTAAATAAGCAGAAATATTTATTTAAAAAAGAAAGAAAATGACAAAATTTTTTAGTTAGACAATAGAATAGAAGACAAAATGAAAACAAAAACATGGATTCAGAAACATACACCAAATTTGAAAGTTGTAACAAATGGTAAATATTGAGTCTGAATTTTTCCTGGAGTCAGTTTGATAGTTTTTCTTTCAAAATTCTACTAACAATTTAAATGTGAGCTTATATATAAGGACACATCCATTGAATAAATGTAATTTATTAAGTATCCACTTATGTGTTTTGCAATGCTTCAGCTCAAGAGTGTGTACCATATTCATGATTTCTTCTCCAGTTTTGTCTTATCCTAATATGATCTAGGTATGATTAATTAATAAGCATCTTTGTATTATTCATTTTACTTAGATACTTAAACCTCCCTTTGAACAGTCAACTCATGAGATATATTTTAAAATAAATTATAAGAAGAAGAACACAGAAATAAGCAGGCCTTCGTACTATGAGTATATAGATATTATAAATTATCCTTTTAAACTTTAAGAGGCAAAATCACATTAGCTTAAATCTCAAGAATAAATTCCTGCAATACAAACTTCTGGAGAAATCGTAAAAGGACATTTTGGACTGCTATGGCAATGATATATGTGATTTTTAAAATTCATGCCTCCCCTGTGAGTTATATTATTGCTCTAAAGAGTGTGTGGGCAACCATTTTGCTTCGCGGAGCATAGCAAGTGTTAGTTTTGATATGTAGCTTAGTCCTTTACTATCTTCAAGACCATTTTTCTTCACACATGTGGCTATAACCTTTGAGTAGCTCTAAAGTGTTTCTAATGTAATATTCCTTGAACTAAAGAACTAAGAGCTGAATTAGAAGTATTCAAGGAGAAAGATGCTTAACATAATATGATTCTTAGCTCAAAAAATTCAGTCGTTTGTAGCTATAAGGAGACCCAAGACAACTGAGCTTGAGGTCAGGGGAACACGTCACATCTTACAGAGAGGGACAATTTGAGGCTCTGAAACAGTACCCTATAGGTCATCATTTCACCTTAAAGAAATAGTTTTAATGCATAGTAACTATTGACCCATTTGACACAATGGTTTGGCTGGTTTGGCCATAACGTGTTTTAAAAGGCCCAGAGAGTATGGGAGAGTAGAAAGTTCGCATCCTCCATATCCTTCAATTTAATTTATTATTCTGCAGACTGACAACTTTCTATAGCTTAGGAGAAGCATGAGATTCTTCTGTTATCATAATTGATCAGAAATATGGTAACTATCTAAGTAAGAGATTTGTTTCCATATCACATGTTGTCATTGACAAACCAAGATAAATAATTTTTTTAACTTGAAATTATATATGATGATTCAATATTTATATACATAAGGATCTTTAAAAAATGTGTAGTGTTTTTCTAGGACCTGACAGAATTTGCATTTGAGAGATAGGGATACCATGCTGATTTTATTCCTCTCAAATATAGTAGTTACTGTTTTGTCACTATGAACAAATAACTAGAAACTTCTTAGGGAAGTACACAAGACATCTTTTGAGTTACCACTTCAGTCCACTGAATTAGGCATAGCATGGAGATTGGATCTTCCCAAAGTTCCTGAGCATGTGGTGGAATCTCTTGGTTGGCATCACAGTGGATCAGAAGGTAGAAAGTATAAGAAAGACCAGGGGCTCACCACAACATGAAGAACTGTACTAAAAGGTCCCAGCATTAGAAAGGTTAATAACCATAGTACTAGTTGAAAATTTAGAATAATTTTGGTACATTTCATAAAAATATTTGTACTAATCTGAAACTACAAAGTGAATTTTGATAAGCATTTGTTTTGCATAACACCAGTACACTTGCTAGAGTTGTGTGTTGCTCAGTTGGCTATCAATTTCAGCTCTGTGGGTTGCCAGCTATTCTTCTCTGCTTGTATATCCTGCAGAGTAGATCTGAGGATAGAACCTCTTTGAAGTTAATGTGAATCTCAGGCTAAGACCAATTCAAAAGTGCGTGCATTCCTTTCCAACTTATCTCTGCCACATCACTCTGATGATTCTGGCCTTTTAAATTTAGATTAACTTTCCAAAATAAATGTAGCACAAACATAAGTTTCTTGAAGATTATTTAGCTTCTATATAAAGAGGTAATATGTTTAATATTTAGCTATTAATTTTACATAGCAGATTGATTAAGTAACCTCATAAATTAACTATATTTAATAGTTACGTTGCAGGTAATAGAGCAATAAGTATATCAGTAATTGAGATGAAGTCATGCCTTGAATAATTCTTATTTTAGCAATGATGTTGAATATAGAGTCATTAAATGAATGCCAGCTTTCAAATCTGACTGGATCTCCTCCAATATCATATAAATTAGGAAATGTCCCATAGATATTCGACCTAAGACAAATAAACGGTGGTTGGTAGATGGCCTAGTGCACAAGAATATCTTCTCTGTAAGCATTAGGAGCAGACTGAATCAGTAGCACTGAAGTAAACAGACAGATATGATTGTGAGTATCTATAACCTCAGCATTGGGTAGAATTCACTGAACAAGTAACCTACCTGAAATAGATGTCAGTGACCAGAGCTTGTCACGAGGAAATATGGTAGAGAGTATAGAAGACATCCAACATAATCAATACTCTCACACTCACATCCATGCAGTACACACACACACACACACACATACACACACACACCCCTGAGTGAGTGACAGAAAAGAATGTAATTTTTAAAAAGAGTAGATAACTATTAACTTCTATTGGTATTACTTTTATTATGTAAGTTTTTATTCATATTAGTGGAGATTCTTATATTTTATATTTTCAATCATGCATGCTAGTTTTACTACTCAAATATAACATTTCTTTATACTTCACCACATTTCTAAGCCTTTACTGATCACTATAATATAAGGTATGTCAGCTATACCACCTCTGGGCCTATAGTCAAAGGTTGCTATACAACCTACTCAACCTATGACCTACAACAAGGACACCTACTCAACTTTGTTCATAGCAGCTTTTTTTTTTTTTAATAGCCAGAAACTAGAAAAAACCTAGATGTCCATCAGCCGAGAATGGATAAAATAACTGCGGTATATTTACACAATGGAATACTACTCAGCTATTAAAAACAAGGAAATCCTGAAATTTGCAGGCAACTAGATGGAAGTAGAAAAGATGATCCTGAGTGAGGTAAACCAGACCCAGAGAAACACAGTTGGTATATCATCACTTATAACTGGATTTTAACCAGATAGTAGAGAATAAACATACTATAATTCACAGACCAAAAGAAGATAAGTAATAAGGAGGACCCAAAGGAGGATATGTAAATCTCACTCAGAAGGGAAAATAGAATAGAGGGCAGAAGTGGTTGAAGAGAGGGAACAAGGAAGCAAAGAGAACAGGGGCAGAAATGAGGATGGAGATAAGAGCTGGGAAGAACAAGGTCAGGAGGGCAGAGGGCCAGCAGAGAGAAGAGAAACTGTGGGCAGTGCCATCTCTGTGATCTAAGAGAGGATAGGCTACTGGTAAGATATGGGGTGACTCTAGGCAAGACTACTAGTAGCAGAGGTCACGGATACTGACGAGACCACCCTCTAACTAGACAGAACTCCTAGTTGAGGGAGAGGAACACCAATCCACCCAGAAAAACACTTTCTTCACCTGAAATTTACTCTGCCTACAAGCTGTGCAGTGATAAAGATAGAGTAGAGTTGGAGGGAATGTCCAACTGAGGGAATGCTTGCCCCAACCTGAGACCCATATTTTATTAAATATATATGCTTAATAACAAACAGAAAAAATAATAGCCATTATAAGTAGGGTGATAGAATAGTTTCAAATATACATTTTATAGACAGCTAATGATTTTGAGTATTTTTTAATATAATTGTTCTCCATGGATATTTAAAATGTTAGCAAGTCTAATAAAAGTAATCCAATTGAAAAACAAGGATTATGATGGATTTGAATCAATGCTTTTTAAATAAATTACCTTGGTTTTGGAACGCCAATGATATGGTAAGTATTCAAGGCCATTTCATTCATTAATTTCTTACAGTTCTTTTTCTAGGGATGGGACCCTATGGAGTTTCTCCCTTCCCAGTTACCATGAGGTGCTCTCTCCTGAATATGAAAAAAACATCCCTTTCTCCTGTTTACCCATTCTGTTGTTTTTGTATGAGATCAGCACTGATATTATTCTTGTGCTTTTGTTGAATTACCTCTAATTGCATAAAGTCAAGCTTGATGCTCACCTCATTTAACCCCTCCTGCTCTTAGTACATACAGAGTCATTCCTCATCATTACAAGAATAAAAGAAATGATTAAGTAAAATGAGGGATTTGGAGAGTGACAGACTATTACTCACATAATAGATACTATGCCACATTTTAAAATATTTACTTATTAGTTGTTAATTGTTTATATTCTAACTTCTATCTAATTTTCAGCATAATAGATCATATTCACTTATGTATGTGATAAACATATATCTATATGATATTTAGCACATGCACCGCTTTATGATATTTTTGTTTTGATGCTACAATGTGGTTTTGGTTTCAGGTAATTCACAGAGTCATCTATATCCTTCAGATAATGATGTTACGTAACAGAAACAAGTATGATTGTTTTCTCTTGAAAAAAAGAACATTTTCTTCTCTATGAAGGCTACGTTCCTCCTTAGTAAACAGTAGTATAGAGGAAAAAATAGATATCACTGATTCCTCTGAGATTTTGATGGAATGAATTGCAGGAGAGAAAATTAATAGACTATATGACTCCAGTAACGAAAGAGAGCACTCACAGAAACATGATGATCCTCTGTACAACATGATTCAGAAACTTATACCTGGAAAGATACAGTGAATACTGTCAAGAGAATAGGAAATTGTTCTAGATGGATTCAATGGTCTTGGGGAATATATTAGAGTTTTTTTTTTTTTTTTTTTTTTTTTATTAATTTATTCTTGTTACATCTCAATGTTTATCCCATCCCTTGTATCCTCCCATTCCTCCCCCCCCATTTTCTATATTAGAGTCTTGAGTGAACTGTCAGGTTCACAAAACTGACAGTGACATGTGGAAGATCCTAGAAGTATAGAACAATGATTTATGACATAACTGTATCCAGGTATATTGAGGGAGTTCAGTCCTTCTGTTTGCCATAAAAATTTACTCAGTGGAAGCATGGATAAAGAAAAATATTTCTTCTTGATAGATCAGAGTTCTATCTATTTCAGGTCATCACAGAAATTCTCTCTCCCAAGCCTGAGTAGAGGAGGAACAAGAAAGAGACAGGAAAAAGGTTATAATACATCTAGGGTTCCCTATTTTTCTACTCATTTAAGTTACTCAGCATGTCCAACAAACAACATTGGAATATCATTCTGTAGGTATCAGTGGTATTAAGAAAGTGGTTTCTGGGGCAGTTGTGGACTATTTTGAAGAAGAACAGGCCTTAGAATAAAATTTTTTTTTCCAGAAGAATGACTACATCTGACAATATACTCTCGTTGGGTGAATTTTTGTTCCCTAAATATCTATCCAACTTCTAAACAATAAATTGTTTTGTACACATGTCTTTGTGATCATTGTATCAACTCACAAGACTGGTTAGATTTTATAATCACTCAGTTAGCAAATGTCAAGATTTCATGTGTTTAACCTGAGTAGTATTCCATTGTGTAAAGTACCAGTTTTTTTTAATTCATTCCTTGATTGGGGGACATCTAGGTTGTTTGCAGATTATGGCTATTATGAATGAAGCTGCTATGAACATAGTTGAGCAAATGTCCTTGTTGTATGGTGGATCCTCTTTTGGGTATTTGCCCAGGGTTTTGAGGTAGAACTATTCCCAGTTGTCCGAGAAAGTGCCAGATCGAGGTCATTATGGCTAAGCACTAGCCCATGATGGTTTCAGCAGTCTGTGTTACATTCATACTTCAAGGAAAGACTCATTTTCCCCAAGTAACTTTTCTGAATTAATTTTAAAAGTGGTTGTATGCATTTGCACCTCACCCAGAAAGTCCTAGCTATAGCAATAAGACAACTAAAACAAACCAAAGGGATACAAATTGGAAAGGAAGAAGTAAAAGAATCACTATTAACACATGACATGATAGTATACATAAGTGTCCTCAAGAATTCTACCAAGGAACCCCTTCAGCAAAGTGGCTGGATACAAAATGAATTTTAAAAAAGATTAGCAGCTTTCCTATATGCAAAAGACAAACCGGCTGAGAAGTAAATCAAGGAAACAATACTCTTCACACTAGCAACAAAACATAAAGTATCTCAGTGTAATTCTAACCAAGCAAGTTGAAGACATGTATGAAAAAAAAATCCAGTCTCTGAAGAAGGAAATTGAAGAAGATAGCAGAAGATTGACAGATCTCCAATGCTCACGGATCAGTAAGATTAACATAGCAAAAATGGTCATTTACCAAAAGCAATCTACATATTCCATGCAAGTCTCTGTCTTAAATACAAATGTATTACATTTACTTTAAGATACTTGTCAACTATGCTCTTTATGGGGAACAAAACTACAGTATTATTAAAGCAGTTTATGCTGGATATTGAAGATGTCCTACAGAATAAAGAACAGAGTAAATAAAAAAATAAACAAATAAATGTACAAAATAATTCATATATAACCTTATTTTGTTGTGGTTTCTTTTAGATGAATATTGGAAAATAGTGTCTGTAATTTTTTAACAAATTACATTACTCTTTACTTTCAAGTATAATAATTTTTCTAAGAATAGTATCATCATTTTACATGTGATTAATAATGTTATAGTGTTATAATGATTTTTATGTTGCTACAAAAATTATTCTGCTTTCTTTCAATTAAGAAAAAATTAATACAGAAAGTCTTCTGTTTTATCTTTAAAAGTAATATTGAATCTCAGTTAAAATAGATTTTAAGAACTCTTGTTTTTAAAGGTGATTTTATACTTTTCCTATATCTTATTTTAAATTATGTGACCTATAGAAATAAAAACAGATGTTAAATATGTTTACAAAACAAAATAATTTCATAACACATTTTAGTATATTATAAATTTTATCAGCCTACTTTTTTCTGTAATGCTTAGCAAAATTTAGTGGCTCAAAACAAGCATGTTATTTAATTTTTCATTATTAGGCCATCTGGAAAGTTCAAGGGTCCTTTATGTGCTGAAATATCTTCTATGGCAATGCCAGACTGTAGGATAGGTGTTTACTAAATAATCTAAATAATTGAATAAGTGGCTGGAAGTTGACAAAGTTGATAGAGCACAGCTGAAATGTTTCATTTTTGCTCTGTGTCTTTCCTTACCCAATAGGTGATAAGAATTACTCTGTCTTAGTTGTCTTCATCTTTCAAATTGACATATCTTAGAGTTTGAAGGAGTTTCAACTGAGCAGTTTCCCAGATCATACTGGCCTGTGGGCATATCTTTAAGAGATTATCTTGACTCATGACTGATGAGAGAGGGTAAGACCATTATGTGCAAACTTGTGAGTTTACAGTGGTCATTCTTATTCAAACTGCTACTGTTATTTATAAAGAATACCAAGTGCTCCAAAGATTAAGAGTCCCAATATGCAAGTTCTTTTTGAGTGGCTGCTTACTACGTTTATTATTATCTGCAATTGGTACCCTTCATTATCAACCTGACTAGATTCAGAATCATGTATGAAAAACACCTCATAGCATTTCTTTGTCGTTGTTGCCAAATAGATTTAACAGAATAAAAGATGTTTCATGCTGAAGGTAGGAGTTACTAACCTCTAGCTTGGGGTCTTGGCCTGAACCCTAAGAGTTAAAATCAGAAAACCAAGTTGAGAAAGGATTCTTGTTCTCTGTTTCCTGAATTCTATTTCACCAAGATATGTACCAACAGATTATATTCTTGTTGTCACAGATCTAAACTACCATTGATGACACAACTTTCCAATAATGAAGGACTGAACTCATATACTAAAAGAAAAAATATAAACTTTTTTCTTTTAAAGTTGCTTTTACTCTAATAGTTGGTCACATTAATGAGAAAAGTAAGTAAAAGATGAGTCTATTCACTGAAACAATTCATGGCAAATGTGAACATAAAAGGAAACAAAAGAAAATACTAATTAGCAGAGATATAATGGATTAGCCATTCACTTTTGGAAAGAGCATCTTCTGAATTATTGACTTTTACTGTAAAATTAATTCCCCAAGTAAATTGATAATATCAGTGGATACCAGTTGAAGATCCATCCATGCCCATAGATTAAAATCATGGATAATAGCAGAATTGAGGACAAAAATAGAAAAAAAAAAGGCATTGTATTATTTTTTTCACAAAAATCCTGTTGCAAGAAACATGTAATAGTAAAAGAATATTAACTATTTGATATATATCCTGTTACTATAAATATTTATATTACCATTTTTAGCACACTTTTGTATTACAAAATCATTAAAGATGTCTCACATCCTACTTGAATAAAACATTAAACAAACACAAACTGAGGAATCTCTACTAGAAGAATGTTCAAACAAAAATATTTTACTATGAAATAGAGGCATGTTAGCAAACAAAAATATATCTCACAAAGTAAAAATGTGGTGCCATGATTTTATAGAGAATTATCCAACAAAAGTTATCCATTTGTGCAAACATTTTCCAACGTTTCCCAATCTGTTACTGATACAATGTGTTGAATAGATATGCACAACCTAATGTCTCTTTCTTAAGTTGACAAGGAATTAGTCTTCCTACAAATCAAAAAACTTTCAAGAAATCAGGCAATAAGATGTTTGGGGAGCCAGGTGTGGTGATGCATGCCTTTAACGCCAGCACCTGAGCAGCAGAAGTAGACAGATCTGTATGAGTTAGAGGCCGGGCTGGTCTACAAAATGAGTCCAGGACAGCCAAGGCTATCCAGGGAAACCCTGTCTCAAACAAACAAACAAACAAACAAAAAGATGTTTGGGGAGACACAATTATTACAGGAAGCCATCAGCCCAAGCTTATAACCTTAGTAAATGCTCCTGTTTCTGAATAATTTCCCATTTAAAGTCAATCTCACAATTAAGTTCAGCACTGATTGTCTCCCATATTCCTCTGTTTACATATGAAGTGATTTTTATCCAGTCATGTATGTGACTTATACTTTATGTCCTTCTGGCTTCATTGTAAATTTTTGTCCCTGTGTCTTCCTACTCTTGTATCACTCAAACCAGATAACTGACTGAGCCCAGGTCTATCTCACCAAACATTTTCCCTTGCTTTAACTGAGAGTTAATGATCCTCTGCCCATAGTGTTTGCTAAAGGCTGCCTTTCATCCTATATCCTAAACAGGTTGAATTCGGCAGCTATTTCTGTTTTATTGTGTTGGAATTTACACCTTAATTTTAGTCCTTTAAGATAACTGCAATGGATTAGGGGATTTACGCGTTTCAGTTCCCCTTCCTCTCTCTATCTTTATCTTTTGCTCATCAAAGTCTCTCAATCATTTCCTCTCTTGTTTCTAAGCACAGCCTCTGATACACCTGCTGTCATGCTGGATCTATTCAGTATCCAATATAATCACCCAAATCATTGCTTTAAACATCATTTACTGGCATCTTCTACCGCAGAAATGTACAAATTTAGTCCAAATTGCCATCAAAAATTGACTCTCACTCACACATTTGCCTTCTTAATAAACTAGTTCTTACTTTATTCAGACTAAAAATTTAAAATCATCTTAGACTTTCTTGTTAGTTACATTCTAGATATACTATCTAATTTTTATTAATTTATTCATATTACATCTTGATTGTTAGCCCTTCCCCTGTTTCCTCCCATTCTTCCCTCCCTCCCATTTCTCTCCTTCTCCCCTCCCCTATGTCTGTGACTGAGGGAGACCTCCTCCCCCTATATATGCTCTTAGAATATCAAATCTCTTCTTGGTAACTTGCTATCCTTCCTCTGAGTGCCACCAGGTCTCCCCATCCAGGGGACATGGTCAGAGAAGGGGCACCAGAGTTTGTGTGAGAGTCAGATCTCACTCTCCACTCAACGATGGAGAATAACCTGTTCATCGGCTAGGTCTTAGTAGGGGTTCGAAGCTTACTGCCTATATTCTCCTTGGCTGGTGCCTTAGTTTGAGGAGGACCCCAGGATCCAGATCTGTCTGTCATAAAGTTCTTCTTGTAGGTTTCCAGGACCCTGTGGGTCCTACTATTTCCTCTTTCTTCCATGCTACTCTTGCCTAAAGTCTCAATAGGATGTCCTCTCCTCTGACCCACTTTGTTGGTAAGTAAAGATTTTCATGGTACGTATCCCTTGGACTAATGTTTTGATATAAGTGAGTATATACCATTTGTCTCTTTTTGCTTCTGGGTGAACTCACTCATTATGATAATTTCTAGATCAATTCATTTGTCCACAAATTTTGGGAATTCCTCGTTTTTAATAGCTGAGTAGTATTTCATCATGTAAATATACCACAGTTTCTTAGTCCATTCTTCTACTGAGGGACACTTAGGCTGTTTCCATGTTCTGGCTATTATGTATAAAGCAGCTATGAACATGGTTGAGCATATGTCCCTGTTATGTGGTAGGGCATTTTCTGGGTATATTCCAAGGAGTGGGATGGCTGGGTCTTGAGGAAGCCCTATTCCCATTTTTCTGAGCTTTCCAAAGTGGTTGTACTAGTTTGCATTCCCACCAGCAATGAATTAATTCAGTTAGAGGAAAAAGTGGGGAAGAGCCTGGGACACTTAGGCACAGGAAACAACTTCCTGAACAGAACACCAACAGCCCAGGCCTTAATGTCAACAATTAATAAATGGGACTTCATGAGGCTGAGAAGCTTCTGTAAGGCAGGAGACACTGTCAAGAGAACAAAGCGACAGCCTACAGAATGGGAAAAGATCTTCACCAACCCTACATCTGACAAAGGTTTAATATCCAAAATATATAAAGAACTCAAGAAATTAAACACCACAAAACCAAACAACCCAATTGTGAAATGGGGCTTGGAACTTAACATAGAATTCTCAACAGAGGAATATCAAATGGCCAAGAAACACTTAAAGAAATGCTGGTCCTCGTTAGTCATCAGAGAAATGCAAATCAAAATGACACTGAGATTCCATCTTACACCCTTCAGAATGGCTAAGATCAAAAACTCAAATGACACCACATGCTGGCGAGGATGTGGAGAGATAGATATACTATCTATACCCCACCAAAGTGTATATCAGACCCAGAATTCACCAATATTTTTACTAGTGTTACCATCACAATCTCACCTTTGTATCGCTCCACTAGTATCTCTGCAGTCCCATTACTTATCTTTTTGTTTCTACACTATAGTATAGTCTCAAAATAAGGACCACAGTATTTTCTTTAAAATAAATGTCATATTAGAGTTCTCTAGAACAGAATTTACAGAATATATGTTAAAATGTATTTATTTATTGTCTAATATGTTTTTCCCTTCAAAATTCAACCATGGTGCCCTGATTTTCCCAAATAAATTATGCAATTTCTTGAGTTACATTTTTCTTCTATAAGTATGTGCACCCACAAATGAAGAGATATAAGCTTTAGAACTGGTAATGCTACGATAATATTATTAAGGTTCCTAATACTTTATGTCGATTTAAATTAGACAAACTTACTTTTTGGTTTAATTTAAATTATTTTCAATTTTGAAATTTAATTATTCTTTGTGAATTTTATGCAGTATAGCTAAATCATACTCTTTCATTTCCCCAACTCCTGACAGATTGTCCTTCCTCTCTATTCATTCAGCTTCAAGTTCTTTCTCTCTCTCAAATGCACACACACACACACACACACACACACACACACACACCATGCCTATATACTCATTCGCTCATAGGTAGGTACAGACTCATGCCCATACACACACACACACACACACACACACACACACACACACACACACACAGCATGTCCATATGCTCATGCACCCATGCATAGGTACAGATACATGCACACACACACACACACACACACACACACACACACACACACACTCCACGCTCATATGCTCATGCACTCATAGGGTAGGTACAGACACATGCACACACAAACACACAAACCAAAACAAAAAAAGCCAAAAAAATCGTTAGAGTGCAACTTCACTTGACAAATGTTTTCTAAAAATGGAGCCTTCCCTGGTCTGTGATTGACATTCCACTGAACAAAAGTCATTTTTCTTCACCGGACAAGTATTGATTGTAAATGGCTTCTTAGCTGGGACTGAAATGTGTGCTCACTTTAAACCTTTATGATGGAGTTTTGTCTGTCTTGAGTTTATGCAGGTCTTGCAATGCTGACAGAATCTCCATGAGTTCAAATGTTCATGCTTTATTGTACTGAAATTAATGTTTACTTTAAATTTTCTACCCCCACTGGCTTTTAAAGTTTTCTGATTCCTCCTCCACATATATATCTGAAATTTGAGAGGATAAGGTGTGTTATAAAGACATCCAACTCAATGGTGAACACTCAGAAATATCTCTTACTGCACGTTGCCAAAGTTGTGAACCTCTGTGTTAATTACCCTCTTCTCCCAAAAGAAGCATCTCTGCTGAGGTTTGCACAATGCAATTATATTTAGATCTGGCCTATATATAATATAATAGTAGCAGATTTTTCCCCTAGATCTATGCCCTAAATTGACTCAGATTCCTGGCCTCATTTACAGTATCAGGTATGGATTCTATCTAGTAGAGTAGCTCTTAAATCTTATCATTTGTTCCACTATTGCACCAAGTACATGCCTTTCAGGCAAGTCATAGCTGGGGTGGAGGAATAATTAAATTTACTCTCCAATAATGTGCAATTACACCTTCTAGGAATATATAAACGAGTGAATAAGCAAAGCCTACTATTATAGAAGCTTTATAACACACAAACATGAATGAATGAGATTCAAATATAAAATGGGGGCACATAATACACCAAATAGACATCACATTCTATCAAATTAAAAAAAAAAAAACATAGAACATCTAACTATCTTCTCATCTCAAGTATCCTTGGGTCTCCAATGGAAGTGAGGACTCACCTTAAACCATGGCCCCTCGGAGATTTTCTGCAAGCACTACTACCCAAACACAAGAAAGCTATTCAAAACGAAGAGCATGTGAATAGTAAGCTCAATATATAGCCTAGCCCCATTAAACCACCATCATATTAAACTGTATGCTGACCCTTCATGGGTATTTCCACTTGTGCCCATGTAGCATAAAAACATTCATGTCAGCATTGCTGTTCCCTTGTACAATTATGGTTGCTTCTTTGTTGTAAATATGAGCAACATACACCAACTCTTAGTCGAAACATCAGACAGATGACACCTGACCAACATGAACACTAAGCCCTTCATTCTATCTGAAACATGATCTGGGCCTCCACTGTCTACATCACTCTCAGCTCTCCCAATGTTCCAAGTTTTTACAAGAACATTCCGTTTAATCTTGAAAATTCAATGGATTTCCCATGCCACAGTTCCACAATCTTCCACATTAGTTCCCCCAAAACAACATACTGAGATTAATCACAGATACTACCCTTCTCCCTTCGTACCAATTTTTTATTCTAGTCTCATTTCTGCCCTAAGATAAAACAACTTAAAAACATCTACTTAGGGGAGGAAGTACTTATGTATGTTAGGTCATTGTGTATTATTTTGGGTAAGTCAGAGCAAGAACTCCAAGCAGCTAGTTGCATTACAGTCATACTCAGGAATAAGGAGGGGCTATTTCTATGCTTGCTTGTTGCTGCTCATAATCATCTGCTTCTCTCACTCTTGCGTATGCAGTTCAGTGCCTGTTCCTTGAGATGGTGCTGCCCAAATGTAAATAACATTTTCACATCTTATTTAATTATAAAGACATTCTCCATGTACATTTCCCAAGGTTGACATGATCTAGGCAATTCCTTATTAAACTATCCAGGTGATTCTAAGTGGCACAAAGTTGACATTAAAACTAATCAAGCTATCTCATTTGAAACCTCAAGCACACCCCCAATATTAGTTATAAATGAAATGGCATGAAGGTTCGGAAATCACGGATTATATATGAGGTAATTATAGCAGATGGTAAAATTTAAAAGACTATCTGTAGTAGTGAAAGAACTTCACCTTCGGCCACAGCTCCTTTATACGTAGTACAGAGGGATATTTTAATGGACTCCTAATGAATGAGATGGCTAGAATAAAAACAATACAGCTTTTTAATAAAATCACACTTAACTCGAGGCCATTAGTTGGAATTCTCGATATAAAGCTATGATCATTTTTGGTTCTGCCTTGTGATACACTGGGAACTCTGCCAAACCCTCATAGGTTATCATTGAGGAGCAAAGTAATGTGAATAGGAATTTGAAGAAGTAATTTGAAGATGATGGGAAAGAATATTTTCAAAAAAACTCATCCTTTTAAATAGTATAATTTAGAAGACAAACTTGGGTGAGTTTCCCTGTCTGGGTATTCTTTATATAATGTGTATTTCACTCCACCATAATGAAACAAATATTATTTTAATTATATTTGCTATATGCTAGTGTGGAAACTGAGGTGGCAGAACATATTAATTTACTGATAGAGAATAAATATGAAAGTTCATTGGACAACTCAGTGGAATGAAATATTTTTGTGTTTTCTTTTCCTCCAAAGACAGCCACTAGAATATATTACCTCCCCAGTCATTACAAAAGCACATTTCTATATCTGTAATAAGAGTTATTGCCAACCTAAGTACATTAGGAGGGATTTAATAAATGATTGCAGTTTATGAATGCTCCTCTGATGAGGAGACCACATAAATACATGAAAGTTATTAACAGCAAAGTATTGATGTAAGCATTATAACATCATCAGAGCCATTCACAAGGAACAAACATAATTATGAGACTTATTCAGTGTTTATGCAGAGGTCTACTGATTCCTTATGCTTATTTATTATGTTTATGTTTATTTTACCATTGTATGATTTAAAATGCAACAATAGTGTTGCTGTAATGGCTCTGCCCAGCCGTGCTTTTAGAAACTTTCCCGGCACATCCCATCTGTTTTACTTGCCAAGAAATAAGCAGTTCATGTTATGCATGGAGGCACCTGACTGTGAAATGATTAATATTTACTCATTCATTAACTCAGGTACAGTAATTAGAAAAATAACAAGGTCAAAAAAATCCATTAATAATTTGCATATTTCACTCTGTAAAATGCTTCAAACTATACCATTTATCCTACACATATATACTCAGATTCACTACACCATTTATTGTTGCAACAGATGCCTATGGATGAAGATGTATTAAATAAAATAAGAAACATTTCTAAATGTGTGAAATGAGAGTCTTCCTATTATCTAATGTTTTCCTCTACAATTAACTCTAAACTTAAACTCTATGATTTTTAGACGAACACTCCATATATCACTGTATTTCACAGTACATACACAGAAATTAGTTATAATATTTATGTATAGTAATAATAAAATATCTCCAATTTCAGTATTTTCCCAAAGAGTAACTTCAGTTACATTTATCATGTAACCAAAAATAACCAAAATAATGTAGAGTTATTCTGGACACTAAACTAGTATCAAGACATTTAAGAACATAACAGAAAGGGCAAGTGGGCTAAACTTCTTTGTCTGCATTTAGCCTTTCGGTAGGAAAGGTGAAGAAGGGACTAACTTGTCTGAACCAGTTCACACAGACATAGACAGCTTAGGAATTCGAAAACTAAAACATTTGGCGTTGTTCAGAATAAATTTTTAAAATACAGTAAAAAAAAAAAAAAATATATATATATATATATATATATATATATATATATATATATATATATATATATATACATATATATATATATATATATAAATAACAGAATCATGGGTCATAAATTCTCCATTTAAAATAGAGCTATGATCATGTAGTAAAGAAAGTTTAGTTTTCTAATAATATCTAATTTTCTTAACATTGATTCCATCTTAAAATATATTATGGGATATATGGGTGAAAGCATTTGTTTACTATTAATCCTGCTACCCAGAACCCCATAGTAGAAAAAAAAATAGGAAGGATAGCAGTCTACCAAGAAGAGACTTGATACCCTATGAGCGTATACAGGGGGAGGAGGTCCCCCTCAGTCACCGTCATAGGGAAGGGGAGTGAGGAGAAAAAGGGAAGGAGGGAAGAATGGGAGGATACAAGGGAGGGGATAACAATTGAGATGTAATATGAATAAATTAATAAAATGTATTAAAAAAGAATAGCAAAAAATATCTCCTTTGGGATGCCCTGTGGTTTCTGCAGGCATACACATATTGCACAGATATACATCAAAACAAAACACACATCCACATAAAATTAGAGAAAAACTAAATTATATATTCAGTGTGTGGATAATTTTATCTATCAACCTTGCCATGCAGACTTAGCCAGTGATTTTCCATTATCGGTTTTTTTTTTTTTTTTTTTTTTTTTCTTAATGTATAAGTGTTTTCATCTGCATGCGTATCTGTGCACCATTGTATACAGTGCTGTGGAGGACAGAAGAAGGTATCAAATCCCTTAGGTGTGGAGTTGCAGACTGTTGTAATTATGATATTGGTCTTGGGAACCAAACCTGGGTCCTCTGGAAGAACATCAAGTATCCCTCTTACTGCTGAACAGTCTTTCCTGCCTGTTAGCCTATGTTTTTAAACAAACAACAATTTGAGGGGTTCCTAGACAGTGTTTTATGGATGTGGCCTAGGATGACTGTGTTAAGGAAATTAACTTTGAAATGTGGGCAGGGTTTATCAGATTGTTTCTTGCCTTAAAATGCAAGATGTGATGCCCCTTAAGTAAGCATCTTTCTGTCTCAGGTCTGATATCAACTGCTTCCTCCTGCACTGATGACTACACTACAGAATTCAGACATGATTGTTCTTCAAAATTGTATGAGTCCATTCCTTAATGAAAATTGGTTGATATTTTCATCTATATAACAATTGAGTTCTACATTTTGATCTTCAAATCCATTTCTTCTTGGTCCTGTTTCCCTGGTATAGGATAATTAATATTGATCTTGGCAATAGTGTGTGGTGTTCCAACAATAAATAACTAAAAAATGTATGAATTGCTTTGGAGTTGGATAGTAGGTAAAGGCTAAGGGCATTTTTAGATATACATCCCAGGTTGACTTGAAAATTTATAGAAATCAGGATGCTAAAGCCGATACTGTTAAAGTCACAAGACTTGGATTAAAAATTATACCAACTTGAAGAAAATATATGATATCATACAGAATGTGACTAAAACATTAATCTTAAAAGAATTTCAAGTAAATAATTATTGACACAGGAAAAAAAATCCATTATATGCAAGTGATGTGTTTTAAATGAGAAATGCACCCTGAAAGTCTCTGAACTCACGGTACCTAGTTGGTGGTGTCATTTGGGAAGATTACCGGAACCTTACAAAGGTGTAGCTTTGCTAGTGGAACTACACTCCTCAGGTGAGCTTTTTGGCTTCATAGCCAGGCTCTAATTGCTCCCCTTTCTCTTTTCCTGTGTGGCATTTATTTCCCTTGGGGGCATTGTGTTCTAGTTGTTATGACTTCCCCCATATGGTAGACTGAAAGGACAATGAAAATGTAATGCATTTACACAGAAAAATATTATTTAGCTATTAGAAAATGTAAATAATAAAGTATAGAGTTAAATGGATGACACTATAATCATCATGAGTGAGTTAACCCAGATCAAGAAAGCCAAATATTGCACATTTTCTTTTATGTGTAGGTGTTAGCATTTATGCTTTACCTGTGTGTTTTTCATTATCATGCCTATGATCTAAGGTAGGGACTGTGGATGAGGTGAGAATCACCCAAGGAACGGGGTAAGACAATAGTTTTATAAAATGATAAAAAGAAAATTAAAACAAGAGAAGCTAAAGTGGTGGGTGATGGGAAGGCAGGACAAAGAACAGCATACAGTAAGTAAAACCAGCACTGATTTTCTTTTAAGAAGACACAGAGAATCCCATGACTATAAAATCACCCTAAACTGTAAGCACATATAAAGTAAATTAAAATAAAATCACCATATAATTTGAAAGGCAAAACCATACATAGATATTTATGATACTGAGTAAAACATCCACTACTAAGAACGCATAATGTTCTTTTCATTCTTTGTCCAAATGGCTCCCATAGTCCTCCTAAATACTATTTCTAAGGTATTTTCTACCATTTACAATTTGATGACAAGAACCAATTGTTGAAGACACAACACGCTTATGTCATATAACATGAGTAAATCTAGCTGGCCTGAACTGGAAGTTTTATTCTTTCTTTTAGAGTTCAATATGCCAGAAAGTACTGTACACACTCCCAGAGGAGAAAGATAATCATCTGTCTTACCTAGATTAGAACCAGTGTGTTATAATAGCTACCTGCAAGCAAGATATGCCTACTGGCACAAAAGTGGCATCCATGTTATAGGAGCACCCAAGTACTTTTTGATTGGATTTAAATTCCACTGCATGATATAGATTCCTTCTTTGATATTTTTCACAAGACCAAGACCTTTAGACTAGATACAGGATGTTCCCAGAGGAAAATCTACTATGACTATTTTTATTAAGTGTATATAGCAATAAAATGACTCATAACGACTTACTGTTATCCCCTTATCAAAGTGGCTTCTTCTTGCCATTGGCGGCAATTAACACAGAGATGCACAACTGGACTAATAGAGTAATAGGCTATGGAGTATTAGCTTTGAATTGGGTAGTTTATAATACTCCTTCTCTTAAGGCTTAGGGATCTATATATAAAAGGAAGCAGAAGATTGTAAGAGCCAAAAATGGTTGTAAAATTTAAGGATCCATCATTGTCTAGACACAAGAAAACATGTGCATGCATGTTGGCATGCACAAGATGTGCACAAATTCATTGGGGAAAAAGTCTTGCTTGCAAAGGAGAATTAACAGCTGCTGGTGGGGGAAAATAACTTAACTCCAATGGATTATCAATGGGTATGTCAACTGTACTTAAGAAGGCCCATGCTCAGGGGCGGTCAACACAAATTGGACTTCATGTCTTTCAGGGTTGTTTTGTGTTTAGTTTGTTTGTTTTAAAGAAAGGGAATGCACATGAACTAAGGTAACTAATGAGTCTTGAAGAAAATGAGGGATGTGAGAAATGTGATGAAGATATACTGCATCAGAACTTCAAGGAATAAAAAACTTAAAAAGAAAAATATGTATGTTTATAGAATTAAAGTTCATAATCTGTAATGAGGCATTATTTCAAAATAAGATTTTTTTTTGGTAAATAGTCCTGAAGAATTTACCTATATTTTAAAGCAATAAGTTCAATAGACAGCAGGATGTGGTGGTGCATGCCTATAATCCCAGAACTGAGGGAGGCAGAGACAGGTAGAACTCTGTGAGTTCAAGGACAGTCTGGTCTACAAAGTAAGTCCAGGATAGCTAAGACTGCCTAAAAAAACAAAACAAAACAACAACAAAGAAAGTCAAGTAGGCAGTGAACTAATTCTTTATTAAAATAGCAATTGCTGACATTCTGATATCAAATGTAAAATAATAGGAATTAAGTTATTATTAATATCTTGGTAGCTAAGAGTACACAGGGCCTATATTTCTATTAAGATAAATAAATATAGTAAAATATGAGTCAGTATTTTGCATTTGTCTCTGGGTAAAAAAAAAAGAACAACTTTCATTATCAAGCATTCTTTTATCTTTTCCAATTACCCTACAGCATTAAGAAAACACATTTGCCCACATTTAATTAAAGTTACACATGATCAGCTTTAACTGGTAAGCACAAATAAGCCTTTATAACTTCCATGCTATTTAATGCATCTACAACTATCTTGACACCTCTAGAATATCTTAGTATTAGTAACAAGCCATTAAAATGCTTCAACTCATGATACTCAGCTCTCGGGGCTGTTTTCTAGGTGAGTATAGACACTGAACTTAGATCACTGTTTTTACGTATAGCATAGCATTTACATCTTTTGACACATCATCTCAGAAACCATGAGGCCCATATTTCATCCATAAATTTAAATCTTTTTATTGAAAAAATAAAATCCCGTGCATCCTCCCATTCCTCCCTCCCTCCTGCTTTCACCCCGTTCCCCTTCCCTATGACTGTGACTGTGGGGAACCTCCTCTCCCTGAATATGATCCTAGGGTATCAAGTCTCTTCTTGGTAGTCTGCTATCCTTCCTCCGAGTGCCATCGGACCTCCCCATCAAGGGGACATGGCCAAATATGGGGCACCAGAGTTCGTGTGAAAGTCAGTCTCCACTCTCCACTTAACTGCAGAGAATGTCTTTTATACTATAAAAACTTATATATGAAAGAACATATTACTTTGTAGACAATGATAAAAAACACCAACTTTCTATCACTTATTGTACTCCACGCTCTTATATGAAGATAACCAAAATGAAATCATTTTAATTCTCTAAGAAAAGAGTATAAATGGGAATAACATTTACAATGAAAGTTGTGACATTTTTTGGGGGGGGATTTTGGAAAAAGAGCTGTATCAAGGGTTTCAAAATAATTACATGAGAGGAAACGTTTCAATTCAAGTACTGTATGTTTTTACATATAGTTCATATGGCCATAGCTATTTATAATATAAGAAGAAGACAATGATGGTAACCAGTGATATGAGAACAGTTTTATTAAGAATATACCATTGCATTTATATACCATGAAATGTTATTGAGCTGTATATATATTCCATTACTTGCTACGATTTAGTCATATTCAAAAATACATTACTTTTTTAAATTTGAGATTGTCCTTATATTAGTATGTGTAATGAGAGTGATGGGGTATATTTTGAACATATCCATCTTAGAATACTTAGCAAACTATAATGAAACAGTGAGTAAGCAGTGGGTGTATGGGTCTGAACATGAGAAAGATGTAAATTTAGTACTCATCAGTCTTTAAATGGTATTTAAGATCATGTTACTGAATGAAATCAGCAAAGGTGAGATTCTACTCAATGACACTGATGCTGATACAGGGCAGCAAAGATTGAAAGCATATTGGTTACATTTAGAGGGTATTTATCAGCAGGCCTAATGTCTACCTGTGTTACCCAGCAGCTCCTCTTTGAAATTAATCACTTTCACCAGACATTAATGAGTGTTCAACAGATGACACTAATTGTCAACTGAAAATCATTGCATTACATAGAGGAAGTAGCTCAAATTGCAAATGATACCAAACGTGACTCTCCAACCACTGATTAACTTTATAATATCTCACTCTGCTATGGCAGGTCAAGTCCAGGGCTTTGCTTTATTCTGTTCTTGGATAATTGCATGAAATTCATACATAGTATACAGACAAAAGAAAAATGTTTCCCACTAAATCCACATATGTAAAAATTAATTTTCCTGTAATTTGACTTACAGAGTAATTACTACTAATACTAATACTAATAATAATAAACAATGTTTACTATATGCATAGATGTGCCATCCCACAGCCAACTTGATATATTAAATTACTATCCCACTGTAAAATTGGTCTGTGATAATAAATCATCCTGGAATTTTAGGACAGATGTATAATCCCTGAAATATTCACTTCTTTAAACATGTAGATGGATTATATACCTTAAAATTGTTAGGATATGGATCATTATATATGTTCATCCTGAAAAAAATTCACTGAAGCAAAAAGAGACAGCAAATTTATAAAGCCCACTTTAAAAATACAGTAGAAAAATTATCTTTACTATATTTGGAGATAATGGGATCCACATGGTTAAATCAAAGACAGATGAGAAAACAGGCATTAGATTAGCAAAAAGAGCCTTGAGCGACAGCCTCCTGAGTGTACCCCCAGGGCTTCCATATCTCAGAAGCTCTGTTTAACAATGGGAAAGAGTTTCCATTGTTAGAATCAATCCATAGGGGCAGAGCACTGAGTCCCTTTGAATTTACAAAAAGCATTATTCTTCATTAGAAAGCCAGCAGGGGGTGGGGAATTGACTAACTTATAGCACTTTGAAGGTACCCAGAGGTATTCATGTCAGAAATGTACTATTTACCAGTCACTAATCTTGACGTGATCTAATAAGGAAATCTGCAATTTGAAAATAAGGATCATTTCATATTACATTGCAAAAGATGTAATTGTCTTTAAATTGCCCCTTTTCTTTCTCAGATCTGATCTCTGAAGCCTGAAATGAAACTTTAGCATTTTCAATTAAATTCAAGCCTTCAAGGTTTGGTTGAAACTAAGAAAATGATTTGTGAAACAGTTTCTAAACTCTCCGAGAAATAAGCTTCAAGCTAATAAAGTTCTTCCTCTTAGAATCTCAACCAGTTGCAAGACAGTTCTCCAATACTGAACTTAGGTGATAATGATCCAGCCATAGGAATATAAATATGCACTCAAAAAATCTTGTTTTGTTTTAGTAGCTAAAGTTTTCAAAACTAAGTAAATAATTATATTGTTGCATGCTATGCTTAGAGGTAGGGAAAATGAATTTAAATATACAATTATCTTGTCTCCTATGATTTAACATCTAAAATTACAACTCACATTGTGCTTTTAACTTGATCCCAAATCAGACAAGCGTTTTGTGATGTTTCTAATCCAAACATCTCAAATAACTTGACACACTTACTTCTTTGCTTCATTATCCAACAGGTGGGAGCTAAATATTACCATATCCAGGAACAAAGTGTTCTGACATGTTTTCAAGATGTCCAAGCTATAGGACTATCATATATCCACATTTACAACTTCTTTTATCTTTCATTTCAAATAGAAAATCAGGCACAAAAGCTGATCATGTCATAGCACATATTTCAACAAAAGTCTGCAAGCTATGCCACATGTTCTTAATTGTGTTGTAGTGTAGCCTTTATATCATGTATTAGAACTCATGCAATCTTATTTTAAAGTTTTAACATCAGAAACATTTGGAAATTAATGGCTAAGAAAGTGTGGCACACATTGAAGTTTCAGAATTTGGGAAATAGCGTTAAGGAGAGCCCTACCTGTAGAAGACACAACTTAAAAGTAAATAAAAGACCTTGGAATATGGCTAAATGATTAAATTTGTTTGGTGAGCAAAAATGAAGTCATGATTTAAAATCTCAAAATATATATTACATATCATATATTACACTTTTAATTTCTGCTCTGAAAAATATAATGCCTTATACTGCTCCTTGAAGACGCCTGCATGTATATGTGTGCATTTGCATACACACACATTTTTAAATGAGCTAAAAATAAATAAAGAGAAAATGATATATCTTTGAAAAAGATAGAAAATAAATACAATTATACATATAAATTTCCAGTAACAATTTTCCTAGAGTAAAATCATTTTATAACTACTTATTATAAATTTTAGCGAATCTCTGTGAATTAAAACATTAATATATTAAAATTACCCTGTTTATATTCCAATAATTTCTTTATTACAATTGTAAATATTTTCCCTTTAAAATGTGAAAAGATAGATTAAAATACTACAAAGCCTCCTTCAAAAGCTGACATGTAGAATCAGTGTAAAATATACAAACTCTGGTGTTTCAACTTAAAACGTTTTCAAAAATTATCCCACTCATCACTGCCGTTCTTCCCAAACTTTTTAAATATTATTTTTTATTCTGTGAATATGCTGCAAAGATATCTCAACTCTTTATTTCTGGACAGATGAACACAACAGATGGCAAGTCCGTAGCCACGCTATGTTAACACACACATATAAATACACACACAGTCACACATACACACACACACACACACATACACACACACACACATGCACACCTTTGATCTTCCAGGAAACTTGAAGTGTTATTTCCTCAGATTTCAAACATAATTATCTTTATCCCCTTTGTACATTAACATTCAAAGAAGTATTTTCAAATTATGAAGCATTCAAAAATTGAATATTTTAAAATAATTGACTAATGTAATAGAAAAGATGCTTTTCTGGTGATGAGATAATATCCCAAAGTGAGTTGCTCCCTTCCAGATCAGTCACAAGTAAGAAATTATCCACAGGTTTGACAACAGGGAAGATGATTGGGGGCATTTTTTTTCAACTGAATACTCCATATTTTCTGAATCTGGTGATTTTTGGACTTTCACAGTTATGTTTAGTTACAGATTAAATTCTAGGCTTTGTACAAATGAAACAAAAAGTTTGCCACTGAGCTACACTCATACACTCACAAACAAATAATTATTATCTAATATTTTATTTAGAAAATGCTAATCTTTGCAAAAGTTTTAAATCATAATTAAAATGTCTTTTACTGTCAGGCCGTGGGTATCAGTCATCAAGTTACATTTACAGATAATTGCAGTATTCACAAGGGCCAGTCAGGGTATATTTTAAAATGGGAAATGTCTGGGTAACATACTGAAGCTTCTGAAGGATGTGGTGCAAACTCTCTATCACATATCTCAGAAAGATTTTAGGGTAATTTTGAAAAAATGCATAGCTCCCTATCTAATATATACATTTTTTTCTTAATACTAAATTATGTAGAAATTTCCAGTGGCAGATGGTCACTGAAAATCATAAATTTGTTCTTATTCTGTGACAGACAAATAACCCTCTGACACTTTTATGGTCAATGAAATATCCGTATAGATAATGATGGAAGGGTTTCTAACGAGTTCCTGTTTCGTTTCCTCTTTCATTTATTTATTTATTTTGGGTTGTTTGGTTGCTTACTACATAATCCTATCCTCCCTCCTTCCCATAGGCTCTTTCCCATCCTTACACCCCTCTTCCCATGTCCCTATCTCCTCAGAGAATGGAAGGCTTCCAAGGGGTACCAATCCACCATGGCACCTCAAGTCTCAGTAGGACTAAACTCTCCCACTGAGGCCAGACAAGGAATCCCAGTTAGTGGGAGGAGGGATCCAAAAGCAGTTAAGAGACTCAGAAACAGCTCCTACCCCCATTGTTAAGGGACCCACATTGTTGACCAAGCTGCATTTCTGCTACATGTGTGTAGTAAGGTCTAGGTCCAGGCCAAGCATGACCTTCGGTCTCTGTTTACCCCCATGGGCCCACGTTAGTTTACTCTAGATGGCTTTTTGTGGTGCACTTGACCTTCAGCTCCCTCAATACTTTTTCCCACTCTTTTGCAAGACTCCTGGAGCTCAGGCTATTGTTTGGCTGTAGATGTCTGTATCTGTTTCCATCAGCTGCTGGATGAAACCTCTCTGAAGAAAGTTATGCTAGGATCTGTGTCTACTAGTACAGCAAAGTATAGCTAACAGTGACAGAAGTTGGCTCTCTAATTGGGGTAACTCTCAATTCGGGCCAGTCATTTGTTTGCCATTCCCTCAGTCTTTGCTCCATCTTAATCCCAAGAGCTCTTGTAGGCAAGACAAATTTGGGATAAAAGAATTTATTGGTGTCCCCCTCCCTCCAAAGAAATTCCCACTTGGCTACAGGAGGTGATGACTTCAGGCTGCTAGGTGTCTCAGATAGGGTCATCACCCTTAGACTCCTTGGATACTCCTCTGTGGCAAAGATGGCTGCCATCAATTTCCATTGTCTCTAGAGGTTCTTCCTCTCCACCTGCTCGCACCTCACTTGATCTCCACCCCTCTTCTATCCTGTTCTCTCCCACCATCTATTTCACATGTCTACAATATTTCCTCCTCTTAGTGAGATTCAAACATCCTCCCTTGTTTCCTCCTTGGCTTCTTTGGGTCTGTGCATTGTAGCATGTCTGTAATGCACTTTATGGCTAATATCTGCTTATAAGTGACTACATAGCATGCTTGTCTTTTTGGTTCTGGGTTACCTCACGTGGGATGATCTTTTCTAGTTCCAACCATTTGTCTGCAAATTGCATGATTACTTTGTTTTAACATCTTGTACTACATTTACTTTTTCATGCTTTTCTTGAGGGGATTCTAGGTTGTTTCCAGTTTCTGCCTACTACAAATAGTTGCTATGAAGATAACTGAACAAGTGTCCTTGTTGTGGTGAAACATCTTTTAGATGTATACCCAGGAGTGGTATAGCTTGGTCTTGAGGTAGATCTGTTCCTGCGTTTCTGAGAAATATCCAGAAGGATTTCCAAAGTAGTTGTACAAGTTTTCACTCCCATCAGCAATGGGAGAGTGTTTCCCCTTCCTGCACATTCTCGCCAACTTTTTATGTCATTTAAGTTTTTCAACTTAGCCATTCTGGTTGGTGCAAGATGGAATTGCAGAGTAGTTTTTATTTGCATTTCCCTGATGATTTGAGTGCTGATTTAAGAGCTTCTCAGGCATTACATATTCCCCAGCTGAGAATTTTGTTTATCTCTGTACCCCAGTTCTTAATTATTTGATTTGTTGGTGTTTAATTTTTTGAGCGTTTATGTATTTTGGATGTTAGCCCTTTGTCAGATGTAGAGTTTTAGAAGTTCTTTTTTCCATTGCATAAATTTTTATTTTTTCCTACTGGCAGTGTCCTTTGCTTTGACTGAGCTTCTCAGTTTCATAAGGTGCCATATATTAATTGTTGCCCTTAGTGCCTGATCTGTTGGTGTTCTGTTCTGAAAGCTGTCTCTTGTACCAATGAGTTCAAGGCTATTCCCCACTTCCTCTTATAGCAGATTTAATATATCCAGTTTTATGTGAAGGTATTAGATCCACTTTGACTTCAGTTTTAAGCAAAAAGATGATAAATATGGATCCACTTGCATTGCTCTCAATGCAGACATCCTGTTAGGCCAACACCATGTTTTTTTAAAAAATTCTTTCATTTTTCCATTGTATGGTTTTGGCATCTTTGAAAAATCAGGTGTCCATAAGCATGTGTGTTTATTCCTTGGTGTTCAGTTCATTTACACTGATCATCCTGTATGTTTTTATGCCAATATTATATAGTTCTTAAATTATTATTATGTAGTACAGATTGAAATCAGGGATGATGATACCTCTAGAAGTTCTTTTATTGTACATTAGCTATCCTAGGATTTTAATTTTCCAATAGGGGTGCAGGATTGGTCTTTCAAGGTCTGTGAAGAAAGTGAGGAAATGTAAATCTGTGCATTGCTGTTAGTAAATTGGCCATGCTTACTATATTAGTCCTCCCGATCCATAAGCATGGGGGATCTTGATATCTTTTTCAGTTTCTTCAATTTATTTCTTCAACTACTAGAGGTTCTTGTCATACAAGCCTTTCACTTGCCTGACTAGCATTACACCAAGATTCTTTATATTATTTGTGGCTATTGTGAAAGGTATTGTTTCCCTAATATCTTTCTCAGCCCTTTTGTCATTTGAACACAGGAGGGCCAATGATATTTTTGAGTTAGTTTTGTACCCAGCCACTTTTCTGAAGGTGCCACTGGTAGGAGTTCTCTGGTAATGTTGAGAGTCAGTTAGGTATACTATCATATCATCTGTGAATAGGATACTTTGATTTCTTCCTTCCCTATTTGTATTCCTTGATTTCCTTTAGTTGTCTTATTGCTTTACCTAGAATTTCAAGTGCTATGTTGAAGAGATGTGGACAGAGTGGTTCTTGTTCCTGATTTTAGTGGAATTCCTTTGAGTATCTTTCCATTTAATTTGATGCTGGCTATCAGCTTGTTGTATATTGCCTTTATTATGTTTAGATATGGGCCTTGTGTCCATGATATCTCCAAGACTTCCATCATGAAGGGGTGTTGGATTTTGTCAAAGGCTTTTTCTGCATCTAGTAAGATGATCATGTGATCATGTGATTTTTTTTCTTTCAGTTTGTTTATATGGTGGATTATATAGATGGTATTATTTCTTCATTGAATGTCTGGTAGAATTCTCTGCTAATAGTACCTGGTCCTGAGCTTCTTTTCATTGGGAGACTTCTGATGACTGCCTCAATTTAGTTAAGTGTTATAGGTCTATTTAAATTTCACCTTCAGGGTAGAGTTCCCTGGAGAAGTTAATCTTCAGTCACATTGTTGTATTTTGGTATTCTTGACACTTTACACAACATTTTCATTTAAAGCCAGTGAGGCTGGACTACCATGGTATAGAAGGTACAAGAAATTCCATTGAATTCCTTTACTCACTTCTGAAATAAGGTATAAACAAAATTATTTTGTGTTTACACATACAGAAAAGTGTAAGTAGTTTGCACCCACTATGGTGAGATTAGGAAGAAAAGCTCGGTGAACTTAGAGACTACAGGTTTAGGATAGTTGGTTTTCTCCAATAACAACTTCACTGGATTTTCTAATCATGCAGTACACTCTTCTCAATGTGTATGTTTAAACATGTTTCCAGGGAAGTTTAAGTGAGGAGGTAAATTGAGCTTAATATAGGCAGTAGCATCCCAAGAGGTGGAGTTCTTTAATAAATAATCAAAAAAGAAAGAGTGAAAGGGAACTACCTAAATTCCAGTAGGCTTCTATTTGTATTTCATGACCTGCCCAGAAAGGAAAAGGGAATTTCAAGTTGCCGTGCTGTACCAGCTAACTTTATGTCAACTTGACACAAGTTAGTGTTGTCAGAGAGGAAGAAGCCTAATTTGAGAAAATGTCTACCAAAGATCCAACTGTAAGGCATTTTCTTATTTAGTGATCAACTAGGGGGGAGTATGCCCATTGTAACTCATGCCAACTTTGGTCTGGTGGTCCTTAGTTATATAATAAAATTGCCTAAACAAGCCATGGGTAGCAAGCCAGGAAGTGGTACTCTTCCATGGCCTTTGTGTCAGCTTCTAACTCCAAGTTCCTGCTCTACTTGAGTCCTGACCATTACTGCTTTTGATGATAAACTATTATAAAATACTATGAGCAAAATAACTGTTTCCTCTCCAAGTTGCTTTTGGTTGTGGTGTTTCATCACATCAATAGTAACCCTTACTAAGACAGAAGCCTTCCTCCCATTGTAACCTTAATCAAATATTTAATCTCCTTAGCTTTTTTCCTGTCCAGTATTTAATAAAAGCAATGGGAAGAGTAACTAATAACAGCATCACTGATGTTAATAGGATAATAATATGTAATCTGTTAACATACCTGTTCTGAAATATTTATATGAAGGAAAACAAAAGTAGAAGAACATTTTGTCTACCTGAAGACAAGTGGGGATATATGGAGATATTCTATTGTTGTTACAAGTAGAAAGATGTACCTCTGGCATCTAGGACCTTGAGTCCAGAGATTCTGGTAAGCCAACAATGCATAGAGAAAACCTTGAAAACAAGGTCTTATCTGATCTTAAATGTAAATAGTTGCAAAATTCAGAAGTCTTACTCTAAAGATGTAATTTAGTTCTACATTCCATTATTTATATTACTTATAGGCAACATTATGTTCTTTCAATTCTGAACAAATCTAGAAGAATATGCTTGTCTTAGAACTTCTACTGGCAGGCCGCAGACATTTCTCTAGCCTGCATAATAGCCAAGGTACTGGCTCAAATCTTTTTATTCTTCTAAAATGGAACATGAATGATATGATATGACATTAAAATTCTGCTCAACTTTTCTTATCATTCTTCCAGGAAGATGAAACAGGCAGAAACCAGACACTCCAACTTCAAAACTGGTTTAAAGTTTCAGAGAACAACTTGGGGGAGTCATTCTGGTCTTCTACCATGTGGTTCCTTGTGATGGAGCTCAGGCCTTCAGGCCTGGTAGAAAGTGTGATTGTCTCTTGAAGCACCTTGCTGGCCTTATCATAGTCTAAGATGGTGTAACTTTTGATTAAATGGCACACTGAATTTTTATAGAGTAGCACTTTGCATTGTTTTCAGGAAACAGTGTTTCTCACACAGGTTTTTAAAGACTTCAACACAGGAATTTTATAAATGGAAAATTCACAAGGAAGGATTTAGGATAAGTGTTAACCTCTGTTAATTCTGAAATTTACAAATATTAATGTAGATGTTTTTAGTTATGAAGATTTTAAATTTACTGAACACTAAATTAATTTATTCAGATATAACTAAATTATACTTTAAATTTAATATTATAGAAATGTAAGAAAATAAAAATTTCCAAATAGTTCTGATTTATCAAGGTTATATCATAAACTAACGAATATCAATGATAAGTTACTAGGAGAAAAACAAAGGGCTATGTAAAGTAAGCCCTCTCACCAAGGGTCTGATATCCACTCTTATTTCTTTCTGGGTCTCCTATGCTACTTTGTTCCCTCTCTTCAAACACTACCTCTTTCTATTTTATTTCTCCTTCTGGGTATGATTTAAGCATCCTCTTTTGTGTCTTCCTTGTTACTTATCTTCTGTGAGTCTGTGCATTGCAGTATGCATATCTTGTTCTATATGGATAAAATCTGCCTATAAATGAGAACATATTATATGCATCTTTCTGGGTCTGGGTAACATCACTCAAGATGACCTTTTCTAGTTCCATTCATTTGCCGGAAAATTTCATGTTTTCTTTGTTGTTAATAGCTGAGTTATATTTAATTGTGTAAATATACCACAGTTTCTTTATCCATTCTTAGGTTGATGGACATCTAGGTTGTTTCCAGATTCTTTTTTTTTTTTTAGGTCAATAGAAAGTCTTTATTAACAAGCCAAAGTCTATGCTGATATATTCCAATCACTATGTTGTCCCTAGACAATTTCAAAACCCATGTTCTAATGGACAGACTTCATTTAACAAGAACAGGTACCCAGAAGTGGAACTACAGAGTGTTTTCAGATTATGACTGTTACAAATAAAGTTGCTATGAACATAGTTGAGCATTTGTCTTTGTTGTATGGTGGAGCATCTTTTGGGTATATGGCCAGGTGTGGTATAGATGGGTCTTGCGGTAGAACTATTGCCAATTTTCTGAGAATGTGCCAGATTGAAGACCAATCCACCAAAAAAAAAAAAAAAAAAAAAAAAAAAAACCTCAACCCAAATTTACCCTGCCTACAAGGCATGCAGGGATAACAATATAGCAGAAATTAAAGGAATGTCCAGCCAGTGCCTAGTCCAGCACAACACCCATTCAAAAAATAGAGCCAACCCTTGACATTATTAAATATACTCCGCTATTTTTGCAGACAGAATCCTAGCAGTATTGCCCTCTGAAAGACTCCACCCATCAGTGGTTCAAAACAGATGTTGAGACTCACACCCAAACAGTGTTTGAAGCACAGAGAGTCTTGTGGGAAAGTGAGAGAAGGATAAAAAGACCTGCAGGAGACAGGAATTACACAAGAAGACCAACAGAGCCAAGTAACCAGGGCACAGGAGGGCTTCCTGAGACTGAAGCACCATCCAAGGACCATGGAAGGACTGGACATCGCCCCCAACAGAGATGTAGTTGGCGAGTGGCTCAAGCTTCCTGTAGATCTGTTGCCAGCTTTTTGATCACTTCCCCCTGGCAGGACTACCTTGCCAGGCCACAGGGGAAGAGGACTCTCTCCATCCTGATAGGACTTGATGAGCTGGGCTGCAAAGGTAGGAGAAGTTCCCCTTTTTCTAAGGACTAGGGGAGGGGGAGTGAGAAGCGTATGAGACTGAGAAGAGAGGACGGAGAAGCCTATGACCAGGATGTAAATTGAATTAACAAATAAATTAATTTAAAATCTTCATAGACTCATGAAAGTAGCAAAAGGCCTAAAGCAACCAAATATATGCACAGTGGATTTCCATGAAAACTTTTCACAATTAAAAAGAAAATAGAGCAGCAGATTTGATATACTCATAGACTTATGCCTTATTCAGCCATCATCAGAGAAGCCACTTCTTGTACCAGATGGTAAAAATACAGAGAACCACAGCTAGACCTTATGCAGAGAGGGAGAATGACCTTGGAACACTATTCAGTCCTAACGGGATGTTGCTATTAAATTTCTCCCCTCAGAGTTCAGGACACTCCATGAATGAAAAAGGTGAAAGGGTGTAAGGAACCAGAGGGTATGGAGGTTATCAGAAGTACAAGACCTCTAAATCAGCTGAGTAAGGTTCATGTAAACTCAGGGAGAATGAAACGGCAAGCAAGGGGCCTTCATGGGTTCTCTGTGTATATATTATTGCTTCCAGTCTAGGTTTTTTTTTTTTTTTTTTTTTTTTTTTTTTTTTTTTTTATGGGACTCCTGAGTGTGTGAAATGTCTGATTATTATGTTTTCTTGGGATCTTTTTCTTCTCTTGGTTTGCCTTGTCCAACTTCAGTGTGATGATCTTAGCTTAACCTTATTATATTTTATTTTATAGTGCTTTGTTTTTATCTTTTAGAATTGTGTTCCTTCCTAATGTGACAGAAAGGGAGTGCATCCAGATGGGCAGGGAGGTAAAGAGAAACTGGGAGAAGCAGAACGAGAAAAAACTGTAATCGGGCTATATTGTATGGGAAGAGGACCTACTTTCAATAAAGGGGAAAAAGAGAAAATCCACGTCACTTAATGGTTGTTTTTATATTAAACATTATAATTATATTTATGTTCGTACTTTCAACCAAAACAAATGAACAAACAATTTTGTGGGCCAGAAACAGATACAAGCAAGAAACATCAGAATAAAGCCTGAAAGCTTCAAGGAGAATCTCCATTTTGTTTACATTGTGTACTTTTATCTCATTGTGTAAGTGGAGGAAAGAATTTGTAGCTGAATCATGGAGTTGGCTGAGAGTAGCAATAAATTCAAGGATCAAATTAAATACTGAGTATCAAATATTACTTGCCAGGTGCATACAATTTTTTTCATTTAATAATAAAATTGAGGTTTAATTAAAGTCAGTAATGTCCTAGTGACAGTAGACTTTCTGATTTAAATGTATTATAAACAAATATCTCTTGCTTTCTGTATTAGACTGACTTTTCCATTTACCCCTTTATATTATCTTACAAATACAATGCTATTTTTAAATTATTGTTGAAACTGGCTGGCTGCTGAGTATCTAAGTTATAAGAATGAAAGAAAGAGTTGTATCATTGATCCATTGTCTTGGGCAAAATCTGAGCCACAAGTAAGGCAACTCTGTTAACACTATTGTACCCTTAGGAGTTTGAACAGCAGTTTTTTTAAATAAGTTAACAAAGATGAAAGCTCTAACCTTTTTGTTTGCTGGTTGCAGGTAAATTTGTTGTTCAATTGGTACAAAAATAAACCCTCTTTTTTATTTATGTATTGTTACACATTATATGGGTGACTGGCATCATATTTAGCCTTTAAATTCTCAGGATGATTATCCTGAAATATTCTTCTTATGCCTTGCCTATTCTTGTGGACATGCACTTCTTTTTAATATGATCTCTTTCAGAGTAGAATTCAAACTCAGGGTAAGTGGAAGCTGAGCTTTGTGTCTTTCACAAAATGGAGCATACCATGAACACAATGGGAATGCAACACCAGAAGCAGCTAACTTCTTTGGCATTATATTATTTGCTTGCTTTAACCACTAACATATATAACAGTATATAATACCATTTATTTGGTAGAGAAAATAAATAGGAAAGATAGCAATATTTAAATATGGAAGACCCATTATTCAAAACTTAATTGACAAAAATCTAATGGTGATAAAAACGTCTCATTGCAGTGAAGAGAGCTTCTCAGTTCATGGGAAATCACCTTTTGTCATTTATCTTATTAAGTCTAATTTTACCTGTTTCACATGAGCTCAAATCCTGTACCAGATTTCAATATTCCACAATACAAAACATGAATCCATATAAATACAACTCAAAATTTGTTTAAAATACTTAAATGAAATAAGTCTCTGCAAAGTTAGTTGTGCCTTTTTAAGTTATTTTCATAACTTTAAAAACTCTAGCTTTCATATATATTTATTAATTTAGATACAAAAATATACTTTTATTGTCATTAAACTTTGTACTTTTATTTGTTCATTTATTTATTATTTGATTTTTTAAAAATATTTTTAATTATGAGTGTCTTACATACAGATTTATGCATGCACTGTTTGTGGGCCTCGTGCCCTCAAAGGCAAGAAGAAATATCAGATCCATAAAACTGGAGTTAAAAATGCTTGAGTGCCACCATTAAGCTGCTCAGTGTGAATAGGTCCTCTGTAAGAGGAAGGAGTCAGTATTCTTAACCACTGAACAATCTCTGCAGCCTCTTAAGGTAGTCATTTTACATAAATCTTCAAGGAATTGTTCTTTCTTTATTTCTTGCCTCTATATTATTTAAAGTAAAGGAACACGAAGCAGTGTATGGAATGAAGACTGCCTTTTGAAAGTCGGTGTCATAATGAAGAATCATGGAACTCTGCTCCTGTAAATACATCTATAAAACACGCCTGCAGTTAAGGCTAAGGGAATGTTGTGGAAGATGTGTTGGAAATACTGTGAAAGCTAAAGGATCAAGGCGTCGCTATGAAGTTATACCTCTTAGTAATGTCAGGAGCTACTCTAAGACTCTCCAGCATGCCTGTCTAAGCATGAACTGAGCAAGGACAACTGTAGACATGCCCAGCAGAGGACTGGAAAGTCTATGGAGCCTCAACTCGATGCTTAGAACTGCAGGAAGCTAAAGAATGCTGTGAGGGGGAGAAATAATCTTCCCTGGTGAAAAGCATACTAACTGGTTATCCACTACCAAATGGTAATCCCCGAAAAAAAGTGACATTACACTGACTAATCAGGGCAGAGTTATGTGTTTGTACCTACATGAATGCAACAAAAATAGCTAAAAGGGGACTATGAATGGAAAAGAGAGCAAAAAGGAATATATGGGAAGGTTTGGAGTAAGGAAAGGGGGTTATGATGTGATTATATTATCATCTCAAATTTTAAAAAGTTAAAAAATATAATTTATATTTATAAATTGGCTCAATTTCTTCCACTATATAAAATTTATACGTAGTTTATGTTTGTTTTTCTAACATAATTTGATGTACAGCTCATATGACTGTGAAAGGTAAGAAAAGCTATGCTGCCAATATTAATTTGCATGCTGGAATACAGTATATTATATATCCAATATTGACATCTTGTATGTTTGTGCCTTGGTTACCACAGTTTTAGTCATCTATGACATTTAATTGTCTTAAATAGATTTTAGGTTGTTGTTGTTCTGCTCTGGAAAAATATTTTTGTGTCATTTGTGTCATACTGAAATTTTGATATTGTCTTAAGATGCACATGCCATTCATATATAAATATATAATAATTGTAGTAAATATTTTTAATGTAAGCTATTAAATTTTTCTTCTATTTTCACCCAACAACCTATTTATTTTAGGCTCTGCTACACGTATTTTATGGACAGATATTAGGTTCAATTGCATCTATAATTTGTTTATTTCTGTTTCATTCGTATTTTCATTAACATATGATGTTTCCTTGTCATTATTACACATAAAGTGTCTTTCTTTGTCTTTAGTACATTTTTTCCCTCAAAGACTACCTTGGCTTTTATTAATTCAACATCTACTCTTGTTTCTATTTACATACCATATATTTTTCCGTCATTCTGTTTGAATGTATGTTTGCTTGTATCTCCAGTGAATAATTGACATTGATAGTTAGATACACTTTCCTCTTATTTCTTTACCAGTGTTTATCTTTTGATTAGAGAAATATTTAGAATTAAAAGACTTAAGATACATATGAGTAACTGGCATTTTGTTATTTTAAATTATGTTTAGCTAACTTTGTTTACGATTATCCACATTATTTTGTCTTTAGCATATTTTCCAAAATGTAAAATCTTTTTATGTACTCTTGTATGTTTTCAATAAATATTCATCTTTGGTTGTCATGGAGATTGCTTTTAATTTCCTTCAGTCATAATTCTGTAGATCAGATTTATATTGACCAAGTTTCAGCAGTATAAATGCTTGCCATCTACCGCCACATATACCTGTGTGCTTGTTGCTGTCACACAATTTTATCTTTGTATATCCTGTTAGACAAAGCAGGAAGTAATACTTATGTTGATACATATGCCTCTAAATTATGTAGAGTATACATGACCAGATCTAAGTTTGCTATGAGCTAAGTGAATAATCTAGCTTGTAACATAATAAAAATAAATATTATTGTGTTCAGGAAAGCTCCTATCTTTTTGTTTTATATGAACTGCTTTGCAAAAACAAAAAAGAGATGTTGTTCTCTTACCTCTCTGTAGGAAAATTTTCAATTCACCATGTCATAAACAAACAGTACTCATAAAAGGCTTGATACTTTATAACAGCATGTGAAACGTACTGGATATTTGAATTTCAAGTTTCTCTTAGAGTTGGGTATATTGACCATGGGTAATTGCATAAGAATAAAATTATAGTTGATATTTTTTCTTTATAAAAACATTAGAATAACTAGGATTCCTTGTGCGTTATATTTATTAACAAGTTAAAAAAAAAAAAAAAAGGTCAGCAGTACAGAGCTGGAAGTACTCAGCTCTATCCTTCAGAGCAACAGCAATAAATCTTCATGTTTCTGAAGTACAGGTGAAATAAATGAGAACACAATAGACTAAATACACACAACATCCTATATAAAGTTGGCAATCGGTAAAGTTCTACTCGATAGGAAGAAAATAAATCAGCTGCCTTTCTACTTGGCCTATCATTTGTAATTATAGATCTCAACCCCCTCAAATGAAGTTATAGTAACCTTATCTTGACTTTTTCTTCTAATCCTTCACTTATTAAAGGTAATTACTACATTAAATATTTTCAAGTCATCTGATTTTACATATACAACTTCCCCTTACCACTATTAACTGAGAGTTGAAGATTCTAACAAATTTAAACTTAACAATGAAACAACTTATATGTTCCTTCAGGAAATGTTTGGTGTTTGCCTCAAAAGAGTACAAAACAAGATATTATATACAGGATTACTTAGGTGACTCATGTCTAAAGGTTAGAAATAGAAAATTATTCAATTCTTGTGGATCCCAAAAATCTAATGCAGAGATTATATCATGCTGGTTTCACAGCTGCCATCACATCTATAACTGTCTCTGCATAATTATCACAATGTTCATTTGTGTTTTTGTTGTGCGACACAAGCACTTCAAAAAAAGACTTTCAAAATTCATTTCTCTAATATATTCGGTCAGAATGCAACTAACTTCATTGCTGCTTTCTTCGTTAAGGAACATTTATCACGTACATATGTGAGTGTATACTTTATGTGTTTATGCATCTCATATGTGTTGCCACACATGCATCATGTGATATGAAGGGGAGCAGAGTCTTGCTTCATTACTCTCCACTTAGTTCACTGAGGCAGTGTCTTGCTTTTCTGTTTCTGCTATTTTAGCATCCATGTGGCTTCTGGGATCTTCTGTTTCTGTTTCCCAAGCTCTGGGACTGCAGGCAGATGGATATGAATGCCATGCTTTTCTTTTTTAATAGTTTCTGAGAATGTGATCTTCATTACTCAACTAGAATAGGAAGCACTTTATTAATTGTGTGATCTGTATGGCCCCCTACACTTTATTTTCTCATTATCCTGTCCAAAGAACTTGAAGTTCACAATACAGCTTCTTATATGAAAGTAAAATTGCTAAATATCTTTAAGAATAGTTAGTGTAAAAAATGTGGTAGCATTTTAGTCTACCTTATTTTTCTGCTTGTTTTTTTGTATAGATTTTTATTGAAATAATTTTTCATATACTATATGTTGATTATAGTTTTCCCTGCCCAAACTGTCCCATGATCCTCCCAACCACCCACCCTCTCAACTCCATTGTTTTCTTTCTAGAGAACAAGCAGACATAGAAACAAACAAATTAATTTTCAAAAAGAACTATTAATAAAACTCAGAGTAAACAAAAAAGTACAAAAAACAGATACACACACAAAGAGAGGGGAAATAAGATGAATAAAAACACAAAATCAGAAGTCATAATGTACCAGAGGACCAGAAACACACACACACACACAAAGTCCCCCAAGACAATATGAGACAATAAGTCTACAGTAATAATATCATTGAAAACATTTTGTGTTGACCATCTTTTAGAAAACATGGGTCACTAGACACACTTGTTACTGCAGTGGATGTTAACAAAGATTTTTTTTCTTTTTTAAATTTATTCATGTGTTATAATTTATTCAAATTACATCCCAGTTGTTATCCACTCTCTTTTATCTTCCCTTCCCACCTTTCTTCCCTCTTCCACTCTATTCCTCTCCCCTAGACTTCTGACAGGAGGGATCTCCTCCCCCACCATCTGTCCACAGCCTACCAGGTCTCATCCAAAGAGCTGGCATTCCCTTCCTCTGTGCCTGCATGGTCTCCCCGCCATGGGAGGGGGGTGATCAAATCAGGAACATCAGAGTTCCTGTCAGAGGCAGTCCTCACTTCCCCCACTACTTTGTAGAATGGCGATAAATAAACAGATGGTCTAGGCTCTCTGCATGCATTGCCTTTGGTTGGTGCAACAGATTGTGCAGAGCCTGCTGGGTCGAGATCTGCAAGTCTTGATGGTCTCCCTCTGGGTCCATCGATTCCCTGATTCTTCCACACCACTCTCAGTGCTCCATGCAGAGTCCAGCAGCAAGTCCCAGCATCTGTCCCAATCAACCACTACGTATATTCTCTCAGAGGACATGGAATATGCTCTTATACGTGAGTAAATACCATGCTTGCTTTTCTGGGTCTGGGTTACCTCATTCAGCATGATCTTTTTTAGTTTCATCTATTTGCCTGAAAATTTCAAGATTTCCTTGTTTTTAATAGTTGAGTAGTATTCCATTGTCAAAATGTACCACAATTTCTTCATCCATTCTTTGGTTGAGGGACATCAAGGTTATTTCTAGATTCTGGCTATTATGAAGAGATGCTATGAACACAGTTGAGCAATGATCCTTGTGGTGCAGTGGAGCATCTTTCAGATATACTCCTAGGAGTGGTGTAGCTGGATCTTGCAGTAACACTCCCAATTTTCTGAAGAAAGCACAACATTGATTTCCAAAGCAATTGTACAAGTTTTCACTCTTACCAGCAATGGAGGTGTGTTCCCCTTTCGCCACATGTTCACCAGCATGTGCTGTCACTTGAATTTTTTATTGTAGCCATTCTTGTAGGTGTAAAATGAAATCTCAGAGTCATTTTGATTTACATTTCTCTGATAACTAAGGATTTGGAGCATTTCTTTGTTTTCCAGGGCACACGATGTTCCTCTGTTGAGAATTCTCTGTTTAGCTCTGTACCCTATTTCTTAACTGGATAATGTGGTTCAGTGGTTTAATTGCTTGAGTTCTTTATATATTTTGGATATTAGGCCTTGGTTAGGAGTTGGGTTTGTGAAGATCTTTTCCCAGTATGTAGGCTGTTGGTTTTCATGCTTTTTGTTTTTTGTTTTTTCTTTTTGTTTGTTTGTTTGTTTTTCTGTTGACAGTGTCCTTTTCTTTACAGAAGCTTTTCAGTTTGATGAGGTCCCATTTATTAATTGTTGATATTAGAGCCTGAGCTATTGGTGTTCTGTTCAGGTGATACCAATAAAATACTGTCACCTACCCAAAAACTGTGGTTTCCATTAGGCATTCTTATGCTGGCCCACTCTGATTTCAACAACATGCAGCAGGCGTCTTCCTGATATATTGATGCAATGTTTTATCTCTAGCAGTCAACTATTGGTAGACAGATGTCAACTTTTTTTCAAGATAACCTTGTGTATCCCAATTTCAAGGGTAGCAGTTTGTCCTGAAATATTATTTTCTGTTTTGTCAAACCACACCCACAGTTTTCAGTTTGCATAACTACTCTTGTAAGACAAAAGAGATAATATCTAATACTTTCAAAATTTGCAGTTAAAGTAAGAAGCTTTTTAACGAACACTGATCTACTCTTGGAGTTTTGTTGTGTTTCTGGGCACAATAGTTTTGTTCCATAATGAAAATTTTTTTTTGTATTGTCAACTTTCCTGTTGCTGAAGAAAATGTTGCACGATATCAATTTCATCCAAATATTGACCTCGACTTTATACTTACAATAAATTCTGATTAATCCCATCTTCTTATAGTTAACTAAGAGTTTTCTCAAGTTTCAATTATGAGAAATGTTCCATCAGCAAACCAAATCATCTGAAATTCTTTTTTATGCCCATCAAGTGTGAAAGTATATTTATATTATTATTATATTATATTATTATTTACTAGACCCACCTAGTAAGGATTAATAGGGTATCTGATTCTGCTACTGTGCCTGGCACAGAGAAATATGGTAATATTCAACTCTAATAAAATGAATAAGCACCGTGGACAGTAATGCTATATCAAGGATTGTTAAATTATGAATTTTTTAAAATGCATATGGTACAGAAAAGTACATTTTCCTTTTTAAAATATCCTATGTAAGAGTCTCATTGTTTTTTTTTTTTTTTTTTTTTTTTTAGTTTTTTGAGACAGGGTTTCTCTGCGTAGCCTTGCCTGCCCTGGACTCACTTTGTAGACCAGGCTGGCCTTGAACTCACAGCAATCCACCTGCCTCTGCCTCCCGAGTGTTGGGATTAAAGGCGTGCGCCACCCCCGCCCGGCTGAGTCTCATTGCTTTCTAATAACGAAAAGTACAATCTTCAAACTGTGATTTTTGAATTATAACCCAGAACAAAGTCTAAGAATTATCTCACCCAATTCTATCAATTTTTAACAGATTCTTATTTGAGATAGGACAGGGAGCATCCAAAAATAAAATGAGTAGCACAGACTGACCATCTCCCGATTTATAGATGGGTGCTCTTTCATTACCTCATTCTGCCCCTGAAACCCCTGAGCAATTGGCTAGCTGTAGACAGTCAAATGGAGGCTAGGTACTGCTACAGTTCTCAGGCAGGGCCGATTCACCCAGTAACGTTACCAACAACATCCCCCATAGCCGTACTTATTACCACGCTTCCTTTTGCTCTGCATCAGCAGGTCCATCTGGCAGTAAAGGATGGACCAGGTGTTCTGGGGAAAGTTGGCACACAAATGCCTTGCATATTGCGACACTAGCAGGAGGAAGAGTTTTTTGTTTTTTTGTTTTTTTAATGAGAGGAAATTAATTTATTCTTAGAATAAGCTAGGTTACAAGACATTTTTAGGTGGTAAAAATTATGGAACATCTTTTTGCCTTATTTGTAGCTGGTTTTTGGCTTGGTCTGAATTATCATCTGAATGAGGAATAAATATCCAAAAGTAATTGAGTGCATAGGCATTTGTGAAGTGAATAAACAAAATTGTATATAATACCCCTTCACATTTTGCAACGAAGCAAATCAAAAGGCCAACCCCTTAAAACCATTTGCTAAATCACAAAATTAACAAAACCTCTTCCTTGATTACTCTTGATTAGTTGGTACCTTACTCAGGTTTCTCAATGAGATGCCAAGAGTATAGTTTACAAATGACCTTTCCCCTACTAAATTGAATTTTGTGGTTAGAATTAGTTCATTCATTTCCCAGAGTGAATAATTTCCTGTGTATTTTAGCTTATCAAAGCAATGAATACATTAAGGAGACCAGATTTCATTTTAGTGAGGCAGAAATATTATTGAATAACAATTGCAGTACATGTTCGTGGAAGCTTTGGCCAGATAACGAAATGTTGTTTGTGCAGTGCATCTGTTTTCCTGAGCATAATAACAAAAAGCCTTCAACGCCAATATCAGCAATACGCAGCATCACTGATATCACAGAAGAATCAATAATAGACTAAGCATAATGTGCCAATCACGAACCTACATATGCTATATTACAAAATACCCAAATATACTCACCCATATATATTGTATTCTACACATTACTTTTAACTGTTGCATGACATCCCCCTGCTAGAAGGCCTAATGCTGATTAATGAGTGATTCTAGTCAATTTTAATTAATATTTGGAAAATAACATTAGGAATTTTAAAGGTGACAATAATGAGTGATTAATATTTATAAATATGAGCAAACAATAATATGCTTCATTAGTTTCTTTATTGCTAGGATTAAAGATAAAACTTTCCTATTTCCCTCTGTAACCTAAAATATTGTCTAGTATAGAATAAATGCATAGAAAGTATGTTTGTTCTATATGATTTTTTTTTTATTTTTTTTGTCTTGCTTTGTTTTCAGTAATGTCGTCATTATGTAGCCCTGGCTTGTTGGAATTCACTGTGTAGACCCGGATGATCTTGAATTAACAGAGATAATCTTGCTTCAAGCCCATGAGAGATGGGATTAAGGTCATGAGCCACCATGCACATCAACTTTATAATTCCTTATTGACCTAATGGTGCAAATAAATAAACTTACTGAGATTTGATACAGCAAAACTATCACACAATTACATTACATTGCTTCTTATCTTTATTCTCTGGGTTTATGAATGAGATATTTGAAGAGCCCGGTTACAGTACAGATTTTTGGAAAGGGGAATTTGGATGCTAGCTGCTAACCTATCTTGTCACTAAGGCAGGTGGGAAGCAAGCAACAGCAGCTCCTGGCTCAAAGGATGTTACCGTTCTGAAGATACAAGATTAACTTGAAAGATTTTAACTTAATTTGAAAAAGTTGAAAGTTCTTTTCCATTTTACAGTGTGCTGACACATTTCTATTTTAGCAAGGAAAAACAAGGTCTAAACTATGTTGGCCTCAAATCTAATTTATAAGAACACCATGATCCCCCTGAGGGGCTTAATAAAACACTTTATTTGTTCTTAAAATTGCAGTAAAGGGCTTCTGAAAATTTAATCATTATATTATTTAATCATTTTCTTCTTGAAGAAGAAAAAAAATGTCACTTCTAAGGAAGGGGGTTAAAAGTCATCATTGTTGAATTGAGCTTAAAGTCTTACAGAAAAAAGCATATGATAAAGTGTAAAATTTACAACAAAATAGTGAATATACATCTGAGCAACCTCCATGTTAAGGCCAAATCTATTATATTATATTTCTTAAAATAAGTGATAGGATTCTGAACATAGTAACCTTCACATAGGAATAACAGCTCTAAGAAATATTAGTTTTGTTATTGTCTATTAATTAATTTATTTATTTTAATCACTTTACAACATTATTTCAGCTCCCTCCCTTCTCTCCTCCCAGTCCCATCCTCCTGTACCTTTCTTCCTTCTCCCTCTCTCCTTCTTCTCAGAGGAGGGAAGATAATCAGGGAGTACCAACTCCACCTGGCATCTCAAATTGCAGTAGGACTAACAATATCATCACCCATGGAGGGTTGATAATGAATCCCAGCTAGGGAAAAGGGACTTAAAGTCAGGAAACAGAGTCAGAAATAGCCCCTACTCCCTTGGTTAGGCATTTGACATGTTGACCAGGCTGCTCTCTCCTACATACATATGTGTAGGGGGTCAAGGTCCAGACCATGCATTCTCTCTCTCTCTCTCTCTCTCTCTCTCTCTCTCTCTCTCTCTCTCTCTCTCTCTCTCTCTCTCTCTCTCTCCTGTTCAGTCTCTGTGAGCTGCCATGGGCCCAGGGTAGGTTACTCTGCAGATCTTCTTGTGGTACTTTGACACCTCAAGATACTAATATCCTTTCTCCCACTCTTCCATTAGACTTCACAAGCTTGGCTTTTTGTTTGTCTGTAGGTCTGTTCCTCTGTTTTCATCAGTGCCTGGAAGAAGCCTGTCAGTTATACTAGGCTCTTGTGTTCAAGCTAGCTGACTATCATTAATAGTGACAGAGACTGGCTCTCTCCCAGGGGCTAGTTCTCAAGTTGGCCCATCATTGGTTGAACATTCTCTCAATCTCTGTTCCATCTTTATTCCTACACTTCATGTAATTGGCAAGTAGCCATTTAGATTAACTTTAAAAGTTAGAGCTTATTCTATTGTACTTTGTCTCTAAGAAAGGTCCTACCTACAATGAGCATGTAGGAACTTCCTCTTTGCTTTGTTGTTGTTTGTTTGCTTTTTATTTATTGTCAAGAATAGATTTAACATAGAAGATTCTTGGTTTTCACATGGCTTTGACAGTCAGAATTTAAGAAACCCCAGTGATTCTCACACTTCCATACAGTATCCTGCAGTGGTAAAAAGTCATGGCAAAAGGGGAAGGATCTGAAGATGTAATAAAAAATCTCACATAAGCATTGAGCTCATTGACAGAATAATTTTTCTTGTTATGTTGAGAACTCTTAAAACTACTGTTGCCTTTAAGAAGAAAGCTTCTTTTATTCTCTATAAAGTTTAACAAAAAAGGACCACATGATGGGAAAATGGCTCATGGATTCTGAGGTTAGTTCTTGTCTACCATACACGAGAAAATTAGGGATCTCACTGAAACTAGAACTGAAATATGTGAAGTGCGGAAAAGAAAGACCTTTGAAATATTATTCATTAGTTTGCTTTCTGATGATATCATTATCACAGATAAACAGATTTGAATAAACTGATCTAGGAAGACAGAGAACACAGTTGGCTGGTGACCAGGTCCTTTCCTGAAATATGTCTTTAGGCAATCAGTCTGTACTGTTTTAAGGCATTGGGTGTGTGCAATTGATAATTATATTGTTATCAAAACACATGTCCCTTAGTTTCTGGGGAAGATTGGGTCTGCTTTGCATTGTTTCCAAATTCTATGAGTGTCAAAATTCCTTACGTGAAGTGCTATAGTATTGAAATGTAATATGTATAAATATTCCAATACACATCAAATTATTTAGAAATACTTTTTATTAATAAACTTTTTTATTTTTTACATATGCATTTATATTATTACATGTATATATAACAAACTACCTATAGCAAGAAGAACCATGACATAATCAGGAATTATATAAATGTTATAGTCTTAGTGTTTTGGCTATTTGTATTTCACAGCCTTGAAGAAAACATCTTTCCTATTAGAAATACTTTTATTACCCTAAATATAAGTTTAATGCAAACATTCATTACACTGTGTTATTCAACAAATGATAACAAGAAAATAGCTGTATATATTCAATATAGATTTGTATATTTGGGTCAATTCAAGTATATACACTTCATATTGTTTTACTTTATAGAAACTTTTCTGATATATACGTGATAAATTTAAAGCTGTGATGCTATATGTGGTCTTTTGACAGAAAACAAATTTGCTATATGTGTATTTTAAAGTGCTAATAAACATTTGCAGAATTTCTTGTTGAATACTTTCTTAATGTCAGTAAAATAAAGAACATTAAGCTAACAGTTTCTTTGAAAAACAAAAAGACAATTAATCATCCTTATATGCTTAGTGCCATTATCTTCAAGTTCTGTTTTATAGCACTTCTAGATATTGTCATGTATGCAGTCCCTGACGTTTCCTTTGTATCGGTGTAAGTTGTCTATGGTTGTTCTTTCAAGGTTTGATTGAAGCATAGATAACTTAATTTTTTAGTCAAAGATATTAAACTATTGTATGAAAACAATATGAGCTACATTAATAGAGCTGCAATAAAATTAATTAAATATTTTAATAGCTACTAAAGTCATATATGTAAATTTTAAACTAGATTTTGTTTAAAATGACAATTTATTCAGAAATCCATAATACTATAATAAAATGCTATAAAATAAATGATTTGGATTCAATTTCCTATCTGATAGGAACTAATAATTCTATATAGCTGAATAAAAAATACATTATAGTTTTTCTTTTCCTTTAATTATATATAGAACTACAGTTTAGACTGAAATGAAGCCTGGGTCACATTCCAAGAGAATCATCAGCTCTTACTAAGCAGAGCAGCCAAAATATTCACCAGAATTTACTACAGTTTTATTAATGTCAATGATGACACTGGAGAAAAAGTTGTTAATTGAATTACCTTTCGCCGTATTAGAAGTTTTTAAACAACAACAACAAAAAAGATTATTCCTGGAGTGTAAAGAATTTCTCACTTGGCTGAGGTTAGTAAAATATGTTATTCAAATTAATAAGGCAGTCCATATGGTCTATTACCAATGATATTTATGGCTGAATTGTTTTGTAATAGTGAACAAAAGTTTTGCAATGACATGACCAACATTGAAATATATCACTCTCATTTCATTTGCATCATAGCATAAAGAAAATTTTGGTATTGGCATTTTATTTAATGATTCAATAAATCATAAAATCAGAATCAAATGGGAAAATAATATTTTTCTGTGGTTTGTTGAGACTATCAGAATAAATTTTGAGCCAATATAACTGGAAGATATCAGTCATGACATTTTCAATGCCTTGCAACTAAACTTTTACAAATTAGGTGAACCTGTAAAAAGCAGGATTTTTAAAAAACTTACTTTTTGATTTTAATTGTGTGTGTGAGTGTGTGTGTGTGTGTGTGTGTGTGCAGGTGCACAGTGAGTCTAGAAGAGGGTGTTATATACCCTAAGCAGGAGTCATTAATATCTGTGATGCATCTAAAACAGACAAACTCAGACCCACTACAGTAGGAGTGCTTGTTCCTAACCACTGAGTCATTTCTCTGGCAGTAGCAATGTTGTTTACCTAACACAAGTACTTCTTTAATAATCAGTGCCATTGGCATTTTTTTACATAAATTCTCTTGTTTAAATATTTATAAAGTTTCAAAATAAAATGCCATTAATATTAGAAATCTCAGCTAGATGAGCTGTTACATGATGGTTATGATAATTCTTAGGAAGTGGAGGCAGGAGAATATGGAGTTTCACTTTCTGATCACATGCAATTTAGGCTAACTTGGGTGATAGAAGGCATAGTCTAGAAACAAATAAACAAAAGATAATAGGCTTCATCAAACATTTAGGCTTAAACAAATACTTTGAGTAAAGAAGCCAAAACTTGATAAGACTTTACTAAAAACTAGACAATACGGTGAGGTTTTAAAGACAATGAAAACACTTTTAGAAAATTCATCATTTTAGTTTCCCTGCAGTTGCTATTATTCCTGAGTTCCACAAATTTATTATTTTGTTTTTGATACGAGGAGAGTAATTTTCCTTCTTTATCTAATGAATGGTTATATTAATAATTGTTTAAATTTTTTTTTTGGAATTGAACTTATTTCTTAATCAAATCTCTAAGTAAATGAGCTAAGTTTTCATTATGACTTTTAAATAAACATAATTTATCAAAATATTTACAAGTTTAAAAGTTTCTGACCAACCTCATTGGCCTTATTATAGTTAAATGATTCTGGGACTCATGACCTTTAAATTTTTTTAGGAAGGTTGTTTCCTTAAACTTTAAAGACTTCCTGATAGTGCATAGCAACATTTCTTCCTAATATTTCATTATTTTAAAAAATCCTACCATGTTCCATCTCCTAAATTAATCTCTAACTTTTGCATATTTTTTTAAACATCTTACCATGTCATTGGAATATCCTCATGATTTCTTTAATACAGTGGGAACTTAGGCCCACTTTGTGTTTTCTTAGTTTCCTTAATAATAAAATTTAAGAGCAGCCTCAAAAATTAGCCCAAAATTACACTTTAAAAAGTGAACCCTGTGCAATATGTCCTCACTTCTGCCACAGACAGAATTCTGTCCAAAAAATGGCAAGCTTGGATGGAGGCAGAGTCAACGGCCAAATTCTGCCAAGACAGGGTAAGCAAGTCCTCAATTGTTCCTGCATCACAAATATATCTGTCATTTATTTTGGACCAAAAGGCTGAAAATGATGGGCCAACATTATAGAGAGTTTTGGGTGACTATTCATGTAGCAAACAGTCTCTGTCATCTTCTCATTTAGTGTGACTCGCATAACCGTCTCGCCAGCAAGAACGACGCGGCACACATACAGGATCCTTCTGCAGCAAAGCTTTAATGCATCTTGAGAGGGAGAGCATAAGCTTACAGTGAGTAAAATGGAGACCCCAAACTGAAGAAACCCATCCCTTATATAGGACACTGTCCTCCGCTTAGGATGTGTCAGTCCCTGGTTGGCTGTTGCTCATCGGGCGAGATGACGCCACGGGAGAGGCAGAGCGCAACAAGTGGAAGGTCCCTTTGCTCACGCGCAGGTTATCCGTTTATCCGTTTGGGGCACAGGCTGTCAACGCCATCTTTTAATGGTGGACATGAGTGTGGCCTCTTACATCTCCCCCTTTTCTGTTAAATAAGGCAGCAACGAGCTTAGGAAAGGGAAGTGGTCCGATCAAGGCTGGAGCATGATTAAGAACCAGCCGATCGAGGACCACATTAGGGGTGCTACCCAATGCTAGCCCACGTGCAATGGGCAAATTTCCCTGCGGGGTGCAATGGCCATAGGGAGCACATAGAGATAGGGTGCCTTTTGACGTGCAATGGGAGCTAGGCCCAGTCGAGTGCAAAGGCCACACAGAGAAAGGAAGGAAGGAGAACTCGTTGCCCACATATATTGAGAACACAATGAGACATCCAAGAGAGAGTCATAGAGTAACTCTCTAAGGATGCTGAGACTTACTCACTCCACCTCGTGCAATGAGCGGGAACTCTGAGGGTGCAGGAGCTGAGTAGCCAGCGGCTCATTAGTTAAGCATGGATAACCATATATCGGGGGAGGCCCCACTATCAATTGCAGCAAGAGGATGGGAAATAACCACTTTGTCTCTTTTTGCTTGAGCCCTAAGTCTACAGACCAACCATAGGACCAACACCAACCCGCAGCGGATCGCAGTTCCAAATAATCCAACCCTAACCCATTCCTTAAAATAGGAGAAAGCCGGAGAGATCCATGACGAAAGTCCTTCTGTAAGCGACAGGTCTAAGCGTGTAGAATTAACTTGAATGATGGCAGTTCTTAATTCTCGTAACGTCTGCTCGAATTCTGTTGTCCAATTCTGTAATATAAATTGAGAAAGACTCCTAGACAGATTAGCTGCTCTGGTAACTACAGTCTGGATTTTCCTTTTGGCCGAGAAAAATTTGTCAAAAGTTATACAACATTTTTCCTGTTTATGAAACAGAGAATGGGGGGCAAGTACATGCCCCCGTTGAATATAATTTGATTAAAGAGTTGGCTGAATCTGTCCGCAAATACAGGGTTAATGCAAATTTCACCCTGGTGATGCTAGACAGAATTGGCACGGGCACATTAACTCCTTCTGATTGGCAAGTGGTAGTAAAAGCAGCACTTCCAGATATGGGCCAATACATGGAATGGAGGGCTCTCTGGTATGAGGCCGCTCAAACACAAGCCCAAGCTAATGCTCTTGCCCTTACTCCTGAAAAGAGAAATTGGACCTTTGACTTGCTAATAGGTCAAGGTCAATTTACCGCACATCAAACAAATTACCATTGGGGAGCCTATGTTCAAGTTTCACAAACGGCTATTAGAGCCTGGAAGGCACTTTCTAAAAAAGAGGAGGCCAATAGGCACCTTACAAAAATCATTTAGGGCCCTGAAGAATCATTTTCCGATTTCGTGGCTAGAATGACAGAAGCAGCTGGACGTATCTTTGGGGATGCAGAACAGGTTGAGCCTTTTATTGAACAACTGATATTTGAACAAGCCACTCAAGAATGCAGAGCTGCTATAGCCCCAAGAAGAAATAAAGGCTTGCAAGACTGGCTCAGAGTGTGTAGGGACCTTGGCGGGCCTCTTACTAATGCGGGCTTAGCAGCTGCTATTCTTCAGTCTCAAAGGCGCCCTACGGGCAAAGCTAATCAGAAGACTTGCTATAACTGTGGTAAGCCTGGACATTTTAAAAGAGATTGCAAAAATTTAGACAAAAAAAGAGAGATAACAACTCTCTGTAACCGTTGCGGCAAAGGATATCATAAGGTTAGCCAATGTCGCTCGGTGAGAGACATGCAAGGGAGACTTCTCCCACCTATCAACCATCAGTCGGTTGACGGCCACCAGGTTTCCGACATGCCAAAAAACGGGTCATCGGGCCCTCGGTCCCAGGGCCCTCAAAGATATGGGAACCGATTCATCAAAACCCAGGAGGACAACAAGTGGAAGGTCCCTTTGCTCACGCGCAGGTTATCCATTTATCCGTTTGGGGCACAGGCTGTCAACGCCATCTTGTAATGGCGGACATGAGTGTGGCCTCTTACAATTTAGAAAACTGCTAACCTGCGCTCCTAGTATACTCAAGTAATCAATTTTATTCCTTCTCAAGTCTCTGATGGGGTTGAAGGCCAGATAGTTTAGTTTTACAATTAAGCTTAGTTGTTTAGAGGTTAAGATGTTTTTAAGTCTAGATAGATGTTTTGTACTGATATAGATGAGATATGATAGATACCGATTTGTTGACTTATGTTCAGAATTTTAGATGCACCAAGATAAGAAAGATGTATTCGTCAAGGCTGCCAAATACAGAAGCCAAAACATTATGAATGTAACATTTTTATAATTCCTGATCGTTTCTTGGTCCTTGCTGTAGGTAGTTTACTGTATATATGTGTAATGATATAAAAGTATATGTAAAAAAATAAGATGAGCCCTCCTTCATGGAATGAAATACTGTCTCATGGCCAAGAAATTGACCCTCTCCAGGTCAAGAAATTGAACCCCTGCAACTCAAGCAATTGGCCCTCTCCAACTGGAAGTCTATGTCTCCACCCTGGCTGGAGATTCTATTCTCTTGACCAGAAGCAGATATTTCTACTCTAACAAATGACCTGGGCCATCTTATGAGTAAGCGTACCTTCCAGCCTACTGTGAGGATGCCTCAATGATAATGGGAGAAGAAATGGAAATCTCGATTTGATATGTTAGTACACATCCACTGATTCTGCTATTACTCATCAACCTGAATGGAAAAGCAAGGAGCTTTGATAGTTTGCATCATTTCCTAATTGATGTGGTAAAAACAGTCACCATTCATAGATTTTATGAAAACCAGTATGAGACCTGAGAGTTCATGGTCATATAGGGGATATGAGCTGTGATACTTTAATTAACAGTTACTATTTCATTATCATGCTGATTGAAGTGAAAGTTATATGCATGTGAGCAATTAAGAAACAATTACAGGGACATTATGTGACTATAATGTGGACCTCAATTAATAATCCATTAAAATGTATTTTATAATTAACATATTTTGTTTAAATAGAACCATCATCATTAGAATGAATGCCCTTAAATTTTTGAATATCTTCAATATTGTGTAAAAATACTATTGATGACCTTAAAGACTCAGGTACCCTATGATTGGCTATGAACACAAACATAGAATTAATGGTATGGATTAATGTTCTGTTTTGATTGATTTTGATGCAGATCTAAGAAGCAGGTGCATACAGTCACTAATATTTCAGAAAATTAAGATGTTGATGTTGATGTCATTGCCACTGTTTAGGATGGTAACGAATTGTAAATATAAGTAATTAAATATTCTGAATTTGTTATATGTTTAAAATTCTCAGGTTGACAGATGAAACAGGCAACAATAACTCATGAGTCCACAAGATACATATAACCCAATAGAGAGTGTAGAGAAATTTTTCAGTTATATAGATAGATTAGGATGAAATCTGGCAACATGTGAAGAAATGGGACTTTGCAGCAAGGAGCAGAGTGGAATTTAGGATAATGAATGTATGGCTTAGTCTAACTGGATTTTTCAGTGAAAATAGGCCAGGATGATGAGCCTTCATTTCGAGGACAGAGGCAGATAGGTATGCTGATCAGATACTCAAAGGGAAACGATGGTAATGAAGGAGGTTCCAGTTGGTATATTGCCTTTGTTAAAGTGATGTAATGGGGTTTCTATTGGGATTTATAATGATGTACACAAAAAGGCCTAGGAGGATATTCAGTAGGCTGACTAATTGGCCATTGGCAGACATGTCTGAAATGTATCCGTAGCTAAATGTTACTTGAAAGAAGTGAAGGCTGACATTGCTTTTGATCTAGGCAGACGACCAGGGTAGCAAAATCAGTGTGTACTTGCTAACTATGTTATACTTCAAGGTTCATTTGGCCTCTGAGATTGAAGTTTTCTAGTTTTGTGCTCAAGGGACAAAGTTATAAGAAGTAAACAGAGTGGGACTGCAATGTGTCTGCTTTTCTAGGTAGGAAACCTTAGATTTCCTAGTTGCTTATCACTTGTTTAAACAGTTGTTCATAACAGTTGGAGCAGGGCTGTCTCCAACTTTGTAACCTGCCTCTGGATCCCTTTCCAATAACTGGGCTACCTTGTCTGGCTTCAGTGGAAGAGGATACATTTAGTCCTGCTGCAACTTATGTGTCAGGTTGGGTTGGTAGGACCTCCCCTTCTCTGAGGAGAAAGGTAGAGGAAATAAAAGATTAGGAGGAGAGGAATAGGGGAATGTAATCAGGCTGTAAAGTGAGAAGAAGAAGAAGAAGAAGAAGAAGAAGAAGAAGAAGAAGAAGAAGAAGAAGAAGAAGAAGAAGAAGAAAGAGAAGGAGGAGAAGGAAGAGGAGGAAGAGGAGGAGGAGGAAGAAGAAGAAGAAAGTTGTTCCTTTTGATTTGTCTATGAAAACTGAAGTGTCCAAAAGGCCAAGCAAGTAAAAAGGAAAAACAGAAACATAGTCACTAGCAGGAGCTCTGGAGACAGAATTAGTGGGATACTGGCAGGTTGAAGGAGGTAATGGGAAAACTGGGGAACTTTAACTGGGAAGCTGTGAGAGGAAGAGGGGAAAAAAGGAGATATATACAATATGAAGGAGAGTTGAAAAGGACAGAACTCAGCATACCTACTTTATAAGCTTGCTCATTTATGTTATATTACATTATACTATTCTATACATAATAAATACACTAAAAACACATGAATATGCATATTTAAGGATGATTGTAAATATATACAATATAAAAGTATATAAAATACAAAACAATAATTGCTTACTGCGACATGGCTCTTGCTCTTTTAAAAGGCACAGCGATGTAGTATGGTGGGAATTGACAGTAATTACAGCGCATGGAAGTTTGAGTTTGAAGTGAAGCTGAGTTACCTAGTAAAAACTTATCACAACTTCACCCCAAAGTATCTGGCTTTTACCTAAGTGTCTCCCAAGCAACAGCACAATAGGCTTAGTTAGTACTTACATGATCTGAGCAACAAGGACATCTATGCTGTTGTTCTATGTACTCCGTCTGTCTTCCATAACAAGCTATTTAATCCTGATCCATTAGTGCTACTGTCTGGTTTCTATGAAGTAGGCATTTATGCTTCAGAAACAAGCCAACCTCCTTCCAGGTTCAGTTATGTCCTTTGTAGTGTTTGTATCTTTTTGTGTTTTGAGGTTTATCATGTCAATTCTTCTAATTTTGCCCAGTAGAAAATAAGTACTCTTCCTTTCTTCTTCATATTTCAATCTGTTTTGCATTATTCTTTCATAAATAGCTATAGTTATTTTGCATCTGATTTATTCTACTAAAATATTAACGTAGAAAAATATTTATACAAAGGTCCTTGAGAGATGGCTCACTGTGTGAAGTGTCTGTTCTGCAAACAAAGAATCAGAGTTCAGCACGGGAAAAGGCAGGTGTGCAAGCATTGTTTGAAAAAAATAAAGACAAGGTGATCACTGGGCCTTATTAATCAGTTAGTTATTTTTAAAAATCAACTAAGGCTAAATCTCACAGGGAGATTTTTAAAAATAAGGTAGAACACAAGATAGAAAGACACTCAAATTTGACCTCTGGATACCACATGCAACACATGACATCATACACATAATATATATACATATATATACACACACACACACACACACACAATTCTTAAACCAGCTGGCATTCACTACTATTAAAATTGATTTTATATTGTCAAAAATTCAAGCGACACCACATGCTGGTGAGGATGTGGAGAGAGAGGAACACTCCTTCATTGCTAGTGGGAATGCAAACTAGTACAGCCACTTTGGAAATCTATCTGGTGCTATCTCAGAAAACTGGGAATAGGGCTTCCTCAAGACCCAGCTATTCCACTCCTTGGAATATACCCAGCAGATGCTCCAGCACACAACAAGAAAATTTGCTCAACCATGTTCATAGCAGCCTTATTCATAATAGCCAGAACATGGAAACAGCCTAAGTGTCCCTCAGTAGAACAATGGATAAAGAAACTGTGGTACATATACACTATGGAATACTACTCAGCTATTAAAAACAAGGAATTCCCGAAATTTGTGGACAAATGGATTGAACTAGAAATGATCATAATGAGTGAGTTACCCAGGAACGGAAAGTGTTAAATGGTATATACTCACTTATATCTGCATACTAGCCCAAGGGGCATGTCCCATGAAAATCTTCACTTAACAGGAATCTGAGACAGAGGAGAGAACATCCTATTGGGACTCTAGATGAGAGAAGCATGGGAGAATAGCAAAGTAAAAGGATCCAGAGGGTCCTAGAAACCTGCAAGAAGAACATTATAATAGGCAGATTTGGGCCCAGGGGTCCCGCTCAAACTAAGGCACCAGCCAAGGACAATAGAAGCAGTAAACTTCAAACCCCTACCCAGATCTAGCCAATGGACAGGACACTCTCCATAGTTTAATGGTGAGTGGGGTATGACTTTCACACGTACCCTGGTGCCTCATATTTGACCATGTCCCCTGGAAGGGGAGACCTGGTGGCACTCAGAGGAAGGATAGCAAGCTACCAAGAAGAGACATGATACCCTATGAGCATATACAGGGGGAGGTAATCCCCCTCAGGAACAGTCATAGGGGAGGGGAGTAAGGGGAAAATGGGAGGGAGCGAGGAATGGGAGGATACAAGGGATGGGATAACCATTGAGATGTAACAAGAATAAATTAATAAAATAAAATTTAAAAATTAAAAAAATTGATTTTATACCTCTATGTGATGATGCTGTCAGTTGATGCATAGGAAATGCACAGTAAAAGCAGAAACAATTCTTAAAATTATAACATAAAATAGAGAAACACATTCAAAGAAGGCTTTTCCCTTGGAATTGGATAAGCAATTGTTTTGCTCTTCCATTGGAAATACCATTTATTTTACTCTACATTCTTTAGTTCCCTGTAGCTCTTTTTCTAGTGCTTATTAAGTGAGGTATCTTTCTTCTCTGTTGGCTTGTCTATTGGTGTTTTCCTTGCTTATTCTTGTTTGGGCAGCCATGTTAGTGAGCTTTCTCTGACATATCTAGGAGGTACAATCTTACAGCAAACCGCTATTCCTCTGGCACTTGCAGGATTTCTGTCTGGTCCTCTGTAGTTTATTATGCACTTGTAGAATATGTTTCTTTAGCTAACCTTTGGTACAGAACAGATCATTTCATCACAGTGTCATAATCAATAGTTCAGTACAATGAGTGTCTATGAAATTTCAATGAAAAAATAAACAAATTACAAACAAAATAGTTTCTATGCTTTGTTTTTTAAAATTTTTTATTTTAACTTCCTTAGTAATATTATCATCATGAAACAATTCTACAAGCACCACCCTAGTGCCTATATTTTGCCAGAAAAAAATGGTGATTTGTTATGATCTGCCTTTTCAAGAATACCTAAACAGCAATCAGCTTTGGAAGACAGAGGCATCCTTTACCATGTGACTCCCCACCCCCCCTTTCCCACTTTTTGTCTCTCTAATGGGACAAAGTCAGTATTCCACACTACTTTAAATGATAATATTACTTTGTAAATATAATTACTCATGTACTTGTGAAAGATGCCAAAAAATACTCTAAAATATTTCACTTTGAAGGTTATTTTTAGCTAGAGGTACTTTTAAATGAATGGATTTAAAATGTTGTCTTTGTCCATTCTTCTACTGAGGAACACTTAGGTTGTTTCTATGTTCTAGCTATTATGTATAAAGCAGCTATGAACATGGTTGAGCATATGTCCCTGTTGTGTGATAGGGCATCTTCTGGGTATATTCCAAGGAGTGGGATAGCTGGGTCTTGGGGAAGCCCTACTCCCATTTTTCTGAGAAAGCGCCAGATAGCTTTCCAAAGTGGTTGTACTAGTTTGCATTCCCACCAGCAATGAAGGGGTGTTCCTCTCTCTCCACATCCTCGTCAACATGTGGTGTCATTTGAGTTTTTGATCTTAGCCATTCTGATGGGTGTAAGATGGAATCTCAGTGTCGTTTTGATTTGCATTTCTCTGATGACTAACGAGGACCAGCAGTTCTTTAAGTGTTTCTCGGCCATTTGATATTCCTCTGCTGAGAATTCTCTGTTAAGTTCCAAGCCCCATTTTGCAATTGGGTTGTTTGTTTTTGTGGTGTTTAACTTCTTGAGTTCTTTATATATTTTGGATATTAAACCTTTGTCAGATGAAGGGTTGGTGAAAATCTTTTCCCAGTCTGTAGGCTGTCACTTAGTTCTACTGACAGTGTCTCCTGCCTTACAGAAGCTTCTCAGGCTCATGAGGTCCCATTTATTAATTGTTGACATGAAGGCCTGGGATGTTGGTGTACTGTTCAGGAAGTTGTTTCCTGTGCCTATGTGTCCCAGGCTCTTCCCCACTTTTTCTTCTAACTGAATTAATGTCTCTGGTTTTAAGTTGAGGTCTTTAATCCACTTGGACTTGAGTTTTGTGCATGGTGACAAATAAGGGTCTAATTGCATTTTTCTACATGTAGACATCCAGTTAGACCAGCACCATTTGTTGAAGATGCTAAGAAACTGTGGTACATTTACACGATGGAATAATACTCAGCTATTAAAAACAAGGAATTCCTGAAATTTGTGGACAAATGGATTGATCTAGAAATTATTATAATGAGTGAGTTCACCCAGAAGCAAAAAGAGACAAATGGTATATACTCACTTATATCAAAACACTAGTCCAAGGGATACGTACCATGAAAAACTTTACTTACCAACAAAGTGGGTCAGAGGAGAGGACATCCTATTGAGACTTTAGGCGAGAGTAACATGGAAGAATAAGGAAATAGTAGGACCCACAGGGTCCTGGAAACTTACAAGAAGAACTTTGTGACAGGCAGATCTGGGTCCTGGGGTCCTCCTCAAACTAAGGCACCAGCCAAGGAGAATATAGGCATTAAACTTCGAACCCCTACCAAGACCTAGCCGATGATCATGATATTCTCCACCGTTGAGTGGAGAGTGTGATCTGACTCTCACACGAACTCTGGTGCCCCTTTTCTGACCACGTCCCCTGGATGGGGAGGCCTGCCGGCACTCAGAGGAAGGATAGCAAGTTACCAAGAAGAGGCTCGATATTCTAAGAGCATATATAGGGGGAGGAGGTCTCCCTCAATCACAGACATAGGGGAGAGGAGAAGGGGCGAAGTAGGAGGGAGGGAAGAATGGGAGGAAACAAGGGAAGGGCTAACAATTGAGATGTAATATGAATAAAATAATAAAATGGAAAAAAAATAAAATGTTGTCTTTTTCTTTCTTTCTTTCTTTATGACCTTGACCTAATTTATTTTTCCATCACCAATAGCTTTTAAGATGTGTTTTTTTTTTTTTTTTTTTTTTTTTTTTTTTGGCCTATCACAATATCATTTGTGCCTTCAGTATTGTGCTTTTGTTTCCTCCACAGAGACAAAGAGATTAGAGAAACTGGTCCTTATCTGAAGAGAACATATGGATTTGTATGTAGATGAACACCATCCTAAAACAACAAACTTCTATGAATATGTCTGTCTGTCTGCCTGTGTGCATGTGCGTGTGTTTGTGTGCCTGTGTGTGCTAATTTGTGTGTGTGTGAGTCTCTCTCTCTCTCTCTCTCTCTCTCTCTCTGTGTGTGTGTGTGTGTGTGTGCATGTGTGTACAATGTGGATGGTACCATCTTTAAGCAGATGTTCTTGCCTATTTTTAAAAAGTAAGTGGAACAAGCATGAGAGGGCAATAAACATGGTTTATCGTTGACCCATGCTTTAATTCTTGCCTTCAGGTCTCTGCCGTGAGCTCTTCCTCTATAGATTTTACAGGCTATATCTTGTAAACTGTAAGCTGAAATAAACATTTATTTTGTTCCCATGTTACACTGATTAGGGTTTTCTCTCCTAGTAACTGAAAGATTTGCAAGAAGTGTTATCAAAAAAGAAAAAAGATATAAAATTGGAGAGAGTGTTTTGGTTGATACAATGGGGATTGAGAAGATTAAAAGAAGGATAGACGTGATAATATTCATATATATATGAATATAGAGAAAGTTCTGCTAGATATGCTTATCATCATGGGATTCACATTGCCTTTTAGGTACCTGTCAAAAGAACTGCATTGATAGGATGGATAAGTGGCTTATTAAAGACTTGACTCTTAAAGGCTTGCTGGATGAGAACATGTCATGGTAGAATTCTTATCCTATAGTGCATTGGTTGCAATCTGGTAAGCATAAGTGTTTCATCTTTTGTTTACTTGTCTCCTGTAAAACACTACTTGACGCTAGACTTTTGCCTAGTATATGATATAGTGCATCTTATTTCATTCATATGTATTTATTTTCATAATGAGTACATTAATACAAATTTCTAGTAGTGTTGGCAAAATGCAGTGCTTAAGGAAAGCTTTTAATTCACTACAATTTAAAAGCAGTAATGTTTCAAGGTAAATGATAAGTACTTACACCCATGGTCCTAATGAATAATAAGAATCTGATCTTTTCTTCATTTATGGTTTATTAAAATCTCATAGAGTCTCTCTGTGTTTAGCATGTAAAATGAGTAATGCTGATCGTAAAAGAAACAAGTGTTAAATCTTCCAAAATGATCATAAAGGTCACAAAATGTCTATTTTTAGAAAGTATTGTTGGTATGGGAGTTTTACATCTCTGGAAAAAATTTAATGTATAGAAAATTTGAAATAATAGAGCACTGGGTTCATAATAAAGCTTGGAAAAGGTAGAACTAAGATAATCAGGAGGAATTGCTGTTAACATTATAAATCATAAGTTATTGAATTTTGATTATGACTGCCTTTAATAATGCTCAGTAAATGCCAATAAGGGCTTAAAAACAAATCAACTGTATACTGTGCTTGACACAGCCATATAGTTTATTTCCTTTTGTTTCATAGATTAATCCCAGTAGAATTATTAGCTCATGAAAATTAGTTCCCTAACAAAATAGTTTCCATCCCCTAGAATTATACTAATAAATATTCAATACTAATATTGAGAGTATGGAATGAAGACAACACTCTTGTTGTCCTTTACAAACTTAGATTTCCAAAGAGGTGTCCTATACATAATGTAAGAAGACAGACTTCTAGAGATAACTCAGCTGTTCTTATTTTTTTTTTTTTCCCCTTGGCCTTTCTTTAGGCACTTTCACTTCCCCACATGATGCCAAGACTCAGCTTCTCTCCAGACCCCATCAACCTTGGAGTTCCACTTCAACAAAAGTGCACACCTTCACCAAATGTTTCTCCTTGCCTGTCTTTAAGAGGAATCTAACCCTGTCATGAAGTGCCAAGTCTCAGGCCTGTCAGCCTTCTTGATGCTTTCCCTCATAGTACCATGCGGAAGACTCCAACACATTTCCAAGTTCAGCTTTCACTTTGAGATGAACCTTTGGTCACCTCTGCACCACAGCTTCTGTGTAATGACTCAGGAGAAATACTCCCCAGAAGATATCATCTCAGGAGCACTAGTCTCTTGTTAAGCATGAATGAGGTTTCTGCTTCAACTACCTGGCACGCATTGTCCCAGGAAAACAAACATTTTGTTTGTGTGTATGTCATACATGTGTATAATATACGTCGTACATATTTATCATATATGTAACAATTATATATACATACATTATTTTAAATGTAACTTGCTCCATATTCATAATGTGACTCATATACATGCTTTCAAGGCTAACCAGGTGGCTTTGAATCCTCTATTTCTTATTAAAGAATGTATGACAAAAATAGGCATGATAAGTATTTGACAAAGTCTCAAAGTTTTTTCTGGAATTTAGTAACACAAGCCTCTATCATGGGCATTTGTGCAAGATTCTTCTGTTCCAGGCTCCGACAACACTTCAGCAAGATCAGAACACTTACATCCCAGAGTCTCAAAATGTTTTCATCATCCTCCCTGCTCCAACAAAAGAAAACAAACAACAACAAAACCATGGTCAGGTCAACCCATCTGCACACCAGCAAAGGAAAAAGGTAAATACCAATCCAGCTACAAAAGCTTTGACCTAAAATGGTGAACTGATACAATAGTGACACAAAGCTTATGGCAGTAACCAACTAAGATATGATTTAAGTTTTACTCCATGAGATAGAAACCATAACAAATGCTGTTCAGGTGGCCAAAAAACTGAGACTAGACAGTTTTTTTTTTGTTTGTTTGTTTGTTTTTTTTTTTTGTTTTTTTTTTTTTTTTTGGTAATATTGTAATGAGTGTTCCATATAGTGTGAAACACTTTCTGAGGTTAATAAAAGGTAAAAGCATTTGTCAGGTGAATGACTTTACAGCAGGTACTGAACTTCATATTATTAAATTCAGGATATAGACTGCATATGAAACAAATGGTACAATTGAAGAAGCTTTCAAATCAAGTTCACGAACTCCTTTTCATTCTCTGTACTGATGTTTCTTTATAGGCCTCAATAATATGTTAGGTTGAAATAAAGTAAAATTCACTATCCGTGTATCTTTGAAGTCTTGATAGTAGTATAATTATTTGGGATGGTACTGTAGATGAAGTATTTTTCCCTTTTCTAGACAAAATGGAATCAGAATCTGTCCTAGCTACATTGCCAACTTGACAGATCCTACAGTTCTCTGGCAGATTAAAACAAAACAAAACAAAATAAAAGCAAAACAAATCTTCAATTGAGAAAATGCTTAGACATGTCTGTTGGAGCCGGCCTTGGGTAATAATTTATGTAAGAGGGTTCATCTCACTGTGAGAAGTACCATCCCTAGGCATGTAGTCAGGGATTATATAATAAAGCTAACAGAGCAGACCAGGGAGTCAGTCAGAAAGCAGTTCCCACATATTTTCTGCCTCCAGGTTCCTTTCCTGAGTTCCTACATTGACCTTCCTCAGTGATGGATTGGGACCTGATGTATAGGCAAAATAATCGTCTTTCTTTCCAATGTGTTTTTGTCTGTTTTTTTCACAGGAACAAAATGAAGCTTCAAAGGAGCCTTCTCCCATTCCATTATCATAACCACATTTACTCGATGGACCTGGAAACCAATGTGGGCATTCCATCGTTCTGATGGATAAAGATTTCAACTATGAATTCAGAACTGAGAAGACGAATTCTTCACTCACTTTACAAATTTACCCTATCTACCTATGAATAGTTTCAGGCCAACATTCACTTTTCAGCTGACCTTTTAAAACCTACACTCAGAAAGGGACTATCGTGGCCTTTTGGGTTATTAAGAATTCATGCCAACTAAAAGCTGGTATAATGAACAATGTTTTAAAAGTCTGGATATTTTCTTTTTTTTCAGATAAGGTTACCTTGTATATGATCACAAATTGCTTTGAAACTGTGTGGAAAAAACACTTCAATTACGTAACTGGCATAATTTCCACTGCATATTTTTATGTTGCATGCATAGTATTTTGATTGTGTCAAAAGTCTACTTTCCATAGAATACAAACATTCCTTGATCCCTGCTTCATAACTGGGAAGCAGTTCAGAGGCTCTTGATTGTTCATCTCAGATTTTTCCCCATGTATGTATCCTGCGTGGGCTTGTTTTATTTTTCAACTTCAATGCACATTGCAGACTTATTGCTTGATTTATTTTCTTTTCATCGAAGTTATATCAGAGAAGTGAGTGACCTCAGGGCATTTATTATAAGGTACAACTTATCAAATAGAGAAGATTACAAGTTAGTCTTCCCAAGAGGTTTTTTCCTGTATAATGTTGGGTCAAAGTCCACAAGAAAACAAGGAGAAAGAAAAGATACAAGAATGGTGAAATCATGAGAGAATAGACTGACTCACAGTTTCTTTTCTTGCCTCTAACAGGAATGGTCATAGCATCCTATAAAATTATGAAATTTAATTCTTTTCCACTCTACATATAGCTAAATTTGGAGAAAACAAATGAGAATCAAAAGCACATTTCTATTTAAAATATAGAATTTCAGTATCATGACATCTTTCTCAAGTAATTATAATCATCACTCTACTTCTACTCTCAGTTTCTCCCCTGAACCTACTTAGATTATAACTGAAAAGTAAATAAAAGAAGAATGTAACTATATTAATGTTAGCAGCAAGAACAGTAATATATATATATATATATATATATATATATATATATATATATATAAATTTTTCATGTTTGTTGATAATCTTAAGAACTTTCAAGCTTTTAAATACTTCATTTAACATTTTTTAATCTATCTACTTCTTCAGACTTTCTTTACAAAATCTATTTTATATTTTAGATTTTACTACAGAGAAGTGTTGCTACTTTTCCAGCAATACTGTGCCATTTCTTGCATAATCATTTACTGTGTGACCTTCTTTTCCTAAAATCCCTCCAGCCTTGTCTAATTAACTGTTCTCCACTGTTGTAGGATAGGAACATGTACCATCACTGTGGCTAAGCAACATTACAGGTCTTCTTTCTCCCTTACTTCACAGTAATTACCTCATGACTATATTTCTTGAAGGAAAAGACTGCTTCAGGTTTGATTCCAGGGTATTTAATTGAGTGTCCCTTAATGTGAAAATATATCAAATATGTATCTATTAAATAAATGCAATCTGAACATATGCCTTTTATGTTCTGAAAACATATGAAGTGTCTAATAATCATTATGATATTGAGATTTTTTAAAAACAACTTTGCCATCTGTTTAAATTTACCAGACAATTGCTTGAATTTTCCACTCTCAAAATATATGCTAGTAGTAGTCGTGTTTTAAACTTTATGATTCTCACACAGTGATCCTTTTCTTCATTAATGACAAGAAATTTGTTTGTTATCCTATTTCAAAGCCAAAAATATAAATATCACACCATGCTTTACTTATTTGCACTTTTTCTATTCTTTAAATGATAAGTTTCATTTGTGCTAAAAATTTAATGCATCATTTAGGTATATCCAGATCTCCTCAACACTGAGTAAAGCCTCAGTCTTGCTTTCAATATTTGTTCTCTCAAATTCATCATCCACTTCCTTCGTTGCTTCATTATTGCAATTAAAAATGTGATGTTGCATAACTTAATTTAATTTGCCTGTGTGTTTAAAAATATCTAGGCGTCCAAACGATAGGATATCAAAAATCCATGTTGAAGGTTGCCTTCTTGCCAAGGGTATAGAGTGAATCTTTGTTTTCGTGAGTCAGGGTTATAGAAAAAGATCTGCAAACTAATTCTCCTCTGACAAGAATTTGGAAAGACAAAAACTTAAAATCAGAATGACCTCATTATCTGTCGGCAGAATGGTAAAAAGCTGTCCTTAATTCATAGCCTTCCAGGAAAGGAGTGTCATTTACCTTCAAGGATCTAAGATTTTCTCATCCATTATAGGAGAGTTCCAACACATGGGAAAATAGAATAGGAGGTTATGTGATTGAGTTCAAGAGGAATAGAAAAAAGGAAAAGACGGGACATATGAAAGTATCACAGTAGAGAAAAGACGGTTAATGGAGGAGGCAGATAGACTTTATGTAGTTTAGATATTTAGGAGACTACATCCAGTATAACATATGTGTTAATAATAAAAAAAATGAGACAAAATTAGTGAACTAAGGGGTACAGAAAATTTACCAGAACGATAACAGGAGCTTTAAGTAGGAAAACGGGAGGATGTAGAATAAAAAATGATACAATTGTAAGAACAAAGGTTCACTGGGCTAATTGAAGAGTTGTGGCCTAATATTGACAGTCCAAAATGGTTTTTATGCTGTACTGGTGTGAAAAAATTTACTCACTGCCACATTCTGATAAAATGCATAACTAAACAATTGATCGTATATAAGGATAAGTCTCCAGCTAAAGAAAAGAAAGATGAGTAGTATTCCATAGTGTATATGTACCACAGTTTCTTTATCCATTCTTCTACTGAGGGACACTTAGGCTATTTGCATGTTCTGGCTATTATGAATAAGGCTGCTATGAACATGGTTGAGCAAATTTTCTTGTTGTGTGCTGGAGCATCTTCTGGGTATATTCCAAGGAGTGGAATAGCTGGGTCTTGAGGAAGCCCTATTCCCATTTTTCTGAGATAGCACCAGATAGATTTCCAAAGTGGCTGTACTAGTTTGCATTCCCACCAGCAATGAAGGAGTGTTCCTCTCTCCCCACATCCTCGCCAGCAAGTGGTGTCGCTTGAGTTTTTGATCTTAGCCATTCTGATGGGTGTAAGATGGAATCTCAGAGTTGTTTTGATTTGCATTTCCCTGATGACTAAGGAGGTTGAGCATTTCTTTAAGTGTTTCTCAGCCATTTGATACTCTTCTGTTGAGAATTCTCTGTTTAGTTCCAAGCCCCATTTCTCAATTGGGTTATTCGGTTTGGTGGTTTTAATTTCCAAAATTTGTGGATAAATGGATTGAGCTAGAAATGATCATAATGAATGAGTTACCCAGAAGCAGAAAGAATCAAATGGTATATACTCACTTATATCTGCATACTAGCCCAAGGGGCATGTCCCACGAAAGCCTTCACTTACCAGGAAACTGGGACAGAGGGGAGGGCATCCTATTGGGACTCTAAATGAGAGACGCATGGGAGAATAGCAAAATAAAAGGATCCAGAGGGTCCTAGAAATCTACAAGTAGAACAATATGATGGCAGATTTGGGCCCAGGGGTCCCGCTCAAACTAAGGCACCAGCCAAGGACAATACAGGAGGTAAACTTTAAACCCCTTCCCAGATCTAGCCAATGGGCAGAATATTCTCCACAGTTGAGTGGAGAGTGTGATATGACTTTCTCACGTACTCTGGTGCCTCACATTTGACCATGTCCCCTGGAGAGGGAGACCTGGTGGCACTCAGAGGAAGGACAGCAGGTAGCCAAGAAGAGACTTGATACCTTATGAGAATATACAGGGGGAGGTAATCCCCCTCAGGAACAGTCATAGGGGAGGGGAATAATGGGAAAATGGGGGCGGGGGAGGAATGGGAGGATACAAGGGATGGGATAAACATTGAGATGTAACAAGTATAAATTAATAAAAAAAAATAAATATCTAAAAAAAATCAAGAAAAAAAAGAAAAGAAAGATGACTGACTTTTTTTATTATTAGTAATTAAATAAAAAGTGCCAGTTATAAACTATATTTAAAAAATAAGTTTCAGTAAACCTACAAGAAGAATAGCATGATGGGTGGATCAGCACCCACGGGTGTCTGCTCAAACTTTGGCACTAAGCAAGGACAATACAATAGTAAACGGCAAACCCCTACTCTGATCTACCTAATGGACCGGACATTCTCCACAGTTATGTGGAAAGTGAGGACTAATTTGACATGAACTCTGGTGCTCCATATTTGACCACCTCCCCTTGGTGGGGAGGTCTGGTGGCACTCAAAGATGAGACTTGATAGCCTATGACCATATAGTAGGGGGAGGAGGTCTCCCTCAGTCATAGACCTAGGGGAGGGAAATAGGGTGAAAGCATGAAGGGAGGGAGGAATGGGAGGATCCAAGTGATGGAATAACAATTGAGTTGTAATCTGAATAAATTAGTAAAATTAAAGTAAAATTAAAAAAAAATAAGTTTCACTACAGAAAAATTGAATAAACTTAATATCCTATGTAGAAAATTGTTTGAACCTATGTAATATTATAAAAGTGCATTAATACATATTCTACCTATAATATGATTTTCTTTCTGTCCATGAACAGAACAGTCAGAGTATAAAACTCCAATAGGATTTATCTAAAAATTAAACTAAGTTTTCTAATGTATTAGGAATTTGTTTTCAGTGTATATTGTAGCATACTTTAATAAGACTACCTGTTTCAACATCTATTTTTAAGTTGTTTATTTTGATCTTATCTAGGTTTCAGATTCTTAAAAGATTCAAGAAAAAAAAAAACTGTCCCATACCTTATATTGATGCGACTGCCCAGCTGTCTTTTGAATGTTGTCAGATGTTGAAGTTCATGATTGATTTTCTCTATTCGTGTTCTTAGAAAGCTTGTTAAAGTGATTTAAAGCTTTTCTCAGATTGCCAAATAATAACTCTAGAAACATGAGCTCTTGTCTCATTGATTCTTTTTAGATCTACTCAGATACACTCCACTGTAAAATGTTGTTTCCATAGACAAATTAAAAAAAAACTGTAACTGTCATTAATAGAACCATGTAATAATGATTAAATATCTTCTGTCTCTTTTATGCTTAACAGGGAATATAATAGTTTATATAGTTTCACATTGAAATATATTTTAGAAGTCAAAATATAGAATACGTAGTTGTGTAACTAAAATTTTGCAGTGCAAAATGGCACCAAAATATAAATAAAATGATGAAAGATAGGATGATGGAAGGAAACTAGAAAAAAAGGACTTATTTAAGACACCAGTAGATGAATTCTACCTAAGAGCCATATGTTGTGTGCATATTTCCATTTAGGCTAAAAGTAACTAGAATGAAAATTGCCCCAAATTATTAATATGCAGGAATTAAGACCACCATTATCTATTACTAAAATGGAAAAAGCATTAAACATTTTGTATATAAACCAGGTTCTACATTGTAGGGTATTAACTCGGTACAGAAACAAATTAATTATAACACTGAATATTCAGACATGTCTTATAAAATAAAATAATGCATATTTATTAATTAACACAGTATATAAATATTATTTGACATGCATAGAGAGTCAAAAATGTTTCTAAGTGTAAGAACACATATGTTTTTCTGTGTGTGTATAAAATATACATTGAAACATTAAATGTTTCAATAATTATTCTTCTATTCAAAGGATAATTTGGACAACATAGTCCAGATAGACTAATGCCACATAAAAATAAATATTTATGATCATTTTGTACATTTACTATGTATTCTACTGTCTTATTATTAATATGTAAATACATATTACATAATTTTATGAATTTAATATGCACAAAATTTTTTTATTTTTATTTCCAAAGTGTGTGAAGTGATGACTTTTTTCAAACTTGTTAGTCTTTCAATCCCTTCTTTCACTTATTTTAAAATATCTGCCTATTCTTTCTACATACTCCTGGTGGGAAATTCTGTGATCTAAAAGCTATAGGTGGGTATGGGTCCATGCAATCTGATATCCATTCCAAGATACTAGTTACACATCACACGTTGGCACTCGGCAAAGTAATTTTTTCTTCTGAACAGAGACTATTTCTTGTAATTTTGTTTTTGTTGAAACACATAATAGGCTAATGGATAATTTTAAGATAATAGGCCATTTCAAACTCCTGATGTATCCAATATCAGACTCAATATTTTCCATTTTTCTCAAGTCATATTAAATTCTAAGCATTTTTTAAAACATTGGAAAATAGCCTCTATTTATTAATAAATATTATATTTTCATCATTTTTCTAATGCTATTGAACAATTGTCTTTTACAAATATAAGGGAAACATAATAGGAGTATTTTAAGAGTTATATAATTGATTAGTATTTGATTAAAAGTTAGGTATAAAGAACACAGGTATAAAACGTATCACAGAGAAAGAGAAACCAACTCTAAAAGTAATGACAAAAGTCTTGATAAAAATGTAAAATGGTTTGTTTTCAGCATATTTCATTTCCTGCTAAACTAATATATAATATTAAGAATTAAATGTGGGCAAGATTCATGTAGAGTTTTACACAGGCATTGCTTTCTTTATCCATTAATAACAACTCAGAGTATGCTATTTTGGTCAAATAATAGCAAATAGTGAAGGAAGCAAGCTCTGCTAGATAAAAGTATCAGTAAAAAAATATTGAATATATTCTTTTTTGTTTATGTGGGGTTTTTTGTGTTGTTTTGGTTTTGGTTTTCAAGACAAGTTGTTTCTGTATAGTCTTGGCTGACATGGAATCACTTTGTAGGCCAGGCTTGCCTTGAACTCACAGAGATCTGCTCTGTTTGACTCTCAGAGTGCTGGGATCCCAGGTGTGTTCCACCATGCCAGACTCTTTGAATACAGATATAAAACCTCAGCAGTATTTATCCAGCTGTTAAAAAAAAAAAAAAAAACACTGCCCATTCTTTATGCACCTCTAAGAAAGGTCCAGTTGGAAATGATCCTTCAATTTTAGCTTCAGAGTTAGGATGATTGCTTAATTATACCTTGTTTGCTTTTAAATTGTAGATATTCTTAATGTCATCATCATTAATATTTTGATTTTGTGTTAGAAGCTAGAAAATTTAGGGGAAAACTGCTAACCAATAATATAATAACAACTGACAGTTTTGAAATGCTGGTAACATTTTTATCCTCTTTTCTTTTACATTTATGTCATACTATTTTCTTCAAATGAACTTACCAGCCAAATCTCTTCCAGTTGAAATTTAGCTCCTTACTAGAAATGATGAAATAAAAACATAAATTTTAAGATTAATCCTTCTTTTATAAGTGATGTCTCATAAGATATATGAACAACTAAAAATTCTTATTAATCATTGCTTATAATTTTAGTTAGGTTTTTCAAAGCTCATGTCGTCTCTTTGCTATAAAAATATTTCTCAGAAAGCTATTGTTTTCATTTCTGTCATTGTACCTTTATTTACTAGGAACTATGTTGCTATGAATGTTTAGTCCCACTCTTGTATAACGTATATGTAAATTGAAACCTGAAAGACGGCATGTGATCTGTTTGCCTTTTCTGTGGTATACAAATGTGCACATAATATTTGTGTGTTGTGAATTTCATTCACATGACTGCAGTTTAGTGAGGTGGGACATTTTAAGATTATGTGGCCATTATTAGATAAATGCTACTGAGAATAAAGTATGCATAGTTATATTTTCTTCTGTCTTCCTTCCATGTGGACAGGTAGCACTCCTTATCTCTGTAGGACATAGTTTTAAGATATCCGAGAAACTAGTAATGAAACCACTGCTGTCTTATTCTTGGATTACCAGGGCCCAAAACTGAGAAATGAATTTTTGTTACAAAATATTCAAGAGGATGGAGAAATAATTTAGTGGTTAAGAGGAATTTCTGCTCTTGAATCCAGATATAGATTCCAGCACCAACCTCAAGAATGAAAGCCATTTGTAACTGTAGTTGCAGAGGATCTAACGCCTTCTTCTGGCATCTACCAGCACCAGGCATAAGTGTTTCACACATGCATTCATGCAGTAAAAATATACACACTCATGAAACAAAGATCATATAAATCTTAAAAACATAAAGCAAGCTCAATCTTAGATACTTCTCAGGGGGCCTTTAGGTATAAATCTCAAATGCAGCAACCTCTGGATTATTGTAACACAGATTTCAGCATCCTTTTTTCAGCTACTAAAAGCTACTCTTTTGACAGACTTTGGAAAGAGATAAGACATTTAATACCATATTATATTTATTAAGCAATAAACACTCATGAGTTTATTAGTGCTTTCATTGTTTAACTTCTAAACTCAGTTTGGTGCTACAGCCTTTGTAGGATGATTCAGGTAAAACCTACTTTCCTCTGATCTGACTGACCCCAATCTCACTTATCCATATAAAGAATGGTTCAATAAAGTAAATACCTTCTTGGTGTATGTGAAAACCATTGTGTATGTATATATGTGTGTATTTCAAAGAATATAAATAAATATTTGACTAAATACAAAATAAAATTTTATCTGCAATTAATCTGAACATGTTTATTAGTAGTATATTTGAATCATTTAAGAAATATTTTGAGCTTTCTTGATGCTTCTCTAGCTATGCAGAATACATGTGTTATTTACAGCTTTTCTTCATAAAAGCTGTGGAGCAATTTCTGTGGGCTTACCCGTAAGGTGTACTTCCTTTAGAATCCTTGAATGGACCATGAATGTCTGAATACATGTACATGTTAAGCAATGGCAGTAATGTGCATCTACATGTCACCAATATGTAATATTCCTGTTCAATTACTAGAAAGCAAATTCCAGCTGAATTAGAATGGAATCTTATATTGTTTATGATTTTTGCATAGTTGTTATTAACCCCTTTATTTTTTCTCTGTTCTGAGTGTAATGTAAGATGAAAACTATTGACTAGGTTAAGAGTACAGAATTTCTCACAAACTTGGTGGATTAACAATCATCAAATCTTAAAACTTAGAGGTCACCTGTTTAAATTGCATCCATCATACACCAGAGCACTAAGCATGACAGAACACTGCCAAAATTTCTAATATTTTAACAGTTTAATAGTTGTCTCCATTTCAGAGACACATAACAGTGAATGAGCATCTTAAAATCAATGTAGTAATGTAAAGTTAATTTCAATTACGTTAAATGATTCAGAGTTAATATATGTTTGAAGTACTTGAGCCTGCCCTAAGAGAATTATATCAAAGACAGCAATTAATAAATATAAATGGCCTCTCTCTACAGCTGAAATAAGACATATTGTCACAAAAATATGAGAAATACATCTTATAAATTATTAGTCAATCCCTTCCATTATTTAAAATTAAGCCATAGGCTTTGCACCATTGCATGAATAGTTTGCTTTCTAACTTTCAGTCTCCATTGCAGACGGAACAAATGTAAAGTCAGTGAGTTTCCCAAGCCTTGTTTGTCCTGCCTTTCAGATTCCTTTCTTCTAAATGTAACATTTCATTCTGACTCTCTTGGACCAGTCATGAGGTCAAACGATTGTTCTTTGGTACACTAAGTGCAGTCAAATGGCCTTACAAGTAAACATCTTTTATAAGTCAGGCCGCTAGGGAGTCCATAATTCTTCTACCTTGTTGAACTTAGGTGACAGAGTGAGAAATACTGCTTTGAGGAGCTGTAGCCAGCAGCACTTTCCACTCACCGGCTGATTTCCACTTCACTTCCCAGAAGCAGTCACATTCTTTCAAGAGACAGCTCCTCATTTTAAGGTGTTTTACTTTTTCTGTTTTAAAAAGATAGGACATGAGATTTTTTTAACTTATGTAATAATGAGAAATCGATGATGAATGGAACTAGCAAGTACTACATAATAAATAACAATAATCTACATGAGACTTTAACTTTCAAATCAATATAAGCTTAAATAAAAGCAATTGAAAACAGATGGGTATTTCTCATCTATTTTAGAAGCAAAATATGATATTTCTCTCTTTAATTTGACATTGAGGTAATTACTTTATTTCATCATTGTGCCCAAACACCTAAGAAGTGTTTCTAGAAAGGAGAGGTTTCTTATGTCTTGCTGTTTGAGAGGCTGTGGTACATCACAGCTGAAGTGTTGGGTAACTTGGATTGTGAGGCAGCTCAAGCTCAGTGACGCAAGAAGCAGTAAATCAGGAATAATCAGTTGCTACATCCATCCCGAGTGTGTGGTGGGTGGAGGAGAGGGGGTCACACCTATGAGTAATATGTATTAAAGACACCCTCCACCTTATTTTTGGATCATGTCTTTCATTGCATCCGGAACTTACAATATCAGATAGAGTAGTCGACCAGTTAGCCTCATAGATCTTTCTCTGCTTTTCCAGCACTGGGCTTATGCATGCATGCTATCATGTCAGTTTTTCTAATAGGATGGGAAAACATGCCATCAGTTTTTTTCACAGCAAGCACAGAGATTTTCTTCTAACCTTTGGGTTACTCCCTACTTTTTTTTTTTTTTTTTAAATGGTGAAGGGAGTTAGTTACACTTTGGTTCACAGTTTGATTGGATATGGTCTATCACAGCATGGGAGGCATGTTTAAGTGTGCTTCTGTGGTGGTGGGCGTGTGAAGCAACCGGTACTCATGTGTCATCTAGACATAACAGAAAATTGAGAACAGGAAGTGGGGGAAGAGCTAGCTATATAGTCTTACATACATGTCAATTACTAATTTCTTCCACAACCTCAAAAAAATGCCACTAGATGGGTCCAAGGGTTAAAAACGAGGCATTTTATTCTCAAATCATGATAGCTGATGGGAATATTGAGGACATAGTAAAAGTATGTCCTCTTTGAACATTTTTTATCACTACAAGGTCTGTTTATTTCATTATTTTTTATTTCAATCCTGTAGCACAGGGCATGGGATCATGTTGCCAACATTATATTCTTGGAAGCTATTTCCTTCCTTCCACCTGTCTTAATACTGTGAAAAATCCCAAACAATCCCAGACATGGATATCTTAATACCATAAAAGCTTTTAATCAAGTTGACAATCGAAGTTAATGTGGGCCCTCATATTTTGTTTTTGTTTTGTTTTGTTTTGTTTGTAGGATGGGGTATGTTCTGAAAAACTGTAACATTCCCAACCTACAACATGATTAGCCCAAAAAATACAGACTGCCACTAATGCTCTGTTGCCCACCAGAACTTAATGGTCAGACACTATTATTGAATATATTATATACCCAACATAACATAAAAAAATCCAGTTAGCACTGACCAGCAAGATTCCTCATGGATAGCTAGCTTTCATTGTACTAGATGATGCTATTTGGGCTGGTGGGAAAAACAATATCATTAGCCATCTTACTCAGCTGTGGACTGCAATAATGATTAATATGAAAAGCTATAACTGTAGCTGAAATAATACCATGAGTGTCATGGGAGTCACCAATTGCTTTCTAGTTGGACTTAAGGTCTGTTCTGTGGGAGAAATTTCATATCTTGTATGTATGACTGACCATGAACCCATGGTTAGGGAAATCACAGGCCCCCAAAGGGTAAAGCTACAACTATTGTCCTGCTAAATGAACAGAATATTGAATAGCCTTATAAAATCATATCTCTTTACCCACAGCTTAATTCTACCCTCAGACTTCATTAGGTAAGTTTCAGAGTGTAGTGGATGTGGTTAACACAACTGAAAACCACAAATGATCAAAGTGCAGAGAATAAGTAGGAATTATCAGTCACAAAAGGAAGATTTATGTTACCCTTATCCCCACCAAGTTCAGAGACCATCGAGGACAAAAAGCAGCAAGATTGCAAGACCAAGAGAATGTGGAGGACAGCACTTAAATAGTGCCTTCTGAACATGGCAGGACTGATGCACTTATGAACTCACAGTAGCTGTGGTTGCCAGCACATAACCTGCATAAGATTAAGGCAGCTAATAACAAGGAATGGATGGTGGTGTGAGGCATGAGTCCCTAGCTCTCAGCCTTAATTGAAGAGCTATTGAGAGTTAATTGCTTTTGGGGAAGGGAGAATCAGTTTCCCTTAACGGTGTGACCCTTGGTAGGTTAACATGTTCCAGTGCATAGTTCCCATATTTATGAGATACAGACACACATACATTTTGAAGTGGATCAGTAGAAGGGAATTTGATCTAAGAGAAGCTGCGTGGGAGAGGTGTGGAATAAATGTGGTAAAATATATTGTATAAAAATTCAAACAATTTATAAAATTATGTTCTAAATTGGGATAAAGGTATATAAAATATTTTTGTCAATGTGTAATGGCCAGAATAAAAAAATAAAGATTAATTGTACGTTTACTTTTTTCAAAAATTTTTTATTAATTTATTCTGGTTACATCTTCATGGTTATCCCATCCCTTGTATCCTCCCATTCCTCCTTCCCTCCCATTTTCCCCTTACTCCTCTCCCCTATGACTGTGACTGAAGGGGACTTCCTCCCCCTGTATATGCTCATAGGGTTTCAAGTATCTTCTTGGTATCCTGCTATCCTTCCTCTGAGTGTCACCAGGTCTCCCCCTCCAGGGTACATGGTGAAATATGAGGCACCAGAGTTCGTGTGAAAGTCATACCCCACTCTCCACTCAACTGTGGAGAATGTTCTGACCATTGGCTAGATCTGGGTAGGGGTTTAAAGTTTACCGCTGTATTGTCCTTGGATGGTGCCTTACTTTTAAGAACATATTTTCTTATTAATCATACAAAATATCGAAATGAGACCACTGGCTTACATTCTAAAGAGTGATAAATTCAGGTCTGAAATCCTTAAGTAGAATTACAGACTCCCAGTGGCCTTGCATTATTCAGTGCAACACATGTCAAAAAAAAGATCAGTTTTTGTAGATAGTTAAATAATCAGTGTGTGGGCCTGTTAATATGAATGCAAGATATAGAATATTCATAGAAAATTTTTCATTTTATTTCTCAGGTTTAGTTCAGATTTTTTTCCCTCCATCTTCTTCCTTTGGACAGTCATCTAAATGCCACTAAGAGTATCATTCCACTATCATATTAGAAGGTGTTAATATGTTGAAGATTATTAATGTATGAGTACAGCTTGACTTAGCAAGTGTCTATAAGCTTAACATGTTTGTCAATATATAAAACCATTACAAGCTACATCTCTCAATTATTTTAATATTTCTAGAATGCTAAAATACATTTACAAGTTTTAGATGATAACACTAATATAACAATAAAGACAAAATATTCTCAAGTAAGATTGACAATATAAGTCTTGAGTGTACCAACATATAGTAAAAATAAGAGAAAATTATTTCATAGATTAAGACTGAGGGTCCTTTTAAACAACCATTAAATCCATGAAAACCTTTAACTTAAACCATTTGCTTTAAACATGGTAAACATTAAAATCTATAAAAATATATTACAAAGACGTAGGAATAATTTTTCACTTATTATGCTTCACTAAGATTTTCTTTCTCCATAAATTTGTAAGTGTATTTTGTCATAGGCTGTATTATTCTGATAAAATTTCATGAATATATATGCAGGTAATAAAATTATGATTAATTGTTTCTTTCTACACCAAAAATATCCTAATTAATATTTACTTCCTTCCCTGGTAAAGCATGATGCTTTCTTTGTTGTTGTTGTCGTCCATCATGCTTACTCCACCACATTGATAGCACTTATTAGTTTAAAGCAAGGGGAAACCTAGTAAGTTATCAACTGGCCAAAATATTTTCCCTAATAAATAGTACCTAACATAAATTATATCCCCAGTGTTATTTTTAGACCTTAACATAAGGATATAGTTGCATTAAAAAATAGTCCTAAAATGCAGTTTGAAGGTTCTAACACTTCATTATTTTAAAACAAAGGACACTGAAAATGAATGAAATATGCTCACAGACTTTAATCATTTATTTTGTATTGTTTTGATACACTTTAAGTTTTTTTTTTTTTGAATATCCTTTCAAATGGAGGAGAGAAAAAAACAATTAACAGACTTAAGTCATTATGCACAAAGGGAAATGCTCAGGTGTACTCCTGACTGTTTTCATTCACTTGTTAGAAGGATGAAAAACATGCTTCATTCAAGCCTTCAATGTATTTAGAACTCTATTTTCTCTTTATTCTGTCTGATCTTGGGAATTAATCACTTGTATTGACTAAGGTTGATAGGATACATTTTAACAAACAGTAGTGACAATTTACTTAACTAAGAAAATCTAATTTCAGGATAGAAAATTAAAACAGTTCCAGTCTGATTTTTGTGCAACTACTATGGTTAAAAAGTCAGAGTTTTAAAATATATAACTACTTGCTGGCTAGGAATACAACAGCACCCACTTACGCAAAGTTTTACTTTATTTATGTTCAGTAAAGACTGGACAAACAAGGTCTGAAAGTATTAACTGGAAACTTCCCAAAATAAATAATTCATAGTTTTTACTCTCACAGGGTAGTTATAGTTGTCACATCTGTTAGTGTTGCTAATTTACTTGATACTATAATCTTTATTATTGGGTCTAGATATATATCAGAAAAACATTAGATCTGAAAGTTTATCCCATGATCTGGTTTTTAGGGCTTCTGGAAGTTTATAACCTATTTTTTAAAGAGAATTATTCTAACATAGCTTTTCTTTTTATGTTTATTCTTGAGCTAGGAAATTAAAACTTAGGACAGAATCATTATAATTTCAGTCATTTAGATTTTTCAGAAAAATGATCATGGTTACCCTTAAAGCTAAACTAACAATAAAATTTTGTTTTTGAAAACTGAAACCTACACAGTTAATTAAAAAGTTCCTTGGTTCATCTTATTTAACGTCACTTATTTCTTTTCAAGTTCTCCCACATGTGTTAAACTTACTACTGCATGGCCCATTCTTATTAAAAAACAGAGCTGACAAAAGTTCTTTTTCAATAAAATATTGTGCAGAGTATGTAGGTAGAAATTTTCCCATATTAAGGAAGTATGTAAATAGTCCAATGTGGAGCCAAATGTACACTAATATTGTTTATACATTTTTCAATCTTTATAACTTCTACTTACAAAAGAATAATGTGCCTCAAACAATATGGAAGTTACTTGAAACCTTCCTGTCAAAACATGACTAGTGAGGTATTTGAAATGTGATTTATACTGGAACTATAAGGTGTCCCCTTAGTATACATTTCAGGCTCTAATTATGCCTGCCTCTGTCTTGTCAGTAAATATGACTGCTGAATTTTTAAAAACCTGTTTAAGCACATTCATATGAGAGGGAGATTTGTAGTATAACATTGAAACTATGAGAATAGAATAAATATGACATCTTTGTGAAAAAAAGAAAAATGAAGATGATTTAAATTAAAAAAAAAAAAAAGAGAGAGAGAGAGAGAGACGGAAACAACGTGTGAAAATGGAGTGACTTTAAACCCACAATGCTTTGGAGAACGTGTAGTATATATTTTGGGATTTAGTGAAAGTTCAAATGATGAGCAAATTCAACATAATCGTTAAGAAGCCTGATCTGTTCTATGTACAAATTTATTGATTCTAGTCACAGGGATAAGCATGGCACCATCATGTGTCTTTTGGAGCACATTACAAACAGCAAGCACATCTGCTTCACACTCACTTCAAGCAAGTGGAGGCTGGCTTTTGACTTACTTTTTCCCGCTGCACGTGTCAGCAGTGAAGTACAAAGAGTTTTAAGACTTCTCCCTCCCTTTTTTCCTTGGTTATCTGCTGAAAGGGTGCCTCAGCATGTCAGAGAGCAGGCAGAGATCAAATCTAGGAGACTTGAGCCATCCAAAAGCAGGTGATACCAGTCAGTGCCGAAAGCATGGCAGAAACCAGGCGGTCAGCAGAGCTGGGTCTAAAAGAGACCACTGCAGGTACACTACTGAGTCATCTCAGACCAAAAAAATACTCAGTCCACTCAACTGCAGTCTTTTTGCTTCCCTTCGCTTGTGTTTCGAGAAAGCTAACTCTGAGAGGGATATTAAATGATTGCGGAAGATATGCGCTCAGGGAAAGGAGCTAAATGTGGCAGACAAAGGTGAGGATCAGCAGGGACTTCAAAATGAAGCTCTGAGCACAGCCGACTTATAGTGAACTAGAGGAGTTAGGTAGACAGAAGACAACAGATCCTGGGGTGGAGGCCAGCAGCCTTGGAAGGATAGTGGGAAGGAATGGAAGGGTTCACATAAAATCACGAACACTGTCAGTGCGACTTTAATCATTTTGTTACTTGACAATTAAGCATTGTGTTCTTTATCCTTACTACAAATCATTCATTAGCCAGGATGACTTCACTTTTAATACTTTCTCGGTTTTCAGATAGTTGAACTAATTCAAAATTAATGAAATATGCACATTTAGCAGTGCATTAGATAGGTATTGATTTGTAAGTCATTAATTTATGGAGTTCCATTAAATAGCTCATAGAAAGCGCACACACCATGTAAGGGATACTAATACGCTTAACTTTAAATGAATATTAGTCAAAATCTATGACACTAAGGATTTTTATTTTTTGAGAGTAAGTGGATTAAATAATGATTGTGTAAATATTTTATCTGAATTATCAAGAGAGAGTAAGACTCACTTGTATGCCAAGTGTAATGATATGTAATTATAGGTCCAGAATTTAGAAAACAGGGAAGAGGATTACAAATTTAAGGCCATAAAAGATACATAGGTTACTCTGCCTCAAAGCAAAACTATCACAGACATATATAAATCCTGGCTTGGGAATGAAACATAAAAGTATATGCTAACTATTATTTCTGTTATACATTATATCCTGTGTAGAGATTATTCAATTTCAAAATAATGCTTTCATTTCTACAATGAAGCTATTCTTCACAACAGGTAGGATTTAATAGATTTGCTCTTATGGTAGCTCATGCAATGCCATAACTCAAAAAATAAATCCCCCTAAATCCCCAGAAAAACAAACAAACAAACAAAAAAATTCCTGTGTGATTCAAGGCAGCCACGTCTATATAGTGAACTCAAGACCAGAAAATGCTACATAGTCAGACATAAATTTAACGGTAGATTTGATTTGAATCTAACACAAATGGTTTTAACAGCCAAATATGATTATAATATTCCTTTACCTGTATTTTTGTATATTTTGCTTCTTTTATGTTTTATGTTGTGAGGCATAAAATGTCAAGAAATTTTTGTGGGCCATCTTGCTATCTTTTTCCACTGTTCTTTTCTTTCTTTCTGTTTTGAAATGCTTCTCTTATATTACATCTGGACCTCAGTTTTCCCTCCCTGCACTCCTTTTAGTCCCTCCCCTCCCCTCTCCCAAATCCATTTCTACTTTTTTCCCCTACATAATTGACCAGATCTCCTAAGGATATCAAACCAACATGACATACCAATTTAAAACAAGACTAGGAAGATACTCTCACATTAAGCTGGTCAAAGTAACCTAGAAGGAGGAAAATAGTCCCAAGAGCAGGCAAAGGAGTCAGAGACAACTCCTACTCTCACCGTTAGAAGCCTCACAGAATAGAAAGCTACATAAAATGAATTATATGCAGACGACCTAGCTACGAACCATGAGGTCTCAGTGACTGTCACATCAGTTTCTGTGAGGCCCTAGAACCCTGCCGAGTCAATTTTATGATATCCTTGACCCCTCTGGCTCCTACAGTACTTCTGTCTTATCTTTTACAGGATTCCATGAGCTCCACCTAATGTTTGGCTGTGAGTCTTTGTATCTGTTCCCATCCGTTTTAGAATGAAGCCTCCCTGATGACATTGGGCTGAGCTCTAGTTTATGAGTATGACAGATTATCATTAGGAATCATTTCATGGGCTTTTTTTTTGTTAGTCTTGTTTGGTTCTATTACCTATAGTCTGTCCAGTCTTTAGTTACTGGGTATTCCGGCAGTATCAGGCCTGGGCTATTTCTCTTTCTCTCGGAATATCTGTATGCCCACTCTTGAGCCCTACCTGTTAATAGCCTCTCTGGTACTGTGGGCTGTAGCATGATTATCCTTTCTACCTTTTCATTAAGATAATATAAAGCGTTTTCACATCACCCTGTATTCAAGGGAATTTGAATTATTTTAGCAATATCATAAGGAGATACAATTTAGCTTTAAGTTTTCAATTAGAAATATCTCCTAAAAGAAGCATATGGTAAGTTACAGAAACTCTAAGAAGGGTATGTGTGTGTGTGTGTGTGTGTGTGTGTGTGTGTGTGTGTGTGTTTGTATTTTCGCTGTAAAAGTTAATTTAGCTCTTTCAAAAATATTTAATATTTATAAACCAATAGAATATATATTGCCTGAAATGTAAAGATTAAACAAGCAAAAAGAGCGGACTCCAAAAGTTTCATAACAAATTATTCCTATGTGAGTTAGTATAAGGGACTCATTTACATAAAAGAACAAGAGCTAAACCAGTCTCATTGCTGAAGCAGATAGGGATAAGGTAGTCTTGACCCTTGTATTGATTTAATGTTTTTGATAAATAGAATGAAAATAAATCTTCATACCTCATTATAGAGAAATAGTTGAAAGATAGTAAATGGTCATATTTGATAAACTATTTCTAAGTATACATATACTTCCATTTCTATAGTCATTTGCTTCATAGATTTCTGTGATGAACTTCCCCAGGGATTTTATTTTTAATCTTTGAAACTCCATATTCAGTGTTATATACTCTCATATTTCCCATTTTCTTCCATATTATAGATTATAAGCCATGAGGAAAAGCCTTTTTTATATAAGTTAATGTTACAAGAGTATATCACATTTCATTTTTATTTATTTCACCTCTATTTTTAGGTCACTTTCTCCTATACCAAGGATTTTGAAATTGGTTTCAGTATTGATTTGTTCTCTTCACAATAATCTTCAGAGACTCAAGTGACTATTCTGTCTCTTATAATGTCTTATAATACTTCAATTTTTGATATATATTTAATGAAACCTTAATCTGTTTCTGTGTGAAATATAGAAAGAATAGAGTTGAAACAAATACCAAGCTGGGTCCCTGAATCAGGGAGAGATTCAAAAACTGAATTAAAGTCTTTTATATTACAGAGCCAACACTACCAGAGAAAACACATGAAGGAAGAAAACCTCTAGAAAAAGCCTGGTGGCTAACACAGCTCTGAACCCGTAATTCTAATGAGACTCTTGGCAAGGTTACATTTAAATTTATCTACTTGACATTGATTTTCTGTTCAACTCATATATTATGTATTTCCTTTTTCCTCTTTCTACATTTCTAATTTGAATGGATAGTGAATAATTGATAATTATTTTCACCTGTGTTGTTTTATCGGTTACAGTAACTTTTATTGTGATGCTTTTGTTATAATTTATAGAAAAGATTTTTGAAGTATTGCAAAAAGAAATTCAGATGGGGATGCTTCTGGAATTTGAGTTAGTATGTAAATAAATACATTATTTGAGTAAATTATTATAACATCTTGAAGCCAATGACAGCAGCTGTGCTTTAATCAACCTGCAGCCCTCAGCTGATCAGACCAAACCCATACGAAGCAAAAGCCATGTCCAAATGAGACAAAAGTAATGAAGCTATAAGGAAGAACATGCTTTTTTTTCAGTATGGAAAAAAATCTCTTTGTGGTTTGCAGAACTGAATGCCACTTAATTAATGAACCAATCATCCTTTTCTCCAAGTAAAATGTTTGATTTCAATTAAAAAATCACAGTTTTCTGAGTCTCTCTCTCTCTCTCTCTCTCTCTCTCTCTCTCTCTCTCTCTCTCTGTGATAACTAAGCATTTAAAACTATGAGCCTACGGGAGCCATTCTTATTCAGTACACCACATCAGGAACCACTGGATTAAGCCCCACAATTGAAGAACCACTGAATCATGTTAAGCCTAATGGGTCTCCCAAGGGTCATTTTGAAAACAACAACATGGTGCGTTCAGGAGATGACGTAAAGAGCACCATATAGCGGTAACTAGCAGTTGCTATGTGAGAGAGTAGAAAGTCTTTTAACTGGTTTTATAGTTATGAGGTGATAGTAATTGCTTTGATATTTAAATAACAATATCTTCGCCAATTCACTTTAAAGGCTTCTAATTCTGAATGTTAACCTTACAAGCAAATTTTTTTCTTTAGCATCTACTTTTAGTTCCTTTATTTACTATGGATTTCAACGATTTTTTTACTATGTGCATTGTAAGGTATATTGCATGGATCTTGAGCTTCAAATTCATTCAAACCACTCAAACATATGTAAATTTTTATTTTATTAAATTAAAATGTTTATTTATCATTAATTAAAATATTTTAATTTTGTTTCTTATTTTTAAGTAATGTTTTTATTTAAGTAAATTATTCAGTCTACATCCCAATTTTTCATCCCCTCACCCTTATCTTCCCATTTCCCCCTCCCTCCCTCTTTCATCCCATTCCTCTCCCCTAGGGCTTCCTTCCCTGGGACTTCATCCCCCATATAAGATCACAGCCTACCAGGTCTCTTCTTGGTAGCCTGCTTATTCTTCCTCTGAGTGTCAGCAGATCTCCTCACCAAGGTAAGTGGTCAAATAGGAGGCACCAGAGTTCATGTCAGAGTCAGTCCCGCTCTCCACACAGTTGTGGAGAATGTGCTATCCATTGGCTAGATCTGGATAGGGTTTCTACCTTAACTGCATGCATTGTACTTGGTTGTTACAATAGTTTGAGCTCACCTGTCTGGGTCTAGATCCACCAGCCTTCATGGTCTTCTTGTAGGTCGCTAGGACCCTCTGGATCCTTGTATTTCCTCATTCTTCCTTATCTCTCTCACCTAGAGTCCCAGTAGGAAGTCCTAGTATCTATCCTAGTCTCCTGCTAAGTGAAGACTTTCAGGGGATATCTCTATTGGGCTATTGTCCAACTATAAGTGAGTATATACCATGTGTATCTTTCTGGGTCTGTCTTAAATCACTCAGAATGATCATTTCTAGTTGTGTCCATTTGCCTGCAAATTTCAGGATTTCCTTGTTTTTAATAGCTGCGTAGTATTCCACAGTGTAAATGCACCATTCTTCAACTGAGGGACATATAGGTTGTTTCCAGGTTTTGGCTATTATGAATAAGGCTGCTATGAACATGGTTGAGCATATGTCCTTGTTGTGTGGTAGAGCATCTCTTGGGTGTATTCTAAGGAGTGGAATAGCTGGGTCTTGAGGTAGCCTTATTCCGAGTTTTCTGAGAAATTGCCTGATTGATTTCTAAAGTGGATATACAAGTTTGCACTCCCACCAGCAATGAAGGAGTATTGCCCTTTCTCCACATCCTTGCCAGCATATGCTTTCACTTGAGTTTTTTATCTTAGCAATTCTCATGGGTATAAGATGGAATCTCAGATTCATTTTGATTTGCATTTCTCTGATGACTCAGCCATTTGGTATTTCTCTATTGAGAATTCTCTGTTTAGTTCTGAGCCCCATTTCTTAACTGGGTTATTTGGTTTGGTGGTGTTTAATTTCTTGAGCTCTTTATATATTTTGGATATTAGTCCTTTGTCAGATGTAGGGTTGGTGAAGATCTTATTTTTAAATAACTCCAACTATTTATATATTAGGTACTTTGGAATTGTCTTATAACCCATGTGTTTTTTTATGTTGTTTACTATTTTTTATAATTTATTCTTTCATTAACTTACTATTTAAATATTTATTGTTCAATGTGTTTCTTCTGAAGTTAAGCTTCTTAAACATATTTTGCTTTCCATCTAATTGTAACAAACTGTTCTCAGATCCAGCTCAAACTGAATGAACATATTTCCTTATCCTATGTAGATTCTAGTCTTTTCTTTCTAGTTATTATGAGGCATTCTTTTTTCTGGATTTGAGTTTCCTGGCATGGAGAATTCTCTGTAGACTTCTGAAACTGTACTGCAACTGAATAAAACTCTGTTCTCTATGTGATAGCATTTTTTGCCTTTGAAGAATCCCATCTAAGGGAGCTACCAAGATTTCAGATGTATTATGTTCCCTGAAAATTTGGCCAAATACTGTGCTGAACATTAAATAAGACTAAGTGCAAAGACTCATCTCATTTGTTTCTTCTCTCTTGGGGCACATAAACTTCACTGCATGTTGTCCAGCATCTTATGAAACATTATATCATGTATTGTATTCATCTGTATGTTTCTGTTAAAGGGATAAATCTATTTCATTACATAAACTTGACTTTAAAAGATGCAGGTTATAGTGTTTACTATTTCCTTGTTCTTTCCAGAATGATGTCATACAAAAATTAGTCAATAGACTTTTTTCCAGGAAAGTAAATAAATATAGAATGCCTTTGAACCTGAAATACATGGCTTCAATTATGTTTTGAAACAAACCACTTTCAATTTAAAATTGTTAAATTCATTCTTCTATTAAATGACCCAGATTTTACTATAGCTGCAATAATAACTAGCATTACTAATGTGATTACAATCTCCTTCTGTATTAAATCTCAGTGTCCTACTGCGTGATGGTACTTTGGGCCTACTGTGAAATGATTCTAGCTTAGTATTTGACTATGCTGGATAATAACTCTGCAGCTTACATACTTATGTTGTAATTTGTTCCCAGGAAGCACATAGCAACATTTCTATTTTTGCTATGTATTCCTCACCTTATAAAGCACTGAAGAGGTTGTATCCTACTCTGTATAAAATCATTACTATTTTCATAGGATGTCATCCCAAGTTTTCTCTTTTATGTTCATACTTATCTCAGAAGACAGTTTTATCAAATGAATATATGTATTTCCCATGCTAGGGTTCAAACATGTATGTCATTGTTAAGAAGACAAGAGACAATGTCATATCTCCTAAGAAAAACACTCTTATATTCTTTTGGTTTCATTGAAGAAAGAACTTAAAGTGAACATCTTCTGGTGACATCTGGCTTCTGTATGGTAAACTTTAAGTCATAATATCCCTACTTACACTGAGAGAGGCCTCCAAGACTCTTAAATTTGGGACTAGCTAACTTTATTTTAGTGAATATAATAAGAGAGAAAATGCTCATAAATACTAAAGGGAGAAAATAAAAATTTAAACAAACAGAGTCAGGCAGGCATGTTTTGGAATATACATTTCTATTTTGGGAGATTTGCAGCCTGTAAACTTTGGAATCTAATGGACACTATAGAAAAATGGAAATATCTCCTTTCAAATTATGTTGAGTTACCAGGCATTTGTTTCCATAGGAGCTCAGCAGCCAGCTAATGCATAGCTTTCAAGGATAATATACCCATGTGAGGGGAGGCCCTATTGCTGTCAGCTCAAAAACTGTGGCAGGCTACAGGCTACTTCTTGTTGCTATTGTCAGTTCCAGAAATATAATCTAGCTCTATATTCGCAATAGAGAATAATGTGCTAATTCTGCAAAATTCTTGCCTCCAAAATGTTGGTAGATTTTATAACACACCTTTGTTGATAATGGTGCAATAACATTGTAACTAGAAAGATGGAGAATGCTGCTTCTAACTTGAAAGCTGCTGAAAGATCAACATCAATTATATCATAACAGCTTCCTCATTCCTTGCATATCTTGCATGATCTAATTTTTCCATCAACCTCCATGTTTGGGTTAGGCACAAAAGCAGCAAAGAGTACACTAAATTCTCATAGAGAATTCTTCAACATAAGAGATTATGCGACCTCTTTTAAAAGGTCATATAAGTGTCAGTATCCCTTCCTGTAATAATCTTAAGAATTTTTTAGAACATCAGGTTCTAAGATATTGTCTCCTTGCATAGATTTCATCAGTAGGTGTGAGGCCCTAGATCAGAGATGACTAGCATTTTTAATCACTGGACATCAGCAACTTGTTTTAGGTTCCCTTTGTTTCATAAATCCCTTGAAAACAGTAAAAGGACAGAAGGGCATACACTGAATTTGATGCTTGTTATAGAGTAATTTCTTTTTATCCAATCAGAAAACCCTGTCTTTGTTCCTCCATCCTTTAAGATTTACAATAAGAATATGTTTGACAATGATTATCTTGAACAAAACAATCAAAAGATATTTAGAAACATCACGAAAAACTGCCCTCCTAAAGATGCTTTTTATACCCTTATTCTAGATAATACATCCAGGAAAGATGAGCAAAATTAGGAAAGATGTTTAGAGTCTGCTTTCCTCAAGTCAAACAAGAGTCCTGTTATATCTACAACAAAGCCCTGGAACTTTTCTTTGGAGATCACTACAGAAGAGGGTGGAGGGAAGATTGGTAGGAATTTTTCTGTGAGACTGTGGCCTTGAAATGTCAGAAATGCTACAGCCCTGATTTCTCACCAACATTGCTGCCTAAATATGGGCCAAAGAGGGATAATACCAGTAAGTTTACTATTGATGAGGAATGTGGAACAGGACTGTTACAAACGAAAGGGAAAATATTCTATTTGAAAAGAAAAAGCCAAAGAAAGTCTAATGTTTATTGTATCTGTATTTGTGTGTGTGTATATATATATATATATATATATAATTTATTTATTTCCTATACTTGCACATATAAGTGTGTGTTTCTAGACACATACATGTATTGTTCAAACTTTTCCTATGATTATATATATTTAGTATATATACTAAAGTTTTTGTATAAATGCACATATATATTATTGATTCAATTTGACATTCTGTTTTCTTTTTATCTGTAATGAATATTGCTAATAATGTAAATTATGCTAAAGATATAAAAAATCAAGACATGAAAACAAAAAATAATCACTAAAAATCATTAATGGAATAATGAAAACTAATAAAATAAAATATTAATTAGCTTCTCTTTCATCATAAGAACATGAACTGATAGAATATCTCTCAAAACTACAAGAGACATAGGCTCTAAGGAAATTCTACCACCTTTGATGGCCAAGATGTGAAGAACAGAATTCTTTTAAGTTTTGGCAACTTCAATGCTTGCTTTATTGTAAAATCTCAAAGGCTGAAAGTGGGAGACAGAAGTGTACTTGAACTGGGTAGCTGATAAACACTTGACAGAGAAAAATATTGTGCTCTGTTTATGAAGCCTCACACTTTAATATGGCCAGAACAGCCTCTCCGATTCCTCCCAAGCACTCAGCAATCACGGTAGGCAACTTTGTCTCCATGCCAAAGATATGTCAAGAAATTGGAGACTTATCATTTCTTTCCCCTCCCACTACATAATTATCCTGCCTGTTTTTGTATTTCCCATCATCCTCTATTCTAAGAGAATGTGAAAGATGGAAGTGCCAGAAATAGCGAGGTGAACAATTTTTCTCCTTCAATAAATACAGAAATCTAAGGATAAGCATATCTGCAAATATGTAATTCTGAATTTGGATGTGTATGCCGTCATATATTTTTTAACAATGTGAAGCTTTCAAATGTCTCTGAATTACCAGAGAGTAATGCCACAACAATAAATTCTAGAAAAAATTAAGCTAAATACAAATGTAAGTTAAAGTTGAAAATCCTCAGAAAAATACCAAAGATAACTACCTATTCCTCTATTGGCTAGTAAAATAATACTGACACTTAGTACAAAGAAATCATTAGGGACTCAGTAAGCATTCAGCTAAAACAAACAAAATCTTTGTCCTGATAGGTAATATTGTAGATGCTATTTATTATTAATGAGCAAAACTTAATTCTGTCATAAGAAGCCAACATTTTCACAAGTTAAAATAGCTTACAAAGAGGTGATATGTGACATGGAAGAAGAATTAGACACATATTCTACCATACTTTTGATAACTGATAAAAATGAAAATGTAATAACTATTACACTAAAGAAGTTAAACTAGTCAAACTTCTCATAAATAAAAAATTTAGATTAACTTTAGAAGAAATTGCTCTCTTTATATTTAAAAAGAGTTGGGTGGTTACCATATATGTTGAAATCATACATTGTAAGATTCATTTTTTAGTTAATATTAAGATCAAATCAATGCACAGATAAATAGCAGATCAACCACACAGTGGAAACTTCACTTGATAGTAATGGAAACATTAACATATAATAATATATCTAAAAATTTCACCAGTCTCTTTTGTTTTTCACGTATGTATTGGAATATAACTCATGTGCCATAAATGTCCATTCTTTTCAAATATACGTGTATCTTCTTACTGAAAGGCTTGAGAGATCACTGTCAAATGGTAATTTTAAAACATTTTTATTACAGCACATGGATATCCATGTTCATTAATCTTTACTCTTCGTCTCCTATCATCCTCCATTAGAGATTCTCAACCTTCTTAATGCTGTGACCTTTCAATACAGTTCTTCATGGTATGGTGACCCCCTCAACCACAAAATTATTTAATTGCCACTTCATAACTTTAATTTTTCTACCATTATGAACCACAGTGTATATATCTGATATATAAGATATCTGATATGCAAACCCATAAAGGATTGTTTAACTCCAAAAGGTCACAACCCAGAGGTTGAGAACCATTGCTCTATGGAAGTAACTATCCTTTGATTCATCTTATATCTTCATTTGTTTGCCTGATTTGTATATTTTATATAATTAGGGTCAAGTATATTATCTTATTGTTGCCATAAAATATTGAACAAAATAGCTTAAGGAATCAGGATTTATTTTGGATTAGAGTTCATGGACAGTCCCTCCCTCATTGCTGGAAGAGTATGAGCTGGGCTTTGCTCATTATAGCCACATGGTCAGCAGGCAAGAGACACAGAGAAATGTCAATGCAGATGCTCACTGTCTTTCCCCTCTGCATGAGGGGAAAGTAGGTACCGAGCACATTTGGTTATGCCTTCTTACCTCATCGACCTGTTCTAGAAAACCCTTCCCAGACATTCACAGAGAGTTGTTTCCATCACAGTTATGAATCCAGTGAAATTGACAGTCAAGATCAAGTCATGTGTGCTTTGAAATTTTTATCTTAATCCACTTACTTCTAAGTCATTATTATAAAATTAAAATTAACAAATTGAATTAAAGTGATGCTATTACCAAATGATGGTGTCAGACACTTGTAATTTCTGAAGACAAGAATATGATGCAGGAATGATCACAAAAAATTACAGATGAGCCTGAGAAACAAAAGAAGACTCTGTCTCAAAATTAAATAAGGAAATATATATTGTGTGTGATACAATCAACATGTAAATTTATATATAATGCTATATAAAGAAAATATATAATTATATAGATGTGATAGAGGTAGGAACTTAATTGATACATTAGTATAGAATTCAAATTTAATAGTATTCTCCACACACATTATATATATTTCTATTCTAATATGAGGCATTGAACCCATATAACTCAATTATAATACAAAGTTTACTTTCAGTACATTGAAAGTGCTACTGCAGGCTGTTTGGGATAACTAAATAATACAAGCTAATCGTTAGTTGATCAAATCATGGTAATGCCAATTACTAGTCTGTTTTTATCACAATAATTTATATCCTACATTTAACAGATATGATCCTATAGACAGATAAGGTCTTCAAAAACCTCAGAGACCTACAGAATATGGCATTTAAAGATGCTTTTAACTCAAGTGACACCACACGCTGGTGAGGATGTGGGGAGAGAGGAACACTCCTTCATTGATGGTGGGAATGAAAACTAGTACAGCCACTTTGGAAATCTATCTGGTGCTATATCAGAAAACTGGGAATAGGGCTTCCTCAAGACCCAGCTATTCCACTCCTTGGAATATACCCAGAAGATGCTCCAGCACACAACAAGAACATTTGCTCAACCATGTTCATAGCAGCCTTATTCATAATAGCCAGAACATGAAAACAGTCTAAGTGTCCCTCAGCAGAAGAATGGATAAAGAAGCTGTGGCACATTTACACTATGGAATACTACTCAGCTGTTAAAAACAAGGAATTCCCAAAATTTGTGGACAAATGGATTAAACTAGAAATGATCATAATGAGTGAATTAACCCAGAAGCAGAAAGAGTCAAATAGTATATACTTACTTACTTATAACTGGATACTAGCCCAAGGGGCATGTCCCATGAAAGTCTTCACTTACCAAGAAAGTGGGACATAGAGGAAGACATCCTATTGGGACTCCAGATGAGGAAGCATGAGAGAATGGGGAAATACAAGGATCCAGAGGGTCCTAGAAACCTACAAGAAGAACATTATGATGGGAAGGTCTGGGCCCAGGGGTCCCGCTCAAACTATGGCTCCAGCCAAGGACAATACAAGCAGTAAACTTCAAACGCCTACCCAGATCTAGCCAATGGACTGGAAACTCTCCACAGTTGAGTGGAGAATGGGTCTGACATTCACACGAACTCTGGTGCCCCATAGTTGCCCACATACCCTGGATGGAGAGTCCTGGTGGCACTCAGAGGAAGGATAACAGGCTACTAAGAAGAGACTTAATATCCTATGAGCATATACAGGGGAAGGAGGTCCCCTTCAGTCACAGTCATAGAAGAGGGGAGTGAGGGTAAAATGGGAGGGAGGGAGGAATGAGAGGATACAAGGAATGGGATAACAATTTAGATATAATATGAATAAATTAATAAAATATATTTTTTTAAATACTTATAATATTTTAATGAGTTTTTCACAACAAGACAGGTTAACTACTGTCAACACTCATCCAACCTCAAGAAGATAATGAGCATCAAAGAACCTCCTTATGAAGATGGTTTTAAATTTGGTAAACAAGCTACTGGGCAAAATGCCTTCATTTCTGCCACAGACAGAATTCTGCCAAAAAATGGGCAAGCTTGGATGCAGGCAGAGTCGACTGCCAAACACTGTGAAGACAGGGTAAGCAAGTCATCAATAGTTCCAGCCTCACAAATATGTCTGTCAGTTATATTGGGCCAGAAGGTTGAAAATGATGCTCCAATGTTATAGAGAGTTTTGGGTGAATGTTTAGGCAGCAAACTGTGCCTGTCATGATTTTCATTTTGGAAACTGATAACCTGCACTTCCAGTTCACTCAGCTAATTAAGTTTTGTTCCTTCTCAAGTCTCTGATGAGGGGGAAGTCCAGATAGTTTAGTCTTTTTAATTAAGCTTAGATGTTTAGGGGAGAAGATGTTTTTAAGTCCAGATAGATGCTTTAAGTTGATAGAGATGAGTTATGATAGATACTAATTTACATGCAGAATTTTAGACTCACCAAGATAGAAAGATGTTTTCTGCAAGGCTTCCAAATACAAATAAACAAAACACTATGAATGTACCATTTATATAATTCATGATTGCTTTGTGGTTCTTGCTGTATGTAGTTTATTTTATTTATGTGTAATAATATAAGTACATATGGCAAAAAATAAAAGAACTGTGATGGATTCACCTTTAACATAGCTATGAATATTGATTGGTGATGTTTTGTTAAATGGAGGTATAATTAAACTGCTTTCAAAATAAAAAAGAAAAAGAAAAATATATACTGTAGTTGTGTAAAGCTATATGTCTATGTCTCAAGGTGCTGATGTTTTTTTAAAAAGCTAAATTTTCTCTGGAAACCATGATTGTGATCTACATTTTATGGCAAAATAAGACCAGAATGTATTTTAGGAATGTGCTGATGTCTGCAGCATGCAGGGTAACCACTGGTGTAAGCAGAGTTGCTTGATACCTCTATGTTCATTGTTTTTGTAACATCAACTCTTAAGCCCAATTTCCTTGTATGGCACACATGAATATAGTGTGTAACACACTACAAGAATCAAAACATGAACATAGTATGAATAATTCGTGTCATAATTTTAGTTAAATTATTCTTAAATATTCTTCCCTATAAAAACTCTAGTTCACAGCAGCTTGAAGAGTATAAGATTAACAACACATTTAATTTGAAGTTTATAAACTAATCATAGACATAACCAACCATAGCTATACTTAAATAGAAAGAATTTTAAAAAATAACTAATAGGTTTAATGAATTACAAAGTGAATGAAAAGAATTAAGCCTATTATTTAACCCAGAGTCATTAGATGCTATGGAGCAGGCAACTCAGGCTTGGTACTGAAGTTAATATTTTCAATATCTTCACATAGAAATATCTGTTTTCCTTGTATAAAGATTTTCTGAATGTAGATTTATTATGCAACGTAAACAATGGTGGTAAAAGTAGAATATTTCTTAACTTTTGGCTTTACTTATGAATTTCTCCAATCATGGAATTAATGGATAAATAAAGGCTAAAGTTACCCGATTTAAAGTAAAAAAATTTAGAGGTGCTTATAAGTAGAAAATTTGAGTTGAGGATAAATATGATAGTTCTATACATTACTGATATTAAATTTTCTTCTCCATTTGGGGATTACATTGTAACTAACTCATTTCTCCATCCTTTTCTTCCTTCCAAATCCTCCTGTATATTTCTCATTGCTCCTTTTCAAATTCATGGCTCTTTTTTTTAATTAGTTATTGCTATAGGTATATATGTATGTGTACACACATATATATTCTTAAATATAACAACTTTGTATAATGTTACTTGTATGTATTTTTCTGGGCTGGCCAATCATTACCAATATACATTTAAAATCTAAAATATGAAATGAAGTAACAAAGACAGAGAGAAGAATCTACCAGTTTTATAAATGTCTGATATTTCACTTAGCAAAGCAAAGCAGAGCTTAATCTACTAAGGGAAGGCAGCCAGAAAGAACAAGCAAGCTGTTCCTTGAAGAGTAAAAGACTCAAGGATGGGGGAAGGAATTCACAAGGGGATGCTGAAAGGAAGTGGAGCAAGATGGGGCTGAAAGCACTAAAGAAGCAATTGAGTGTGTGATCATAGAAGAGTTGGCTGCATAGTTCTTCCTGCTTTGCCAAGCTAACACACATTTCCTACACTGGAAAAGGTTGGAGTTAAGATGTTTTAGAAGTTTTGAATGTAGGCCTTATTTTTACTTATAAGTTATTTCTCATGGTAGTTCCTTGTAAACCACTGTGGATATGTAAACCATAGGTGTCACTGAATTTTATACATACAACATATTATCCTCTTCATATCAACTATGATAAAACATGGGACACAGTATACTTATTGAGAAAACCTGTCCCATTCTATTTAGGTACCCCAAAAATGACATTAGGGTTTATATACATGAATGAAAGATTTGGAGAACTGGCTTTTGCAAAAATGATTGATTGTATACATAAAATTATATATGTATGTATCCAAGGCTTCATTACTTACCAAACCACTACAAAGCTTAGTAAAAGTTAACCAGTCCATAATCAAGACTTGCCACATGAGTGGGGCTTGGATTTTAACTTCCTAAGTACAGCATATACCAGAAATTACTGCTGAAACAATGTCCCACCAGGAGGTAACTTTTCACTGAGAATTACTGTTACAGGAATGTAAGATATATCTTTTATGTTGTCTCTTCTCTCACTGTGTCATTACAAGTATGTTTCATTTAATGTCATACATTAGAAATCTATCTACATTCTTGCAATTTTTTTGCTTTAATTTTTTCTATAGATGTGAAATGGTCCTTTAAACAAGTTAATAAGAGAAATGTTCTAAGTAGTCTCTAATTCAGGCATGTATGCATCGTTGATCTTCATTGGTGGTGTCCTGTTAGTGTAACTCCTTTCTATATGCCTAACAGTGAAACTTCCATGCTTTCCAAATTCTAAGAAAGAGACTATTATAGATTCCACATAAAAACTTTCCTAAGAATGTGTTCTCCAAATAGGAGCTTTCCTAAAAGTGTTGTCTTCTACATTATAACCAATTACTCTGCTATTTACTAATCATTACAATTATTTAATTTTGGGTTAATTCAGTACACCTGTAAATATTATTCTTCAATTTTCACTACTCTAAACACTAATAAATATTGAAGTATTAGTCCATAGCAAGTATTAGTCAAAGTTTGGCATTTCTTTCAGTTATTAAGTTAAGTTATTTAGTTTACATTAGCCTTTGTCCATGGTTTACCTAATAGAATTTTATAGGAGTGAAGTAATCAATTGCGAATTGCAAGATCTTTCCACAATATCTTGGGAAACTAACTGATGGCCAGGTTAACAAGTTATAACCTGCCTCTTTGCAGCATTTTAGAAGAAATGGGTGACAAACTGTCATAGCTGAATCCAGTTGTCATCATATATAAAGGTTTTTCAACACAATTAGTTTTACTTGATACTTGGGAAGCCTATGATACTTTGATCTAGTACTATTTGATGCTACTATTGTGGCAAGAAATCACAATAATTGTTAATTATTTATAGACTAAAATGGGAGAAAAGATTCCCAGATAGCAGAGAAAACATTATTTCTTAGATTGTTCTAGAACTATAGAATTTGAGTCAGTAGATTGAGTATGGTGAACGCAGCTTTGCAAATGTCATTATTATCCAATGCCTTGTTAGTTAGGCTAGATGAAGGGGAGAAAGCTCACTCTCCATCCTTCCTACTTCTCTCTTTCTGTCCTTCCCACCATTCCTCTCTCTCCTAATCTGGGTAAACTGGCATAGCTATCCTGGTGATGAAACATCATAGATCTGGTCCTCAGAGCATTTGGACTAAGGAAAAAATATCATTGTCCCCTCTAGTTTTAAAGATTTCTACTATTTTCTTCCTTCAGCATAGAGAGGGAAAATGTGGGACTTCTTTTTTAAATTATTTCATTTATTCACTTACATCCCAGTCATAGCCCTCTCCCTCTTCCCCACTCAGCCCCACTCTCCTTATCTCTTATCTCCCCTGTTCCTCAGAAAAGGGTCACCCCCTTACCCATCCCAGCTCATCAAATAGCATAATGACTGAGTTTGTCATCTCCCCCTGTGTCCAGGCAGGCCAGTCATCCCATGGGGAAGTGATAAAAAACAGGTAGCACAAAGTCCATGTCAGAGACAGCCCTCGCTCCCCTTGCTAGTGGACCCATGTGAAGCCTGAGCTGCCCCTCCACACTGAAACTCCTTTGCTCTGCCTCACATTTACTGTATTTCTCTGCAGAATCCTTATAGAGAACTTTAAAGTCATAAAATGATGCTATTGATACCTATGCATGTTTTCATACAGTGAGCATAAAAGCTTAAGTTTATGCTTGTCATTTTTAAAAAATTAAATAGTATTTAAGGTAACATTTCATATTTTGTTTTGGAAGGACAAGAAGGCATCTAAAGCAGCAATAAGATAAACTCGCTGTAATCTAGAAGGAAGAATTATATGTGTTGTAATAAAAAATTCAGAACACAAAGCTTTATGCCTCAAACAGCTCCCAGGGAGCAGACTTTTCCTCTTGCTTGCTAATGATACTTTCCTCTCATTAAACACTTGTATCCTCACATTTTGGTTTCTACTGCCCAGAGCCAAATGAATAATCCTAATTATTGTCTTACTATCTCTATTTAACTCATGAGTATTTTTGCCAAAGGTCTAACAATACCAACAACTCATTTTATGCCATTACACATAAAACAGGGTTATAATAAACAAGCAGTCATTTATTTAAGTGCTTTTGGATACTCATTTAAGAAGCAACTGTGTGCAATCCAGCTTCTTCTGGAGTGTGTGTATGCACAATTGCATCTACATGTGTTTCTGTGTGTGCACATGTGTGTGTGTGTGTGTGTGTGTGTGTGTGTGTATGTGCGTGATATTTAATTTGGTTAGTGAGATAGCTTAAGATTCTTTTCTTGAGTGTTATGTAGGTAGTAAAACAGTATTTTCTATCAAAGTATCAGACATAACCAGCAGAGTTTTCAGTAACAGCTTGATTCTTTCTAAATGTTGATAAAGATTTGCCATAAATACAAACTTGGGAAGGAGAATTAGCAAATTTGTTGAGAGGAGGTAGCAGATAAAAGTAGAATAGAGAGATAAGAAAGGCATGACTTCTCATGGGGAGGCTACAGCTTCTATGGTGAGGATGAAGTTCAGGGGCTTAGGTACTTGCTTTACAAGATGGCACTATGTGTATTTGTTGTATTTAATTTTTAAAACATTAATATAATTACAGTCATAACTATACTGTATATATATAATTTCCCTTCCTCCTCTCTCTCTCCTTCAAATCCTTCCCCAATCCTGTGTCTCTTGGACTACTGGCTTCATCTTCCTAAGTGTGTGTGTGCATGTGTGCATGTCTATGTGTGTGTGTGTGTGTTTGGAGAGCCCGAAATTAGTGAAGTCCTGAATGAATCTGCATTTTGTTTATGGGCAAAAGTAGGTCAGGAACCCAGGGCCGCAGACTCAAGGGAAATAGCAAATCTCCCCATTGAAGATGAAACTGAGGCTCAGAGTGGTAGCACAACCTTCCTTAGGTCTGTGTGTGAATGTGAAACTGTGAACAGAAAATGCCCAGCATGACTTTCTCTGCCCTCTCCAGAATATTAATGGCCAAAAGACTGCTCCAAAACTGGATATGCTCCTACACAGATTAACAAATTATGCCTCCTTACTCTGCTATATATAGTTAACTCTGCCTTATTGTTTTTCTGTATCTAATAACCCGATTTTCTTATCCAGCTGATTATAATAACCTTGTTCCTCTGTTTAGCTGTATTTAATAAACGTGCTGAGCTTCCAGAGTGCTGTATAAATTGATGATATGGTGGCTTCAACAGATACTTAAGGGGAAGGCTTATAGTGTAGATATGTGGGAGAAAACAGCCATAGGCATCTGGAAGAGTCTATAGCAGAAGAGAAAGAAGTAGATTGCACCTGGCCAGTAGACTGGACTGAGCCAGGAGAAACAGGAGCTGAATACAAGGAAGGAGGGGAGAGATACCAAGCAAAGCAAATGAAGAGAGGACTAAGCTAACCAAAAAAGAGCATAGGTAAAACAGCTGTTATATGGGGGAATGAATAGCTTGAGGGTGGTAAGCTCCTGGCCTGGAAGAAGTCTATAATGAGGTGAGAGCTAAAAAGAGTCAGGATGCCAACATGGACTCTGTAATCTGTACCTGGCACTTGTGATATTGAGACAACCTGTGATTTGGTGTGGAAATAAATAACCCAGATAGACATTTGTCCCTCCTTGGGTAAAAGGGAACCAGCTTCACAAATTCCTAAAGTATTGTTGGATTTTTTTCCCTAAATGCCAGAATTTATTAAAATGGACTTTCCTTTGAACTAGACATTTTCTTCAGCAGAGACCTGTTTATCTGATGCCAGCTTTTCTTTGTGTTTGTGTCTTTGTATTTCTTCTTGACTACATCTGGAACCACCTAAGACCAAGAAGCATGGCACTCATATGAAAGATTTTCTTACTCAGATTATTTCTGCAGAAAGATCCACCATAAATCTGGGCCACATTTTCCTGTGTCAGAAGCAATGAAAGGGCATAGAAGAAGGAAATGGCTTTCTGTCTGCTTGGCCTTATTCTCACTGGAACATTAGTCTATCCTGTTAATGACAACGTCTGCAGAATGCCTCATCTGAGGATTCAAAGCTCTCCAGGACCCCTCCAGCAGCACGGTACCAGATTGGGACTGCTGAGACATCCAGCCCCTTGTGCTGATTAACTACTGTATTATTGACATTCATGTGAGACAGATACTACTGGACTTCCTGGTTATATCCTATAAAACATGCAAATAAAATCCCCATTTACATATATTACATACCAACATGTCTAGTACTGTAAAACTAGGCAACTATCCACAGTTAGAAATGTCATATTCTATAGGACAACCTATTACTCCAATTTTCCTAAGTAAATATAACTTGCCATTGTGCCTAATATCTATCTTTATGTAAACAAATAATGTAGTTTTAGTTCCTTATCCAGTGTAGGCTACCAGAGGACTCCATAAATATGTTCTTCGCTCAGCAGATACAGGCTACTACAGAGATCTTGCTCAAGATGTATAATGTAGTGGTTAATTCTAGGGCAGTCAGTATTAAGGGCTGCTTCTACATCAAATGGCTTCTACTTAAGTTTCAATAAGCATCATGGAAGAAAAGAAGGATAGACTATAAAAGGCAGAGGACCAGGGCAGTTGTTATAAGATAGTGTCCTTTAGACATGACATGGATAGTTTACTGCCAAAATATCAGCAATTTTATATATATATATAAAACCCTTTAAGAGTCAAGTTCTAGGAAGTACTTTCACATTTTCAACAATAGTCACCACATTCTTCCTATACAGAAAAGATTATTCAATCTCATTTCAGGTACCCCTAAAAATATGTTATTTAAGTAAGAAGGTATATCATAAACATAATATTTTCTTTAAAAAAAGCATCCTTATGAACAGTAAGAAAAACTTTAATACTTTAATGAAGCAGGGTATACTAGTGACTGTAAAAACTTTCTTTTGTTCACTTTTTACATATTTAATACATTTCCTTTCCTCCCAAGAGGTCTTTCCACGTCCCTTTCTTTCAAGTCCTCAAACAAATACCATTCTCAGATTGATATGTATTTTTTGGTTATTAATTTTATACACATTGTATAAAAAAATTGTAGTTTATGTGTATATAGTTTCAGAGTTGAAAAGTTTGTATTGAATAAATAATCAGAGAACTCATCCCTGAGAGGAGCTAAGTCTTTCCCTCTCAGCACTCATTGGTTACCTGTAGCTTTTGTCTAGGGATGAGACTCTGAGAAACTGCCCTCTTTCATGTCAGCATGTCTATGGGTAATACAATTGTTCCTGTATTGTTTATGCAACGTTATCTAAGACAAGCAGCAGTACAGCAGAATTCCTGGTATTCTGCCATATCCTTTTCCATCTTCTATGATGTTTCCTAGACTATAGATACAGGAGCTTTGATACAGATATATCCATTGGCTGTCCCAAATTTATTTATATATGCAAGGTGTCCAGTTATTGTTTTCTTTGCTGGTCTCCATGTATTCTTGAGAGAAGATTTTTAAGAGGGAAGTTAGACACCTTCATCATGTGAGTATAAAGATAAGATTTCAGAACGTAGTTAATAAATGATGCTTGCCTAGCCGAGTAGAGGTAGTAGTTTCTCATTTGGAAAGCTACTAACCCTCAATCGAGTTTACTCCTTCTCAAGTCTCTGAGAAAGTTGAAGACCAGGTAGCTTAGTTTTACAATGCAGCTTAATTGTTTAGGAGTTAAGATGTTTTTAGGTCTAGATAGGTGTTCTAAGTTGATAATGACAATATGTGATGGAGATTGACTTACATTCAGAAATTTAGATGCACCAAGATAGGAACGATGTCTTCTTCAAGGCTGTCAAATACAAATAGCCAAAACACTGAAAACGTAAATTTATATAATTCCTGATTGTGTCACATTTCTTCTTGCCATAGGTAATCTATTGTGTATATGTGTAATAATATAAACGTATAGATATAAAAATAAAATAATTTAAAAAATAGGTTCTCTTTACAATCTATTGTCCTGCTTGCTAGTCCTCAGTAGTTGGCAAGGTTTCTGGTGCCAAGCCTATTTCACTTATCTGGTGGAATTTAAATCCAATTAGTCAGTTATTGGTTACATGGTAGTTTATATAAAAATGTCCCCATAGGCTCATAGGGAGTGACATTATTTGAAATGATGAGGACATGTGGCGTTATTAGAATATGTGCCTTGGTTGGAGAAACTGCCTCACTGGGGCTTAGGCATCTGAGAAGCCCAAGCTGGGCCTATGTCTCACTTTCTGCTGTATGCTAATCCAGATGTAGAACTCTTAGCTAACTCTCAGGCACTGTGTCCACCTGTGTGTCACTACACTTCCTGCCATGGTGACAATGGACTAACCTCTGAAACTATAAGCTATCCCAAATTAGATGTTTTTCTTTATAAGAGTAGCCATAGTCATGGTATCTCTTCACAGCAACAGAACACTACCTCACAGAATTACTTTCAACATGTGAGTGCCACTACTGCACCATTACATCCACAATGTTCATAGATATTGCAGCTGTCTAGAATTATGAATTGTTTCCCTCCCTTGGCAGTTTGCATACTACTGTCAGGTAGTATGGAAGTTAGATAGCAGTAAGGTGCCTTTCAGAGTAGGGATAGTTCAAATAACCTAAGTACTTTGTTTTAAGTGTAAGGAGTCTTCTGTAATAAAAGGTTACCTTACACTCTGAGAGGCATTCAACATCAATAGTTTTATGTTATGTTATTTGAGGGGTCACATGGATTACTCTGGACAACCACTTAGAAGGAAGCTTCTCGTGACTAATTGGATAACTTTGTCTACGATACATACATATATATGCATGTGTGTGTGTGTGTGTGTGTGTGTGTGTGTGTGTGTGTAAATGTTGTTTTCTATTTTAAGTAAATATACAATAATGTGATTCCCTGAGTCCTTATCAAACAATCTACATGTTCCTTGTCTCTGGTTAATCCTCTCCCTCTGTAATGAATTCTTCACTCTCCTCAGTTAGAATGCCAAACTACATTTCAAGGTTATATTGTAAAGCAGTGATAGGCTTTTCTCAGCATCTAGCATATTTTTGAAGGAGAGGGTCTTTTATAACACAGAAAGATTTTGAAGACAATGTGTAGCCAAGGATTACCTTGAACATCTGATCCTCTTAGTTCTACCACTTAAGTACTAGGATTAAGGGTGTTATCCATCATGCCTTTTTTTTTTTTTTTTTTACAGGATGGTGGATATCAAACACAGCCACTGGTACACACTGGGAAAGCATTCTACAAATTGAGCTTGATTCCAAACCCTCAAAGTTTTTGTTTTGGGTTTGGTGAATTAATAGACTCAATTTTGCAGCACATTCTACATTTTGTTATTTTTTAAACTATCTTAACAAAAATATTTTTATTTAAATATTTGACATATATCTTAAGATAAGATATTCATAGTATCCTGATTCTCCCACAAGGTCAGATCTTTCTCACTTACTGTTTTGTTGCTAGGTAATAAATGAAAATTACCAGGAAAAACATATCTACATGATAAAATGTCACTAGCCAATTATTAAAATCATTTTCTGAGTATTTCTATTGCAGTAATTAGCCCAAGTTGCTAACATCTCTTTTCTATATATTTTCAATTATTTTAAAGATACCCCTATTTTATCTTCTATTTTCCAACTTAAACATTAGTCTCCTTAACTAAGATCTTAGTATGTGCTATTTGCAAATGTTGTCTACTCCTTGAGGGTGTACTTCTGAGGAGATTATATTTTTGTTATATTTTGGACCCTTGGGGCTTCAATGTTTTTGTTTTTGTTTGACAAACAAAGGCATGAACTGTGTCCTATCTCATGGAACTTTACCTGCGGTACTCAGTCTCATTTCAAAGAATGTGAACCCATTCTCTATAGTTCCTGAAAACTGTCAAAGCCAGATCTGCACAGTTAAGTGTCAACTCTGCCTTAGAGAATGATTTTTCAGATGTCAGTTTTTTCAGGTCAAACACATAAATAATGTACAAAATATTCGTGGAGGAAATAACTAGATATATTGAATAACGGAAAATATTGACTGAAGTGTTCAAAGTATCAGAGTGTCATGGAAAGATATGAGTTTAATTATGACAGGCACATAATGAAATGAAGAATATAACAGATACATGCCAGATAAACACATGTACAAACATGCCAAAATAAAGTGTATGAAATCAGATCTTCTCCAGAGAAAATGGGCACCTATTTGACAACAGAGAAGAAACATGAAGATACACTTTGTTAACACTGAAAATAGATGAATCGTAGAGTCTGTTTCAATTAATTTTACATTTTAGAGTTGTATCATACAGGCTCCTGTTGATAAAGTATCTGATAAAATTTAAAGAAGTTATTACTGCACAGGAAGAAGGAAACACTTTCTCTAAATGCTCACACTAAGTTGTTTTATGAATGATAAGGTACAATTATCATCCTCCTTCATTAAGATGCTGTTTTCAGTCAATGCAGTGTTTAAGGTACAGTGACTCAATATGAAATTACTTCAACAGAGTTGTGACATAATAACAGCCTGACTAAAATTCAGTCTCTAATTTGTGTCTGAAGAGTTTTTAAAGAAAAAATTTCATGATCTATTTTTTAAGCCCTAAGATATTTACTATCTATATAACCATATATCTTTTAGAGGCATGCCAACTCAGTAACAGAAAATAAGTTTACTGTAAACATACAAACAAATAAACAACAATGACAACAAAAAGTATAAAAAGCATCTCATCATGGAAACTGGAGTATGCCACAGAATGTCCCACACATCCCTTTACCCATACCTTTTCACTTGCAATTGTTTATTGCAATGAGCTACTGGACTGACTCAAGATCTCTGGCTTCTGTGACACCATCAATATTAGATCCTCACCAGTTATCCTGTTGTTGCCCTGTATCATGGAGATCCTGCAGCTTTGGGACAGCAGGACTAGCCCTTGTAAACACCCCAACCATTTGTAGATGATATAGATTTTGAGATGGGCCAAGTTACAGCCTTGAATCTGCGCCTGAGTGGTGGCTGACCTGATCAGCTGTCTGTTCTCCCTTATAGGCACCAACAGGGTGCACTCATCAGCATTGCTCCAGCTAGGCCATCCAATGTCACCATTGTCAGGAGACAAGATCAGTTCTCCTGCTCTCATCTACACCCAAGACTCCAGAGCCAGCTCCACTGTGCTGCCCAGTCGTGGCCCACTACCCCACGTACTGCAGCCTGTGATGGCCTGGGCCACCTCTTCTGCTATCACGGGCTGTGGTTGGCTCACTTGTGACTTCGTCCTCAGCAGCTCCATTGGGTGAGATCCAGGGTTTGCTCTCACAAGTCCTAAGGCCATTAAGGGGGCAGGACTAGTGCTCCTGCTCTGATGCCCCACCCATAGTTTCTCTTCTCTCTGTGGCCCTCCCTCCACCAACCCCCCTGCTCTCCCCAGGTCTGATCTTCACTCTTATTTTCTCTGCACTCAGTGTGCTAACTTGATCCCTCACTTCAAACACTACCTCTGTCTATTCTATTTCCCTTTCTGAGTGTGATTTGAACATCCTCCCTTAGGTCCTCCTTGTTACTTATCTTCTTTGGGTCTGTACATTATTGTATGTTTATCTTGTAGTAAATGCCTAAATTCTTCTTTTAACTGAGTATATTCCCTGTGTGTCTTTCTGGGTCTGGGTTACCTCACTCAGGATGATCTTTTCTAGTGCCATCCATTGCTTGCAAATTTCATGGTTTCCTTGTTTTTAATAGGTGAGTAGTATCCCACTGTATAAATGCAACATAGTTTCTCTTTCAGTTCTTCAGTTGAGGACATCTAGGTTTTTTCCAGATTCTGATTATTACAAATAAAGCAGCTATGAGCACAGTTGAGCAAATGTCATTGTTGTGTGGTGTAACATCTTTTGGATATAATAGGTATAGCTGGGTCTTGAGGTACAGTTATATGAAGGGGACTATAGCTAAGACTTCCAGTAGTAGGGTCCATGGAGACTAAAGGGGACACCCTTTAGCCAGACAAGACTCCTAGTAGAGGGAGGAGAATAGCAACTTACCCCCCTCCCCCCTACACACACACACACACACACACACACACACACACACACACACACACACACAAACTCCACAAAACACAAACTTTGATCCAAAGCTTACCCTGCTGACATATAGTGATAAAGATAGAACAGATGGATCAGGAATTGAGGGAATGTCCAACTTGCCTGGCCCAACCCAAGACTCATTCCATAGAAGAAAGCCAAACTCTGACACTATAAATGATACTCTGCCGTGCTTAGAGACAGGAGCCTCCACCCAGCAGTACCTCAAAACAGATACTGAAACCCAAAGCCAAATATTAGGTGAAGCTCAGGGAGGATGTGGAAGAGTGATGGCAAGGATAGAAGGTAGTGTAGAAAATCTCCACAAGAAGGCCAAAAGAGCCAACTATCTATGGCCCAGAGGGACCTGTGGAGTCTGAAGCACCAACCAAGGACAATGCATGGATTGGGCCTAAGTCTTTTACATAGATGTAGCCTATGGGCAGCTCACACTTCATGTGGGTCCACTCGTAAGAGGAATGAGAGCTGTCTCTGGAACGGACTCAGTTGCTTGCTTTTCAGTCACTTCCCCCTGATGGGAGGAATAAGGGAAGAGCAGAAACTCCATCTTGATGTGACTTGATGAGCTAAGGCGGGTGGGAAAGGGATCTCCCCTTTTCTGAGTAGTAGGTGTGGAGGTGTGAGGAAGGGAGTGTGTGACTAAGAGGAGAGAAGGGAGGGAGCTATGACTGGGATGTAAAGTGAATAAATAAATTACTTAATAAAACACGAAAAGAAAGAAGAATAAAAGAAAGAAGAAAGAAAGAACAAATGAAAAGCAGGCAACAGAGTCTATCAGGGTGTACTCCTTACCTGGGGACGCACATAAAGAGTGAGCAGGCCATCAGCTATATCTCTGTAGAGTGCTTAGGTCCAGTCCATGCCTGGTCTTGGTTGATGCTTCAGTCTCCCTAAGCCCTCCTGTGCCCTAGTTAGTTAGCTCTGTTGGTCCCCTGTGGAGCTCCTGTCGACCTCCTTCTATCCTTACCTTCACTTTTCCACATTTTCCTTGAGCTTCCCCCCAATGTTTGGCTGAGAGTCTCAGCCTCCGTTTCAAAGTGCTGCTGGGTAGAACCTCTTAGAGAATACTATGCTATGTTCCTGTCTTCAAGCACAGCAGAGAATCATTACTGAGGTAAGGGGTTGGCTCTCTCCCAGCTATTTGTATAAACGTGGCTATTTCTAAATGAGTTGCAGCTAAATCTATCCTAACCACACAAGCCCATCAATGAGTTATGCCCTTCCTACTTCTGCAAAGCCCTATAAAGCTAAACTTAAGAAGTAACAAGCATGGTCACACAGTTGATGTCACTATTTTTAATAAAGGGCATTTTGAGAAACTTCTCTAGGAATGGTATCTGAAATGATATGTTTTCTACACAAGAAACAGGCAAGTAGTTTCCACTGCTGAAATATGAGGTTATTTGTATCATCACAAGGCAGGTAGACATTCCCCTACCACATGAGTGTTTTTCTCAGTATTGAGCAGCTGAAGGTGTGTCACATGCGGCCCATGACCAAAGGTCAATAGAAGAGGCTAACTCATGTAAATCCTGCTTCCCAGGTCTCTTTTATTTATTAATAACCACTAGGCTATTTCAAATGATAATTTCATTCTTCCTGAAAGTATATACTAAGAAATGATTGATTCTGTAGTCCTTGTTATATAATCAGTTTTTAATCATACTTTCATTGTCAAGGTGAAAAAGGAAGGTTTTCATCTTTCCCACTTTTAACTAAATGATTAAATACCATCAGTGTCATAATGTCTTGCAAGTGACAGAGTCATCGTTATACGCAGACAGTACATCCATTTTAGGATCATATTTCTATCACTTTCACAAGTAAGTGATATCCATGAGAAAATTCATATTGTGCTTCCAACTAATAAGTATGTGAACTTCATAAAGATTTCATTAAGGCAGCTCTCTTCCAAGAAACACAGAAGATATGAATACGCATATTCCTCCATGGACCTTACCAGCCAAGTATATGCTAAATACAAACAGCTTAGTCTTGTTCAATTACAACATATCCCTTAGCAATAATTGGACATGTTTACAAAGATTAGGTATGCGAGGAATTATCCACATAAAGAACTGAGGTTTGCTTAATCTTTGTAAATAATGCAGTATGCTTTGCAATGCTATGAGAATTCTACTTATAAAACCATCAGCATTAACATTTCTGTTTGATTACACATTAAAATATTTGGATGTATCCTTACCATTGTCTTAGCATAAACTGAAGTGCTTTTTCAGTTTCAGTGTTGGCATGTTCTATATTAGCCAGTCTTGTATTTATCATGAAATTAACCAATTATATTATAGAAAGATTTTATCAAGCACAAAATTTGCAATTTGGAAAATGAAATCTAAATAGAGTGATACCCTTGAATTGGGCCTCCATTGGGGTGCCACATCTTGATGAGAACATAGATCAGGGCCAAATGCCAAGTTGTCTTGAATGAGAAAGTAGATTGAGAGTATACAGCCCTGGGGAAACTCTACAGACCCTCTTGTGGGATCACCTCCAATAATATAAGTACCTCTAACAAGGTCTCACCTCTGCGATATTTATAGTACTTTCAAAAACCACTGTGCTCAGAACTAAGCTATTACACATGAGCTTGTGAAGACATTCTCCCAAGTTATTTGAACACACACACACACACACACACATATATACACTTCCAAAATATCGTATGTAATGTCACAAAATAATTTTAATCTAGGTAGAAGTGTATTCATCACAGATGAAACAAAAGAAGAGAGAAAAATATTACAGAAAATTGCCTGAAAGAATAACTTTTCACCCCAACATTAATGAGTCTTAAGTACTTTATTACTACACTAGTTTATTTACCCTAAGACATAAAGCACTCTCTTCACCTCTACTATCTGGAAACTTAAAGTTAGTAAGAGTTTTACTGAGGAGCATGAAACAACATACTTATTTTTTCCTGGGTTGAATGTTCTTGAAAAATAATTTTAAGACAGCATTTTTAGAGAAATATTCTACATTAACCAATCAAGTATACTAGAAATCTGTGTATTTACATAGTAATTATTTCACTTTCATGAGAAACATATGAAATATCAATAGAAAAATGGAAGAGAAATATGTATATACATATTTATATAAAATACAAGTATATAATTTGTGGAGAAAATATAACGTTCCTTTAGTTATGTTTTACTTATTTGACAGAAGGTCTGATTTATCTTAGTTGGGCCTGAAACTCATTATGCAGCTTAAGATAACTTTAAACTACTCAAGCCAGCACTTTCCAGTGCTGGATTTCATGTGTATACCACCATGCCAGGCCTTTGTGGTGCTGGATATCAAAGAAAAAACTTTGTAAAGGAAAGCACTAGACCAACAGAGCTACTTCCTACTCCCCCAGCAGAAATAAAATATTCTAACACACTGCTTTTTCCTTAGTAGCTGGCCATTCATCAGAACATACGAGACCCAACAAATCTCAAAGCAAGTACATATTCATAGCTTTCTTTGTATGAGGTGTTGTCCTATATACGAGAGTGAAACAAGAACGTATAATTTATTAATAAAACCTATTATGAATATTATAACTTACAAATAAGTTAATTTAAGTCATTTTCCTGAGGACATATATTAAGTACAATATAAAAGATTAAAATCTCAAAGGTTAGGATCTAAAAAAATCAAATTCCACAGTCATGTCTGAATTACTGTCCTATAGAGGTTTAATAACACTAATCCAATTCTCCACTCTGAACTTGAAAGCAGTTGAAACAGCAACAGCATAGCAATGGTGTCAAGGTGTGCAGTATGAAAAAATATCGTTAGTGGAGGCAGTGCCTCATGGACAGCAGAAACAGATCCTTGTCCAGATGGAGGCTCAATATCCTTGATATGCTGCGTCTCCAATATGAAGTGCTTGTAAAGTAAGACAGGGCACTGTGTTACAGGTGATGGGAATGGTCAGAAAAATGTAAAGGACAGAATCATAGGACATTCTCTCCTGAGTTTCTGTCACCAAGTATGTCAAGTGGAAGAAGGAGAGCAGAATGGAATCTCTATTGGATTTTACATTGCAAAGAAATTGGAATTCCCAGGAAGCCAGATTCCCCCTGCATAGCTAACAAAGCATTTGTAGAAAGAAGAAAAGCACTCATAAATATTTTAAAGATTACATTCTGATTATCTATATGTTTAAATTTACAAAATAGATTTAAAATTTATTGTAAAAATTAAATAAAAATTCTAATTAGCTATGAACTACTTTTTCCTGAATATTGAAAACTCTAAATTGGGCACAATTAGATAGTCCAGCAGATAAAGGACCTTGATATGAAGCTGGAGTCCAGAGTTCCATCCCCAGAAACCCCAAAAGGAGAGGGATGACCAACTAATTCTGATTGTCTTCTCACCTCTACATGATTATGATCATGTGTGCACATACATGCCTTCCCTTCCACATGTTTATGCACCCCACACACAAGGAATTAAGCAAATGTTAAAAACCTTAAAACAAAAACAACTACCACAATGAAAGCATTAACCGTATTACATGCTACTAAGTAAGTTGCAGAGTGGCTCTTGGTGTCAGTACTGCTTCGACACCCTTCCCTTCCTCATTTCTTTCTGTCTTGAATTAATAACAACTAAAGGTTTAAGCAGGAAGTGAGAAAAGAAATGTGAAACATATTGGTGTAAGGAAATGGGAACCAAAACTAAAGATGTATGAATAAGCCAATGAAAACATATTTGTTTTCAGGTTTTTTTTTAAGAGTGTAAGTTTTAAAAAGAATATGACTGCCACAACATCATTCTATCAAAAACTTTTTAGTGATCACACGGTGCAATAGTGGAATGGCTGCTTATTGGGGTAAGCCATTATGCTCTTGATTGGATTTCACATATAATTCACTGGAAATTCTCTACCTAGTAATAAAAACTTAAATAAAGTTACTTCACCAAGAAGATAATTGTCCTCGGAGAGAACCATTAGAAAGGAGAAGACCAGGCATACAGTAGCACATGCCTGTAGTCCTAGCACTCAGAGAAGCAGAGGCAGGTGAGTGTCTGTGAGTTCAAGGCCAGGCTGATCTATAAAATGAGTCAAGGACAGTCCAGGCTACACTGAGAGACCCTGTCATGAAAAACAAAAACAGAAAAAGAAACAAAAAAAAAAAAGAAAGAAAAGAGGGAGAAAATCTATTGGTAATGCTATCAAACTCTGTTCTTCATGCTTACAGACAGATTTGTACTGCTTTCTACCTTAAATTGCAGTGAAATAGTGCTTAATGCAGAAACTCATAGTTGTTCAAGGTGCTGGGAATAAGAAACCATGAGTGCTAAGCCATAGGCAGAGCATTTCTATGAATCCCAATCTCCACCCCTAAAGTTCAATGAATATCAAGAAAGAAGAGTCAGAAAGAAAGTATTAGAAGATGGGGACAGGAGTAGTGCAATGGCATTTGAAAAAAATATCCCACAGCAGCTGTGTTTACCTGAACAAGATCTTGTTAAGATTAACAAATTACAAATGCTAGCATGACTCAGAAGGGTCTAGTAAGGCCCGAGTTATTGGTATCAGATGGATGGTGGTGAATCGAGACTAACTTTTCTTTGTGGAAAAAGTAAGTTGCCAATGCCCTACAACTGTTTGCATATTGGAACCCTAATTGGACCCAGTAGGTTAAAATAAAAAAATAAGATATGAAATTGGAAGAGCTACATGTTCTGTGAGTTTAAGGGAGAAGTGGAAGGGTCTAGTGACAGCTAGATATGTTGATCATAATACATACATAAATTTTTTAAAGAATAAAATACGCTATTGATCTTAGCCATTCTGATGGGTGTAAGATGGAATCTCAGAGTTGTTTTGATTTGCATTTCCCTGATGACTAAGGAGGTTGAGCATTTCTTTAAGTGTTTCTCAGCCATTTGATACTCCTCTGTTGAGAATTCTCTGTTTAGTTCCAAGCCCCATTTCTCAATTGGGTTATTCGGTTTGGTGGTGTTTAATTTCTTGAGTTCTTTATATATTTTGGATATTAGACCTTTGTCAGATGTAGGGTTGGTGAAGATTTTTTCCCAGTCTGTAGGCTGTCGCTTTGTTCTCTTGACAGTGTCTCCTGCCTTACAGAAGCTTCTCAGCCTCATGAGGTCCCATTTATTAATGGTTGACATTAAGGCCTGGGCCGTTGGTGTTCTGTTCAGGAAGTTGTCTCCTGTGCCAATATATTCCAGGCTCTTTCCCACTTTTTCTTCTAAGTGGCTTAGTGTCTCTGGTTTTATGTTGAGGTCTTTAATCCACTTGGATTTGAGTTTTGTGCAAGGTGACAGATATGGGTCCAGTTTCATTTTTTTACACATAGACCTCCAGTTAGACCAGCACCATTTGTTGAAGATGCTATCCTTTTTCCATTGAATGGATTTGGCTTCTTTGTCAAAAATCAAGTGACCATATGTGTGTGGATTCATATCTGGGTCTTCGATTCGATTCCACTGATCAACCAGCCTGTTGCTGTGCCAGTACCATGCTGTTTTAAGTACTATTGCTTTATAGTACAGTTTGAGATCAGGTATGGAGATTCCTCCGGAGCATCTTTTATTGTACAAGATTGTTTTAGCTATTCTGGGTTTTTTGTTTTTCCATATGAAGTTCAGAATTGAACTTTCAATGTCTTCAAAAATTCAAGCGACACCACATGCTGGCGAGGATGTGGGGAGAGAGGAACACTCCTTCATTGCTGGTGGGAATGCAAACTAGTACAGCCACTTTGGAAATCTATCTGGTGCTATCTCAGAAAAATGGGAATAGGGCTTCCTCAAGACCCAGCTATTCCACTCCTTGGAATATACCCAGAAGATGCTCCAGCACACAACAAGAAAATTTGCTCAACCATGTTCATAGCAGCCTTATTCATAATAGCCAGAACATGGAAACAGCCTAAGTGTCCCTCAGTAGAAGAGTGGATAAAGAAACTGTGGTACATATACACTATGGAATACTACTCAGCTATTAAAAACAAGGAATTCCCGAAATTTGTGGATAAATGGATTGAGCTAGAAATGATCATAATGAGTGAGTTAACCCAGAAGCAGAAAGAATCAAATGGTATATACTCACTTATATCTGCATACTAGCCCAAGGGGCATGTCCCACGAAAGCCTTCACTTACCAGGAAACTGGGACAGAGGGGAAGGCATCCTATTGGGACTCTAAATGAGAGACGCATGGGAGAACAGCAAAATAAAAGGATCCAGAGGGTCCTAGAAATCTACAAGTAGAACAATATGATAGGCAGATTTGGGCCCAGGGGTCCCACTCAAACTAAGGCACCAGCCAAGGACAATACAGGAGGTAAACTTTAAACCCCTTCCCAGATCTAGCCAATGGTCAGAATATTCTCCACAGTTGAGTGGAGAGTGTGATACGACTTTCTCACGTACTCTGGTGCCTCACATTTGACCATGTCCCCTGGAGGGGGAGACCTGGTGGCACTCAGAGGAAGGACAGCAAGTAGCCAAGAAGAGACTTGATACCCTATGAGAATATATAGGGGGACGTAATCCCCCTCAAGAACAGTCATAGGGGAGGGGAAGAATGGGAAAATGGGGGGGGGGGAGGAATGGGAGGATACAAGGGATGGGATAAACATTGAGATGTAACAAGAATAAATTAATTAAAAATAAAATAAAATTTACAAATGAAAAAAAAAAAAAACGCTATTGAATTACAATGGCCATAGGTACATTAGTAAGTGACCAGTGAGTAAATAATAACAAATAAGACATGGCTCAAATGCAAACACCAAAATCACTCCAAGACATCAAACACACCTAATCATGTACATTACTCTGGTTATCTGATGTCTTTTTGTTAATTTATGTAGAGTTTGGAGAGAAGTAATTACCAAATTTTGAACAACAACAACAAAAAAGATTATAACATCCTATATCCAAATGATTGAGGTCAACTATACAAGCCTCTGTCTATATTTAACATTTTTAGACAGACATAAAAATTAAACAATAGGGAAGATTTCCTAGTACTTATAATTTTCTACGTCATAGGAAGAAATCAAAGATCATTACTTTTATCCTATGGCGACAGTCCACTGTAACCAGAATATCTCTTGGATTCCTCTTTGACTATGAATTCTTGTTATCTCCTTTGAAAAAATTCAGATGGGTCACAGTGATTGAGTATGGAAGACTGGCAGGTGCGGACTTGGGTGGTACATTCTGAAGTGGTGAGTGTAAGCATCAAACAAAAGGATCATTGCAAAGAAATGTGAATTTTCTAGGTGTGAGAATTCACAATGACCCGAGAGACCACTGTGTTGATCTATATTTTAGTTGTTCTTTGTACTACTTCTGAACTCTCTGAAGCAAGCAGCTTTCCCTGAGAGCATTACCTTGTCTATGTGTCTGCCCATCTTGTTTGGATTAGCTATTACAGAAGAGGACAAAGGTATGTCCTTCATCTTTACCAGAAAATCTTCAGCTAAATTGAGATTTTCAGATACTCAAAGCTAGAGAAAACATTGTTTTCATCTAGTGCTAGAGGTTCTAAATTTTCCTAATGCTACAATCATTGAATACAATTCTACATGCTATGGTGATTCTTAAACATTAAATTATTTTCTTGCTCAACATAAAGTTAATTCTGCTACTGTTTTGTCTCATAATTTAAAAGTCTGATATGCATGATATCTAATATGTGACCCACAAAGGGTTTGTGATTCACATGATTAGAACCACTATACTAGAGGGAAGACTCAGGTCCTGTTCTGTTGTCTGGGAACAAGAATCCTACTAATGAGTTTTTGTGTGGATTCTGGGTATGGAGAGTTCCTTAATAAACTTTAAGATGATTAATACACCCTTAGTTATCTGACACTTAAATCTTTGGAATATTTTGTTTGGGTCTGTAAGATAGAACAGCAAGTAGGTAATAATTCTGCCTGATGCCAAGCCCCAGGACCTGAGTTCAATTCCCAGGCCCCACATCGTAAAACAGGACAACTAAAACAAAGTGACTCTCTGACCTCAACACAGACACAGTAGGACATACATCTCCCCAAATAAATATATGAACGAAAGACATCTTAAAATTGATAATATTAGTTGTCTTTAATTAGGTATAATTGGCTCCTTTGTTCTGATAAAAATTACAAGTGGTATTTTCTTTCATGAATGTTTTAGCTAAGTATTTCTCTAGTAACAATGAAAGGTTTTATCTAATTGATAAAATAAGTAGCTTATGTGACATAATTTTGTTTGCTCCTGTGTAAAGCATGGTGTAACATTTGAACTTATTTACTATTATATAACTTTTAAGTTATTCAGAAGTAAAAAAATTGAATTCCACATAATGTCTATGTATTTTCCTTGGACTCTCATCTCAGTCATGCAGCTGAATGCATCTTTACTCATCTTCTTGTGCTAAGGAATTAATTACAAGGATTTGAGCTAAACCCATAAATCATGAAGGGGTAAGAACTGTGGTTTCCTTTGATGTCTTCCTTAAGTGAGTGCAATCTCAATGGCAGCTTATATTCCCTGCATTGCTCTTGGTAATGGTTATTACATTTGAACTCTGAAGGCATAGAAGCAATTTGTATTCTCTGATGGACTTTTGCTTTTGAAATGTCCTTCCCTTTGTGATCTAGATGGAATATCAATGTTTAACCTCTAGTTCATTTTCACTGAGAAAAAAAATAACAGAACAAACAGGTATTTCATAGTTTTAAAATAATATATTTTTAAACTTTTGCACATACCAAGATATACTACCACTTAGATACATGTGTGTAAAAATACAGACATAAGTGATAGGGATAATTTCCTGAAAATTGTATTGCTGTCCAGTACTACCTACCTTTTTCAATCTCTTTATGAGGTCTCTTTTTACTTTTTTTAACTTTGTAATTCTATTTATATATTTATGAACAAAGGCTGAGCAACCATAGGTAAATCTATACTAGTGAGAAAATATATACTAGTGTTCTACTCCTGAATAAATAATTAAGCTTACCATGGTTATTCTACAACTCACATCAAATCAGTTATTTGTGCAAGACCACCCCAAAATCAGCCTTCCGTTATGAATGAGGGTGGAGTTTATTATGCCTCACCTCTTAGTGAGGAACTATTTGTGGTTCACAGCTGCTGGAAGAGGGACAGTGGTTTGTTTCTAGGCATTTGCCATTTGCCATGGATAGACTTCCCATGTTTCAGTGGATGATCCAAGATCAATGCACTAACAAAACCTTTATAGGTTAAGGAAAGAGAGAGAGAGAGAGAGAGAGAGAGAGAGAGAGAGAGAGAGAGAGAGAGAGAGAGAGAGAGAGAGAGAGAGAGAAAATAAGTGAGAGTCTAGGTATAGATGCAGGGGAAATAGGGTAGTTATCACCATATTCCATGGTGAATATTTATAAAAGTTCTCAGATAATAAATTTAAAAATTTAAAATAGCTAAGTATGTATTATGTATTAACAATTATGATTCTTGTGTTAAGTAAATGAAGAACAATAGTTGTTTATATTTTAACTCCTGGACTGAAAATGTAATATTTGATTTAACTGTGAAGATAATTTGCATGTGTCATTTTTCACTCATTAGAAATAAGCTATTAGGTTGAAGTATTTTCAGTGAAACCAAGCCTTCCTTCCTTTCTTTCTTTCTTTCTTTCTTTCTTTCTTTCTTTCTTTCTTTTAAACATTGACTACTTTTCAAACACTAAGTACAATTTTAATGGAGTTAAAATATTCATATTTAAGGACACCTTGCATAAGCATATTAATGGAGAAGCTTAGGTCATCCTAGAGTATATCACTCCTTTCCCCCTTAAATTCATCCTGTAAATTGTTGCTTCACCACCTGGACTAAAGAAAAAAGTCATTAATTCAATGATTTCTCTAAGATACTAGAATTTCAACTAAAGAAACACAGAGGTGAAAATTTAATATTAAAAGGTCTATAGTAATAATACATAAACTCAATAGGAGCAAAAACGTAAGAAGAAGTAGACAAGATGCAAATTCAAGTGTATAAACAGTAAATAATAGGCTATTTTAATTACAGAATGGATAAATGCAAATTGCACAGCACTGGGTGTCTTAGTGACTATATAAACATTCAGGGAATGTTATATTCCTGACAATATAAATATTCATTCAGTTTTTCTCCAGTCTAGTTTTGAGCTTTCTACAAAGCTAATCTGTCTCTTACTTTCAAACTTGCACCTATATTAATCTCTCTTTCTCTCTCTCTCTCTCTCTCTCTCTCTCTCTCTCTCTCTCTCCATCTCTCTCCCTTCCTTTCACTTTCTCCAACTCTTATCTCTTCAATTCTATTTCCTCTTAGGAGTAGGGTTTGATTGCGATGAAATAATAAGTAAATGCCAACATAAGCAAGTATTTAATAGCGATGGTGTAGACAAGATGACAGCAACAACAACGACAAAAGAGAGAGAAAATATCACTTTAAAAATATCTAAGCTTTGAGAAAATAAGAATTATACTTGCGGTAATAGTGCCACAGGAATTTGAGGTCAACCATAGCCACTATGATTTTCGGGTTTTTTTTTTTTTTTTTGTATATTCAAATAAGGTAAATAGTGATGAAGCCCTTGTTGCTATATCTTTTTATCAGCTCTATGTTCACAGTATCCATAATTATTTAAAAGGTTATTTCCTTTCTTACCAAAACTAAAACAAAATATTAAGTAAACAGAAAAACATATGTATGTCATTATCAATTTCTTTACTTTTAATTTTTATAAGGTGTTCTGACTTTCCTGGATATTCTGGCTCAGAATCTTCCCTGTCTCTCTATGGACCACAGTTCCTTAGAGAATAGTCTTAGAACTCCTGATCGGGCAGAGTTGGTGAGCTGGTTGCAAATGCTTGTTATTTCTAATCCCTGGCATCTAATGAATAAATGATCCTGGCAATATATAAATATGTGTATGCATTTTTGCAGGTGTATAAGTACATTTATAATCATACCTATATGTAATGGATTTAATCCACATTATTATAAGCATAATGTGGAATATATATGTATATATTATAGAAGCATATGTATGCTAATAAGGATAAGTTAATACTAACATAACCTATAGTCATAATTGCTTTGCTACCACATTTCCTTACCCTTACCATAACTTTATATTCCATTTTGTAGGGACAATTAACCTAGTGCAATCATAAGACAATAAGTGAAAAAATACACACAGATTGGGATATTTTAAAATATGTGATAGGTACTGTCAAGTCTTTATCTAATAAAAAGTAGTAGAAGTCTGCATAAGATGTTCTATCTAAGAGGAGCCTAATCTGGTGATAATTCATGACAAGGTAATATTCTAGATATAATTATAATAGAAAAGGGGCATAGTGTAAAAATGGACTTTTATGAGATTCGTAGACTTAAATAGTTATGCCTCAAATATAGGCTTATTAAGTTTATCATTTCGTAGTATTAGGACCACAATAATAACAAGGCTACTGCATGAAAATTTCACAATAATTCTCTATATCATTGTTGCCATCTTTTAATTAACTTATAACTTGCAGCATTTAAAAATGTTTCTTATGAAAAATTTTTGACATGCAGGAAATAACAGGAAGAAAAATCTAGGAGCTCATATAAAATAGAGCCACATTTCTCTAGCACATCTGATTTATGTCATGAGTAAGACCATATCTGCTAAAGCTGAGATTTGGTGTTTACCAAGTCTCTTATGGCTACAGGATAGATATTATCATGTCCAAAATGATGTACAGAGGAGACAATTAAATAGAACAAAATAGAATCTCAGAGGAAAAAAATAATAGTATAATCCTATCAAGTAACTGTTGATCAGGTTTACAAGGAAAAAGAAATAAAATAACTATTAACATCTGATCTAACATTGACAATTTTTTCCTTGGTTGTCTTATGGTTTATTGAGTATCTTAGTTAAGGTTTCTATTTCTGTGATAAAATATCATGAGCAAAAACAACCTGGGTGGAAAGGATTTACTTTTGTTTACAATTCCAGGTAACAGTATATGAAAGCTAGAACTCAGGACACAGTTTCAATCATTTGAGGAATTTGCAGGTAGGACTGTGCAGGGACAGTGGAGGTGCACTAATTACTCTCTTCTTCCTTAAGGCTTGCTTAGTTTGCTTTCTTAGACCTCTGGACCACCTGTCCTTGCTGAACCGGGCCTCCTGTAATCAAGCACTAGTCAAGAAAATGAACTAGACTTGCCTACAGGAAAATACTTCATGGAGCCAATTTCTCAACTGAGAGTCCTTTCTTCCATATGATCTCACCTTATGTCAAGCTCACAAAAAACTAACTATGATAGTGATATGCTGCATGTCTATGCACACTAAAGGAATGCTATTGCTTACATTGATTCATTATTTATGTTCTATCAATCATATCTATTACTGACATATACACTGCACATTGAGCTTGCTTATTTTTAAAAATTTATTCAGATGACATCTGGATTGTTGTCCCCATGCTTGTAGCTTCCATTCCTACCCTCCCTCTCTCTTTTACCCTATTCCCTTCCCTTAGACCTCTGACCAAAGAGGACCTCCATTCCACCATATGACCACAGCCTTTCAGGTCTCATCTGGACAGCCTGCTTCCTCTTCCTCTGTGTGTCCACCTGGCTTCCTCACCAAGGGGAAATGATCAAATTGGAGGTACCAGAGTTCATGTCAGAGGCAGTCCTCACTCTTCCCACAATGGTTGAGAATGAGATGTCCATATGTTATATCTGAACGGGGTGAGGCAGGGAGCCTAGCTTCAGTGCATGCAGTGTCACTGGTTGGTGCAATAGGTTGTGCAGGTACCCCCTGGGTCCAGATCTTACAGCCTTGATGGTCTCCATATAGGGCTCCTGAACCTTCTGGGTCCTACCATCCCTGCATTCTTCCAGTGCTCATTCCAGAGTCCAGCAGTGAGTCCCAGAATCTGTCCTGATCCCCGCTAGGTGGAGTCTATTAGAGGACATCTATGTCGGGATAATATCCACTTATAACGAATTTATGGCATGTGTGTATTTCTGGGTCCAAGTTACCTCATTCAGGAGGATCATTTCTAATTCCATACATATGCCTACAAATTTCAAGATTTCATTGTGTTTAATAGTTGAGTATTATTTCATTGTGTAAATGTACCACAGTTTCTTCATCCATTCTTTGGTTGAGGAGAATCTAGGTGGTTTCCAGAGTCTGGTTATATGAGTAAAACTGCTGTGAACATAGTTGAGCAAATGTCCTTGTTGTGTGTTAGAGCATCTTTCAGGTATACCCAGGAGTGCTATAGTTGCATCTTGTGGTAGCACTATTTCCAATTATTTGAGAAAGTGCTATTGATTTCCAAAGTGGTTTTACAATTTTGCACCCCCATCAGCAATGGAGGAGTGTTCCCCTTTCTCCACATCCTGACCAGCATGTGCTGTCACATGATTTTTTTTTTTTTTAATCTTAGCGAATCTGGAAGGTGGAAGATGAAAACTCAGTGTCATTGTGAGTTGCATTTTCCTGATAACTAAGGACTCTGAACATTTCTTTATGTAGGTTATCAATTTTTAATTATGTCTGTGTTTTGGGACCCCATACATGTAAGTACAAGTGCTAACAGTATCCAAAGGTGTATCAGAATTCCTGGGGCTGGAGTACAGAGTTTGTGAATTACCTCAGAAGGTGCTGGGAACCGAACTCAGGTCATCTGCAAGGGAGGCAAGTGGTTTTACCCACTGGGCTACATTTTGCATTTTATAAATGTTTCTCTAATGCAAGAGGAAGCTGAATGGTACACAGAGGACTGTTTTCACCTGAAGTGTTAATTTTGCAACACTTAACATCACATCTTCATTCTTCACTCACTGCCAGTCAACTTCTCCAACGGCAGATGAACTGTTACACCTCAATGTCCATATGCTTTTTCATTTGGGAATACATTTATGGGTAGCAATGCTCTCAGAATTTTCAGTAACAATAGACAAGAGTTAAATTTTTCTTTGCCAAAAGCCCTAAAAATACTACATGGCCTTACTTAAATAGATAATTATGAACACATTTCTAAATGTCAAGATTAAAAATTAAATACCCAGAGTAATCAGATAGGGTAGGAATGTTAGAACTATATTCTTATACACAGTCCTTTAGTATATTCTTTTTACTTTAAATAAAATGCTTGCAGGCAGAGTTGACAGGTCTGGAAGTGTTTATAGATTATAAACACAGAACAGGACCCCACTGGGACTAGCAAAATCTCTAAGAGTTGATCTATGGACTCAGCCCACAAGGATGGAAATTAAGCCCTTGTGAGAAAGTGAACACTCCACTGAATGTTACTAGGAGACCAAAATGCACTCTGAGTTTGAGAATCATTTTGCTGCTCAGGTCTATTTTAGTTATGATACTATTTGCCAGCAAGTTGTAATTATGTTTTAACTTTTAAAGAGTGAGACATTTGTTAATTCATTTGGCCTTTACAATGTTTATTCTGAAAATATTTTATGTGAATATATATGTGGTGACTTCATGTGTATGCATATGTGTACAAGATATGTATACCAATGCACTCAGAAAAGGGTATTAGGTTCGCTTCATGTCTTTATAGCATATTCCTCTGAAAGCGGGTCTCTCATTAAATCTGCACTTCACAGTTTGCTGTCTTCTATATAAAATTAACTAGTAGGCACTCATCTCTCTAGAAAGAGGAGACAGTTTATCCTTAAAGTTGGAAATTAATTAATATTATGAACCAGTGATGTGCTGTGTTTTCCTTAAGCTGGTGTGTATGTAGGTACTCAAAGAGTAGTGTTCATCAACGCTTCTCCTAATCTGTTATCATTAAAAGCAGTTTGGCTTGATAGTACTTCATAAATAGAGCTGGATGAATCACAAACTACCTTTTTCCAACTCTGGTATCATTATAAATGTGAAAATCTGGACCTAGACAGTCTTCACCATGCCCTAAGAAGGACTAATTTTCTAAGTCACAGCAATTCTAAAGAACAGACGCCCCCCCCCAAAAAAAAGAACAGACCCACATTAGATGATGAATTTAACTGTTGCAACTCAGAAACAGCATTAAAGCATTGCTGCCTTTGTATCATCAATACGCACATCGTATACATAAAGACTTTATTTATAATTGTCCTTTCACATTATCTTATATTTTTCTCCATTTCAGTGTGTTTTAACCTGAATATTAAAAACAGGATGAAGTTTTAAAAACTCACTTCCAATATGAAAGCATTTTATTTAAACAGTAACTGCAATATTTTAATACATAATCAATTTTAATGCCACCGTAAGGTCAAGTTGAATAGAGATTGTCTGACTTCGTTAACATCAGCATAATTGCTGCAAGAGTCACCTAATTCTTGGTCAGACCATTTCTTATTGATTCACCAGGAAATGAAGCAAGTCGAGGTTTTCTTCTGATTATGTAAAGAAATCTTCTCTTACTTCATAAAATATTGACCATTTTTAATATTAATGATGTTTATTATATAATTATAAATGTTACTGTGTAAGACTATATCCTAAAGAAAAGTATAGGTTTCTTTAAATTGTTAAATAATAAAAAATAGAAACCAGTATTCTAATAGTGTTTAATGTATAAAGAGTACTAACAAAAATTTAATTAGGATATACATTAGAGATCAGAGTTCTAAAAGCATTGTGTAGTATTGTATTTTGGGAGAATGTAAAATTTATACTATATGAAATGAAGACTTTAATCTTATAAAAATTCAATATTTTAGATTTTTATATAAGTAGTCACATTGTCTGTTACTGTAATAGCTATGTAATTATAATTTTATTTTTACTGGTAATTTTAGAAACCATTTCAAAGAAATGAAAGTTGATGAATTTTTTGGAATATGCTTTATCTGAAAACAAAATATAATTTATAGTATAAAATTAAAACTATACAAGAGAAGAAAATTGAGATATTCTTTAATAAATAATTTCAGTGTGAATAAGTCAGTGCAGGTGGCTGCTAACAGTTTGAGGAGAACTAAAGGATATTTTGGAATATAGTATTAAACATGAATTAAAGAATTTGCCTATGTAAACATAAGTAAATTTACTTTGTTTAGTTGTTAGAGAAACATTAAGATAAAGCTAATTATGTAAAAAAATTTTAGTAAATTAATTAATAATCATATCTGTCAAAAGGTCAACACATACACAGCATAATATGAACGGAACAAGTTATATTTAGAAATATATATGTATATATGGAGAGACTATCTTCATGCATTAACAGTTAGAAAAAATGCAAAAAGGCATGGATTTCAAGGAAAGTGGGGAGAGATACATGGGAGTGTGTGGAAGGAGAAGAGGAAAGGGATACTCGTTGCAATTAAATTATGATCTAAAAAATAATATGAAAAGCAGAATTAAACTAAATAAATGACATATAAATGAGAATTTTAGTCAAGCAAAATATACATAGGTGGAATATGTATACACACACACACATATTCCTTTTAAATGTTAGTTTTTATTTATTTTTATTTTTATTTTTTAATTTTATTTTATTAATTTATTCTTGTTACATCTCAATGGTTATCCAATCCCTTGTATCCTCCCATTCCTCTCTCCCTCCCATTTTCCCCTATGAAGAGAAAAATGGATTCAATATATATATATATATATTGTCAAGTTAATATCAAGTTTAGAACCATAGTTTGCCATTGGTTAATTCTAATGTATTATTAATTTTAACAGATACTTTTTCTCCTGTGTCACTGTATGATTAAAATTTTTCCTGAAATTATTAGAAGAGAAAGTTCTTGGCCAATAATATATCTCTTATGATTGTGAGACAATTTTTTTCTTTTATGACAGTTTTTATTTAATATGACCATATATAATGACGTATTGATAAAATTACAGGTTTGGAAAGGACCTTGAGAGTGCAATTAGACTCTCTCTTCACTCAATGCTTTAAGACACTATATTATTTCACTTCATCCGGAGAACTCCAGGAAAGGCAATGCTATAATTCCTCAGTGCAAAAACTTTCCTGTTTTTTAAAGCAACATGACAATTCTTGTTCAGCATGTGCTACATCAGGGCATAGTCTATTTAAAAGCAGTTTAAGAAGATAATTTTATCTACTTAAGTGACATTTTCACCTTGTTTGACATGCTTATATACGACTTGCCTTCCTCATGTTATTAAAATACACATACTGAAGGAATTCTCCCATTTTGATTATTACCTTCTTTTACCCTAATTCCAGTTATGTTATATTTGTTTGTTTAACATTTAAAAAGTTTTATGTATAGATTTATATATTACACATATATACAATAAACTGCCTATAGCAAGAAGAACCCGACACAATCAGAAATTATATAAATATTACATTCTGAGTGTTTTGGCTATTTGTATTTGACAGCTTGGAAGAAAACATCTTTCCTATCTTGGTGCATCTCAAATTCTGAATGTAAATCAATCTCCATCACATCTTGTCACTATCAACTTAAAATATCTGTATAGCCCTAAAAATATCTTAATCCCTAAACAACTAAGTGACATTGTAAAACTAAGCTACCTAGCTTTTAACTTTAGCAGTGACTCCAGAAGTAATAAAATTGAATACCTGATAAAATTGAATGCCAGGAGTGCAGATTAGTAGCTTTCCAAGTGAGAAGATGACAGAGACTCTTTGCTACTTGAATAGTCACCCAACACTCTCTATAACATTGGAGAATCATCTTCAGCCTTCTGATTCAGTATATATGACAGATATATTTGTGAGGCAGGAACTATTGAGGACTTACTTACTCTGTCTTGGCAGAGGTTGGCCATTGACTCTGCCTACATTCAAGCTTGCCCTTTTTAAGGCAGAATTCTGTCTGTGGTAGAAAGGAAGACATTTTTCCCAGTGACTTGTTTGCCACATTTGAACCCATAATATTCTCTCTGTAGCTCCACTGGCAAAAATATCTCCCCATCATATGTTTTCTCCTTCTTATGACCCCAGGACAGTGCTACTTACACTCTTGAGGGTTTAAGCTTTACCAGACATAGGACCTTTGCTTAGATGTTGAATCACACTCATGAACCTCTCTACGACCCCTGGGAGAATACTGCAGTGCAAAGAAAACCTCAGTGCAACAATGAGAATAATCATTCCATAAATTCAGATATTTAATGTTTCTAATGATCTGAAGGTATTATCTAAGATAATTTAGTGTTTTCTAATGATCTGAAGATATTCTCTAAGTGTTAATGCTTTCAGTCACATTTTCCGGTAAAGCCTAATGCAAGGTAAGTTCACAGATTTTATTGATATAGTCTGTGCAAATTAAAGTAAAACTGTAATTATGGAGATGCAGTTGTTTTTAAAAAGGCTAAACAAAACCACAAACAAAGATTTATGCATAAGTACCTCTCAAATGCTGAAGCATCTGTTACTATTTTTTTTCCTTTATTCAAAGTGGAGTCTGCAAAGAGTTGTTTATAACTAGTAGATCAACATGATGTCTTGAGATGCCAGTTTGTCTTTTCTTCTTTTCCTCATTTAATGGTAGTTTCTTGATTTACAATTGGTAGAAGGGCCCAGCCCACTGTGGGCAGTGTCATCCTGGGCACTTAGTCCAAGAATATTTAGCACAACTGGCTGTGCAAGCAATTTAATACAAAGCAATAAATACCTTTCTATTACAACTTTTGTTTCAGCTCCTGCCTATAGAATATTGTCTGAACTCCTGTCCTGGCTTTCTTCTGTGCTAGACAATTGACTTGAAAGTATAAGCAAAATAGCACTGCCTTTTTCTAAGTCATTTTAATCATTGTGATCTTAGATGACAAGAGAGAAGCGGACTGGAACCATCACCTATGAGAGTACCCTGAACGATAGTTGTTGAAAAGTAAGTAAAGTAATATTTCTTAACTTCAACTTACTACTGTGATATTAATAATAAGATGGCTGGTTTATTTTTAATCAAATAAAAATGAATCAAGGAGTTGGAGGAGAAAGGAAGTTGTGGAGGAGAAGGGAAAGATGACTAACAGTAAATGCCTTTCAAAAGAGCCATATGGTAACCTGCTACAATAGGAGCTTTCTAAACTATATACATACATAAAAGATTTTTATATAGAATTAGCCAATAAAAGGTTACAATACCCTAATATTTGTGTGACTGACATGTTTACACAAGTAAAATTTTCAGTTTCAAGAATGTATTTTTTAGGGTTTGTGTGTGTGTGTGTGTGTGTGTGTGTGTGTGTGTGTGTGTGTGTGTGTGTGTGGTGGAAGTTTTTATTTATTATCACAAAAAGGTGACTAGCCACAAATAACATATTCCACATTTAGTATCTACAGACTTGTAGACCCAATATTCTTTTTTTTATTAATTTATTCTTGTTACATCTCAATGGTTATCCCGTCCCTTGTATCTTCCCATTCTTCCCTCCCTCCCATTTTTCCCTTATTCCCCTCCCCTATGACTGTTCCTGAGGGGGATTACCTTCCCCTGTATATGTTCATAGGGTATCAAGTCTCTTCTTGGTAACCTGCTGTCCTTCCTCTGAGTGCCACCAGGTCTCCCCCTCCAGGGGACATGGTCAAATGTGAGGCACCAGAGTATGTGAGAAAGTCATATCACACTCTCCACTCAACTGTGGAGAATGTTCTGACCATTGGCTAGATCTGGGAAGGGGTTTAAAGTTTACCTCCTGTATTGTCCTTGGCTGGTGCTTTAGTTTGAGTGGGACCCCTGGGCCCAAATCTGCCTATCATAATGTTCTACTTGTAGGTTTCTAGGACCTTCTGGATCCTTCTACTTTGCTATTCTCCCATGCTTCTCTCATCTAGAGTGCCAATAGGATGTCCTCCCCTCTGTCCCAGTTTCCTGGTAAGTGAAGGCTTTCGTGGGACATGCCCCTTGGGCTAGTATGCAGATATAAGTGAGTATATACCATTTAAGTCTTTCTGCTTCTGGGTTAACTCACTCATTATGATCATTTCTAGTTCAACCCATTCATCCACAAATTTCGGGAATTCCTTGTTTTTAATAGCTGAGTAGTATTCCATAGTGTATATGTACCACAGTTTCTTTATCCATTCTTCTCCTGAGGGACACTTAGGCTGTTTCCATGTTCTGGCTATTATAAGGCTGCTATGAACATGGTTGAGCAAAGTTTCTTGTTGTGTGCTGGAGCATCTTCTGGGTATATTCCAAGGAGTGGAATAGTTGGGTCTTAGGGAAGCCCTATTCCCATTTTTCTGAGATAGCACCAGATAGATTTCCAAAGTGGCTGTACTAGTTTGCATTCCCACCAGCAATGAAGGAGTGTTCCTCTCTCCCCACATCCTTGTCAGCATGTGGTGTCACTTGAATTTTTGGTCTTAGCCATTCTGATGGGTGTAAGATGGAATCTCAGAGTTGTTTTGATTTGCATTTCCCTTTTGACTAAGGAGGTTGAACATTTCTTTAAGTGTTTCTCAGCCACTCAATATTCCTCTGTTGAGAATTCTCTGTTTAGTTCCAAGCCCCATTTCTCAATTGGGTTATTTGGTTTGGTGGTGTTTAATTTCTTGAGTTCTTTATATATTTTGAATATTAGACCTTTGTCAGATATAGGGTTGGTGAAGATCTTTTCCCAGTCTGTAGGCTGTCGCTTTGTTCTCTTGACAGTGTCTCCTGCCTTACAGAAGCTTCTCAGCCTCATGAGGTCCCATTTATTAATTGTTGATATTAAGGCCTGGGCTGTTGGTTTTCTGTTCAGGAAGTTGTCTCCTGTGCCAATATGTTCCAGGCTCTTCCCCACTTTTTCTTCTAAGTGACTTAGTGTCTCTGTTTTTATGTTGAGGTCTTTAATCCACTTGGATTTGAGTTTTGTGCAAGGTGACAAATATGGGTCCAGTTGCATTTTTTACACATAGACTTCCAGTTAGACCAGCACCATTTGTTGAAGATGCTATCCTTTTTCCAGTGAATGGATTTGGCTTCTTTGTCAAAATCATATGTGTTTTTTAGGTTTTTTAACTGTGAGTTCTTGGACAATGGGTCCCAAACCTGTTTCAATATCCTAAATATGTCAGGATATTGACATTGCTCATGTTTACCATATAGAATGCATTGGCAGGACCCTATTGCTGAAGACAGTACACATTTTATCATAAATACTGATAAATAAAGTAGACAGTGGCCTGGAAACCTCAAACCAATTATATAGCTGCACTTCTTCAGTAGCTGATTATGTAGGCATATGACACAAGGGCATCTGTTATCTCTGACTCTGGTTTGGTGACACCCATATCTCTAAGAACCATGACATCGGTTACTTTATGTGCATCCATCCTGGGTTGTCAACTGGACTAGATTTTAACACAAAGCAGCAATTAGCAGTATGTCCACGTTGAGCTATTTATAATTTGTACATGAAGCTTCTTTTGTATAACTGGATGTGCAAATGTGAATTTTAATATAGAATTGTACTCCTCTAATTATCTAGTGTCATAAATAACCCACATTATTCTTACGATCTGTGTCATGTCAAATGGCTTTTGGCCACCTTGTATCTACTCAGTTGTTAACAAGACTGTACCAGTAAGTGAATCCTCTGGAATAGATATGTGCATACAAAGGATATCATATATAATAAAAAACAGATATACAAAGGATATGTATATTTTAAAAATATTTAATTAAAAAGAAAGAAAATGAAGCAAGAGTAAAAAAAAAAGTTATTCCTCCACTAAACGCCTTGCCTCAGGCCCCAAAATGACAGAGACTGAAAATTCCAAATATGAGTGTTAAAATAAACCTTTCTTTCTTATAAAAAAGAAGAGTATTTTTATAAAAAGAAGAAAACTATGAATCCTTCCTCAAGGCTGTTTGTCTGTCTCTCTCTCTCTCTTTGCCTTTTTTTTTCTCTCTCTCCTCTTTCTCTGTCTCTCTTTCAAATTAAAAATAATCTTATGAAGTATATTACTCTTTTGTTATTACAGAAAAAAATTTTAATATGCCTTATGAAAACAAGAGGCTTATTTTTGGTCAGATGAGAGGTTTGTAAAACCTTCTCTCATACTAGCATGATAAAATTGACATTTACATATATAAAACATATTACAGTAAAAATTGATCCACAAGAATGTCTTAATTGAAAATTTTTATTATATTTTAAATTGAAGCAACAAACATGTTATCAATTTTAGGTGTTTATATTTCACTGTATTTGGTACCTGTTCTCCTTTTATCTTTCTAAAATGAGTCTATACATCATATTACCTCACATTTCTTAGGACTGACTTCATGTGATCTCATCTACTTTGTGTATATAAAAGAAAGTAATACAAAAATATATTAATTATCTCATTTATGATTTTCTTTGACATTGTGAGGCATACTGTACTCTTAAGCATGTTAATGATTTGCCACTGTTAGCAACATTGATATTATCATCTCTAGAAAAAGCAATCTTTTTTACAAATAATTGCTTTTTGTTTTATATATAAATATAAATTATTAATTTTTGTTATTTTATCTAATTTTGATGCAGAACTTGTGTAAACAATGATGGCCTTCAACTCCCTATATTGCTGAAGATAGCCTTGAACTACTGCATTCCTCTCTCTACCTCTGGAGTGCTGGTGTATACCACCATTCATGGATTACATGAGTGTTAGAGACATAAGAAATACTCTTATCAAGCCATATCCCAACACTTGAAATCAAAAATTAAAATAATTGTTTGAAAAGTAGACATAAAAAGTAATACATAACATAAAATTTGACTTTTAGCTTGTTTTTTATAGACATTAATCTTTTATTACTTTTTTCTTTGACATGCATAACAATAGGTTTAACTTCACACAGTAATAAATATTGTCAACTTAGATTAAACAATATTCTTTATAGCAAAAAATAATTTTTACACTATACATTGATTTCTCTGTATCTCTTTCCTTCCAGATTCCTCCCAATATCCAGTTCTACTCAATTTTATATTATTTTTTTCTGTGTCTCATTCAAACAAATGAGCAAACAAATTAAAAGAAGAAGAAAGAAGAAGGAGGAGGAGGAGGAGGAGGAGAAGAAGAAGAAGAAGAAGAAGAAGAAGAAGAAGAGGAAGAAATGAACAAGAAAACCCACAAAAACAGAAACAAAGATCAATAATATAAAACATGCCAAAAAAAGTCAAATGAGACAAATATTTACAAATATGAATTAAGTGTGTTTTCTGTTAGCCAACTACTTCTTGCCATGGGACATACATTGAATTTTGGTTAATATCCTCAGTAAGAGTCCATTGAATAAAACGTAGGGGTCTTGTTTTATTTTTTGTTTTGTTTTTGGTTTTTTTGTTTTTTGGTTTTTTTTTTTTTTTTTTTTTTTTTTTTTTTGGTTTTTTTTTTGGTTTTTTTTTTTTTTGTTTTTTGGTTTTTGGTTTTTTTTTTTTTTTTTTTTTTTTTTTTTTTTTTTTTTTGCCTTGTTTCTCAGTAGGAGATAGCTTCTTGATTAGGAGTAGGGTTTATTTCATCCTTTCAATTCTAAAACTCCATCTGGCTTGCACCTGTTCAGTTCTTGTGCATACTGCCAAGGTCTCTGTGAATTCAAATGTGTATTGGTACTGTTGTGTCTGAAGATACTGTTCTCTTGGAATTATACACCACCTTTGCCTCTTAAATCTTTCTGCTTCCTTTTCTCCATAGACCCCCTTGAGCCTTGAGGAGAGGGCTTAATGAAGACAGCCCATTTACAACTGCTCCAAAGTGTCTCATTCTCTCTCCATTGTCTAGTTTTGAGTCTCGGTGTTAGGTCACATATATTGTGACAAAACTTCTCTGATGAGGTCTAAGTGAAGCATTGAACTGTGGATATGCAAGTAGGTCATTGGGAGTCATTTTATTGCTATGGTACTTTAGCCAAACAGTAGTATTAGGTTTTCTAGTTTTCCATAACCTATCTAATCTCATGCTCATGGTCACTAAAACAGTGGCTTATATGGGTTTCATCTCTTCAATTGGGCTCAAAGTGTATAGTTACTGTGGACGGCCTGTGCCAACTATCCAAGGAGAAGATGTGGGGTCAGTGATGCATATGAAGCAAGCATACACTCACACCTTGTGTGGATGAACCAAGTTTCGATGAGAAAGCTCTAACAACTTCACACATACACATACATACAAAACTAGACAAAGATTTTGAGGATGGAGCCATGCTACATCCAAACAACTGCACACACACACACACACACACACACACACACACACACACACACATTGAGGATAGAGAAAAATTCCAACCACTTTACATATATACATACATACACATACATTCATTGCAGAGATGGAGCAAACCTTCAACAATTTTATTATTTCACCCACAGCTTATAAATCCAAGGAAAATCACAATGTGCTTTCATTCTTCTTTTTCTTTAAGTGAACAATTACAATGGGTATACATAGAAAAAGAGTGTTCCTCAGTGCCCTCATGTAATCAAATGCTTTGTGTATTACAAATGAGAAACAAATGATTCTTAAAATCCACATACATTTTTAGCTAAGCAACTTGTTATAGATTAACAAGCAAGCAGGGTAATTTTCTGATCTAGATTCTCTTACTGGTAGGCTGCAATTTGCAGTTACAAAGAAAGAACCAATTATCCTATTATTTATAGTAAAAAGTAATGTTATAAAGATCTTAAAATAATCACAAACCTAAACTTTTACATAAAATTCAGTCATTTCTCAAAGCCAGTATCAGTCAGACTGCAATTGTTCTTGCTCCCGGACCTTAAAAAATTCTAGCTCAATTACTAAGTACTACTTACTGAAATTCAAATTGTTCCGTAATATTTTCTACATCAGATCCTCTAAAAAACAAAGAACAGCAACAACAAAAAACCAAAACAACAAACCAGCAAACAAACACAAAGCAAAAGAAAAACATCTGAACCTAACTGTACTAACAATCTACCTCTTCAAACTCTTTGTAAGGCTGGTGAATGTCAGCCTGGAGCGATGGTTCAGCCATTAAAGGCTAGGCTCACAACCAAAATTGTACGGATGGTGGATGTCGCTAACAATCTACATCTCTAAGTCATTTCTGAGGGTGTTGGATGGATCATCAATCTGCTCAAGAAGCTCTGCCTGAAAAAGATGAATCCCTATTATTCATGCCAATAATACTGCCTGGTAAGTGACTGAAAGACCCCATATGGTTTTCATACAACTCATGTTATGAGGGGCATGGTGACTGTGAAGTCTAGAAGCAGAAGGATGCTCCCTAACAGCGTGAAACCCTCAGGACACATAGTCCTCAGGGCTCTTCCTCCCTGAGGCACAGCCATTGTTGTTGTACTAACTAGTGGCCTGCATTCTGTGAGTTCTAAAGCTGTTTTGCTGTTTCTCTTGCACAGTCCACAACAAGTTAAGCTGAAAACACATACGCCAGTTCATTTTGCAGGTAAACCCCTGTTGTAGGTCACAGAGTTTGTAAGAGGTGATAAATCCCTTACAGCATCATGGAGATTAGTTAGTAGGAGTGAGGCTTCTGGTTAATCACCAGCATGATTCCCTCATCTTTGATGACATACACTGAGCATTGTCTTCAGCAAAGGAGCTTTACTATCAGATTGTAGAGTGTAACTGATAGCCTTGGCAGTAGCCTGTGATGCTGGGAGGTTTCTAGGGGACCCCTTAGGCCAACAAATCAGCAGGACATAGCCCATTCCGGGCACGGAAGCTGTTACCTGGTGTCATAACATGTCTAGTTGGGTCATTTTCTTCCCTATTATTTCGTGACTCCATTTAGTTTCTTTTCACATATGAGTACATTTTGGAAGTTTCTACAGTAGTAGGTTTTTAAAACTAGAATTTTAATTTTTTAAATTTAGTATCCATACTGATTTCATAATGCTGTAAAAATATGCATTCTGAGCATCAATGCACATGGGACTTCTTTCTTTACAGCACCACTAGCCCTAGCTGTCCTTTGTAATTTTGATACTTTCTATTTTATTTCCCTGCTGATTGCTGATGTTTATTATTCCTTTATGTACCTATTATACTATCTAGTTCCTTTAAAAGAATTTCTATTCAAGACCTTTGTGCATTTTAAATTGTATTGTAAGGGCCAAATTAATGCCATATTCTATTTATAATATTTATTCTGCAACTAATGCCTTGGTCTGTGAATGTTCTGTGAGAACTTGTCCTCACTTCTTCCTGTGTTCCGGGAATGACTTAGACCTGCCAGCAGTTTCCAGAAACTGTGCTGGAACGATTGGATACAATTAACTCCCAATGATCCTCTAAGCTAAAACAACTGCCCTGGAGATTAAGCCTCCTGGACCCAACCCGCCTGAAGGTCCACATTCCTGGACCCACTACTTCTCTGAAAATCCAGCCTCCTCCCAACCTGCCTGAACCTATTGCCCTTGAAGCTCTGGGTCACTCTCCTATCCTGCTGTGTCAGGAAGGATTGTGATAGGAGGCTCCAGCCTGTAACACAGGACCCTGTGTATGTTGCATCAGTATCGAGCCCTAGTGGTCATTTTGGGAGTCTCAGTATGACAGTGACTGAAGGAAGGGGGTTATCAATAGATAGATAATATGATTGATATGATATGTATCTGCATTAAGAAGTAAAATTTGCTGCAGATCTGGACACAGGGGGACCTGCACAAACTGATGTACCAACCAAGGACAATGCATGCATAGAACTCCTGTTCACAGGTAGCCCATGGACAGATGATTCTCCAAGTGGAGGGAGGCAAGGAGAATACTGCTAAGCCACTGACATATATACTCTGGTGCCTAAGATTTGATCACTACTCTTGGCAGGATGACCTTGCAGGCTCACAGAAGAAGGGGATGCAGGCTCTCCAGATAAGACCTGAGAGGCTGTGGCCAGACAATGGGGTGGGAGGGCGCTGGCCCCACCACTCAGTGATTTGGGGGAGGGGAGTAGGGCAGAAGTGGGAACCCTAAGATAAAAACTAGGGAATACCAATCTGGATGTAATGAGTGAAAAAATCATAATAAATTAGAAAAAGCTTGCCATTTTTTCCTATTTTACTGATTTTCTTTTATTAAAAGCTTTTCAATCTAATTTAATATCACTTGATTTTGATTTTGTTCTTAAACCCTTAATGCAATTATAAATGATTATTACCAAGAACAATCCAAAGGAAACTTTTTCTAAAAGATCAGTATTTCATGCAATTCACATGAACTTCATTCATGTAAAACAAGGACATTTTATGTTTTTGCAAGTGGATATTTTAGTTTCCTAATACCATTTAACTAAAGACTATTCCAAACACCAAGGAAGTCTGAAGCGTTTTAAAAGAGATTATGAAATTGGAGAATTTCCAAATCACAGTTTCTTATCAAGTAGAAGCAACTGTATCTTTCCCAAACTGGAAATTTCTATTTCCCCATATCGCTATGTGCAGGTATGTCTCAAGGAGCATTTAGAATGACAAATTTTGAAACAATACAAAACAGTAAATTCAGACAAATCATATCAATTACTAAATAAGGCTATATGCTTTTAAGCTTATTCTTTGATCATTGTAATTTTCTCCGATAGCTAAAATGTATAGCACATTAAAATTTTTTTCTTTTTTTTTTTTTTTTTTTTACATTTCAAGTCACATTTTTATTAGATAAAACCTCATTTGCATTCTTTTTTTATTAATTTATTCATATTACATCTCGATTGTTAGCCCTTCCCCTGTTTCCTCCCATTCTTCCCTCCCTCCCATTTCTCACCTTCTCCCCTCCCCTATGTCTGTGACTAAGGGAGACCTCCTCCCCCTATATATGCTCTCAGAATATCAAGTCTCTTCTTGGTAACTTTCTATCCTTCCTCTGAGTGCCACCAGGTCTCCCCATCCGGGGAACATGGTCAGAAAAGGGGCACCAGAGTTCGTGTGAGAGTCAGATCTCACTCTCCACTCAACGGTGGAGAATATCATGTTTGTTGGCTAGGTCTTGGTAGGGGTTCGAAGCTTACTGCCTATATTCTCCTTGGCTGGTGCCTTAGTTTGAGGAGGACCCCAGGATCCAGATCTGCCTGTCATAAAGTTCTTCTTGTAGGTTTCCAGGACCCTGTGGGTCCTACTATTTCCTCTTTCTTCCATGCTACTCTCGCCTAAAGTCTCAATCGGATATCCTCTCCTCTGACCCACTTTCTTGGTAAGGAAAGATTTTCATGGTACGTATCCCTTGGACTAGTGTTTTGATATAAGTGAGTATATACCGTTTGTCTCTTTTTGCTTCTGGGTGAACTCACTAAAATTTTTTTCTTAATGTAATATTTATAGGTGTTTCAAGATATTTGCACATGTATTTATTTCTAATTTGTAAAATTCTATGTATAAGATAAACTTGGGTAATTTAGCATAAAATTTGATAGCCTATGACCATATGGTGGGAGAGGAGGCTCCCCCTTGGTCCTAGACCTATGGTAGGGGAATAAGGTGAAAACAGGACAGAGGGAGGAATGGGAGGATACAGGTGATGGGGTGGCAATTGAGTGATAATCTGAATAAATTAATAAAATTTTTTTAAAGGATGGGTTAGCTGAATGGCCAGGGCTCACACCCACCCATGTTCCACACAATATGGATCCCTCTCACCTGGGAATCAGCAGCACTGGTGGTTTGTAGCCCTTGGTTGCTTTTTAGGCTTGTGGTAGAACTCTATTGCTGAAACCACTGTGCAATTAAGAAACATGACTCAGGTGATTCATGCTGGATCTCCCATGGTAGCCTGCTTTTTGGTATCTAGCATGCATGGTTCCAAAACTGTGCATGCAAGCTGCCAGGGGAGGGACGGAGGGACGAAATACACAATCCTATGCATAGATAACACCTATGAATCATGATTACCAGCATGGCAAGATGTGCATGAAATGAAAGACGTGCTGTTCACCTGTTGTTGGCAACCAACAGCTGTCTAATTGAACTTGATTCCCAATCACCAGGAAAGAAAACCTGCCTAGTACTGAAAACATAGCCAGAATCACTGTTTTTATGATGCTTTTTGGTATGTGCCCTGCATTAACTTATCATGCATAGCATCTTCACTGCCTGAAAATACACCAGGTGGTACTCAAGAGAGTATGGAAGTCCAGCTTGACACTAACTGGGGAAAACTGAGGTGGGGCATGAATCCTGTTCCTGGCTGGCTGGTGACCCTATAGACTTTCTCTGAGGGCAACCTTCCAAGCCAGAACTGATAGTTACCAGCAATAGCTTCCATGATGTTGGCAAGCTGGGGCTAGGGCTGATGGCTCCTAATGGGGGCTTCCACTGATGCTGGCAGGCAGGGCCTTCCACTATGGTGGCAAGCATCTAAAAAAGAAAGGAAAAGGAGAGAAAAGAACTGGACATACACACTCACACACACTTACACTAGATGAAGAAGTAAGACAGGCTCTGGCTGGTGGGTTTCAACAAGCTGTTTATTCTTCCTTTTATTATTATCTTCTTATTTTCATCCTTATCTCTATTACTATATGTTTTCTTCTTCTTTTTCTTCTTCTTCTTCTTCCTTCTTCTTCTTTTTCTGTTTTTTATTCTTTTCCTTTCACAGTTTATATACCCCAACAAAGTATTTCAAGCAGTACAATAACCACAATGTGTTTATGTTCTATTTCTCTAAAAATAAGTGATTACAATGGATACAGGTAAGAAAATCATGTTCCACAATACCTTCACATGACCAAGTGTTTTGCATATTATGGGTAAAGAACAAACATGAATACCAGGTTATTTCTGAGAACCCACCTACATTTGTACATAAGCAACTTGTCACAAATTAACAGAGTATAAGCAAGCAAGGGAAATTTTCAGCCAGCTTTTCTTTACTGGCAGGTTGCAATTTGCGGTTACAAAGAAGGAATCAATTATCTTAAGAAGTAATCTTATGAAGATCTCAAAGTAATCACAAATCTAAACTCCTATATAAAAAATAATAACCAATTTCTACCTTAAGTCCTAAAGGTGCTTATCTACTCATTAATATATTTTATTAAATCATATCAGGAACCTGCAGGCAGAATAATAGAATAAGGAAATCAATCGTCATCTCAGTTAGCAGCTCAGCTTGAAAGAGTCACGTCAGCCAATGGTGCTATGGGCCATTGTTCTTGCTTTGCCAACCTCAAAAAGTCTCTAGTGTTAGCAATAAGAGTATACTTTCTGTTAATTTCAATTGTCCCCTAGGATTTCCTGCATCAGGGCCAACAGCAAAAAAGTCTTTACCTTACTTTTCTAAACAATCTATTCTTCCTTAAAATTTTGTACATCAGAGCCACTAGCCCACACAGCTTTACCTAATGTTCTAATGTTGTTGAACAATCTATTTTTCCAAATTCTTTCTAAAGGTAGTAATCATTTTTAGCAATCTACATCCATAGGTTGTTTTCAGAGATGGTGGTTGAATCATTAATCTGTTCCAACAGCAATGCCTGAAAGAGATCAAGCCCTGTTATTGCTTATGCCAATGATGAAGCCCAATGAGGGGCTGGGAGCCCCCTTTGCAGTACTCACACAATTCACATATTAAGGTGATTATAAGGACCGCAAAGGTAACAAGCAGAGCTTTGCTCCATATCAGCATGAAGTTCTCAGGACACACAGTTCTCGGTTGTTATGTCTCATCGAGACACCCATTGTGGGTTTGCTAACCGGTGGGCTGCACTCCATGAGTTCTAGAGCTGTTTTGTTGTTCTTTTTGCATTGACCACAACAAGAGAGATTTAGTGGTAAGGACACCTTCAACTGCTTTAAAGTTGGATTTGGTTCTCAACACTTAGGTTGTGTGTCTCACAACTACCTATAACTCTAGCCCTGGGCAAACCACAGTCTATTCCAGCCTCTATGAACATACAAACACATATGCCTTACCTGCACAGATGCCAAACACACATAATTATTAGGAATTATGAGGCTGTCATCTGTACATATTTTTTTCATCTTATCTAACATTCAGTGTATTTTTCTTCTCTCTCTAGTTTTGGCTTTCTCACATTGTATTATTTTAGTCTATCTCCAATCTTATTTCCTAATCAGATTCACACCTTTGGTTACATCAATGGCATCTTCATGTCTTTTCCTGCATTAATACTTTTCTTTAATATGGTATATTCTTTTAGGTAGACATATTACAGAGTATTTGTCTAATCATATACTGAAAAATAATGTGGTTATTTCCAATTTGGGGTAATTATGAATCAAGAAGCAAACAGGATTTGTGTTCAGTTTTGGAGATGTTATACATTTTCCAAATGGATAAATAGCACTATATTATACAATATTTCATGGGTACTTTCCTTCGAAAGTAGGTTAGCCATTGCACATGCCTACCACCAGAAAGGGAAGTTGTTTTATTAGCTTTAAATACTAATCAATATTTCCTGTTGTCATTACATCACATTTTAGCCACTCAAAATACCTGTAAAATTATGTTCTATTTTCAATTTAGCTTGAATTTCTTTGATAGTCTATGACAAAGAAAATAGTCTCTAATTGTTAATTTTCTATATATAAATTCTTGGATGAATTGAAGTTTACATATTTTTAATATATTTTATTTAAGTTGGTATTTAGTTGCTGCTTGTTGTTGTTTTAAGGGAATTCGGGATATATTTTTTACAAGAGCATCATCCAACATATGTTTTCTAACCTCTTTCTACTACTATGTTTGTGACTTTCTGTTCTTTTAAAAAGTGTTTTTTGAAATAAAGGTATACTTTCATTTTGATTGATTCCAAATTTTATTGTTTATATGGATGACACATTTGTGTTCTAACACAAATTTATATTGTGCCAGTAACATCTGTGTTATACTCATGTGGTCTTTTATAGTTTTATTATATACTTAGACCTGAAAAATAATATTTTAATTACTTTTACTAAAAGCACAAGGTTTATATTAACTTTACACATTGTCATATTTAAGGGCAATTTTTCTTACTGAAATTTTAATCTATCTCATATAATCTGCAAAGTCAGCCTCTTTCAATGACTGCCTTTACTTTCATGTTGTATTTGTTATGGCAAGGTCTCCATACTAAAAACAGAGAAGTTATCATAAAATTCCAAATGGCTAAATATAAAAAACAATGGTGTGGGGGGCTGGAAGCAATAGAAATTAAAGAAGGCATTCTTGTAACTGGGAGAAAATACTAAGTGAATTACTACCAGTTTGTTCATATATTGCAACACTAAGAGCGACTGGGACTTGAATCTGAGACGGAAAATGCAGTGTAGAGCCCTGCTCTAGAACCCTAGACACAGAATACTATGTATATCCATTGTTTTCCATGTGCCACTGCATCTCCCTATTTTCCAAGATTAAGTTAAATGTAATAATGCATACACAAAGAAGCAGATGATGATGGTGACCAACTCATCTGGCAGCATTGTATCCCATATTATCTTTCATGGATATACATACAATTTCAAGGAAAGTAGATCATAGTAAGAAAATAGTCTTATTTCAAAAAACTACCTCTATGATCCTGAAAATAAAAGCTGTGGAAAAAAACCCTCAAATTTATACATGTACTACAAGGTAAATTATGTTTTAAACATTTTGCTTCTCCTTTGGTAATAATTTTGATTTAAGATTTTGGTTATATGACACTAATAAACACTTTGGTTTATCTCTTAGTAGTTGAAATACATACAAATTTTCTATTTTAGTAAGGTTTAATATTTTATAAAGATATGATTCACTATCTGTTTGTATAATTAAGTGTGTGTGTATATGTGTGTGTGTGTATGTGTGTGTGTCTGCACATGAGTGTTGAAGAAAACCAGAGTGTGTGGACTCACCTTACCTTGGAATGGAATTCTGAGAGATTTCTGAGTATTGTACTCAGTTTTTGTAAGAGCGATGAATACTATTAGTAACTAAGACATCTCACCTGTTAAGAGCTAACATTTCTAAAATATAAAGTCTAAAATTTCTATTTTTTAAATAAAAAATAGAATTAAAAGCTATTTTTCTCTCTTGTTACATCAGAATTTGCCTAAACTATAGAAAAACTGTTCCTTCATGTGTTTCTTTATGGAACTTTCACCAATAAATTTTAGAGTTAAGCAATACTTATAGATTTTCTATATTTTGTTTCATTAATCAAACAAAAAAGGCATTTTCAAGAAACTTTGAAAGTAAAACTTAGACATTAGTATAGAAAAGGAAGGCATTGAATACACTTCTAAAGAAACTTTCAACAAATATTTTATTTGTTGATTGTTATATATAATTTTACTACTTCTCAAAATCATCTTCAGACTCTATCTTATCTCTCATAATTTTATCTATTTTTAACTTCAAACTTATATACATATATAAACATGTTCATAAATATTTGTTGCATTTTAGCAGATGATTATAGCAATATAAATATTCAGAAGTTAAAGAAGACTACTCCATTAAAATTGATATAATCCTTGTTAGGTACTCTCACAGGGTACCTATATACAACTAAAAGGGCTTCTAGTTCTTGGTCATTGCATGTAACCAATTGAATTTAAAATATTGATTTAAAAATAACCATAGTGAAAATTAGGTTCAGTAAACTACAATATTGTAATATTGTTTCATTATGAAAATTTTACTTAGATTTTGAATTTAGTATATATCTTACAATGCTGCATACATACACGTATTTCTCACTCTGACTATATTTATGATGTTCTTCCTATTAAGAATCAATATTCTAAAAGTATAAGTAAATGATAAAATAATTCCTATAAAAACAAACATATTACTAAATATTAAAGAATTAGTAAGTATTAGTATTATCTGTATTTGAGCACAATGAATATATTTTAAATATTAAACCTTAATTATATTGCACTCAAGTTTCTCATTCTAACTCACCCTTATTTTATAGGTACATGGAGTTTAAAGACAGAAAAAATTGAATTTTAGTAGCACTAAATCAGACATGAACATCATCTGCAATAGAGAAAAAATATCCCAGATGAATAAAAATTCAATAAAAACTCAGTTTATTAATTTTAATAATTCATTTCTATTAACTTGAACTCAGAATAATGCTACAAAGACTGTAGATGAGCTAATTAACAGTGCATCTAGAGAGTAGTGCCTTGCTTAATGATTTGAAATAAGCTTTAGGATATGTTATTTTAATTGTCGCTTTGTACCTGATATCATTGATCTAAATTAAAATATGGTTGTCAATTCTATATCAATTCATGATAATTAAATTATATTTTATAATACTCCATAATACAGTGTAATTCTCTCTATGTAGAGAGAAAAGGAATACATCTTGACCACATCTAGCACTGGCTTTGCTTCATAACATATTATTTTCATGTAACTTCTCTCTTTACAAACAGGCTTCCTTCACACATCTATGAAACATCCATCCCCTTTCCGACATTTCTAATATATACTCATGCTCTCTGCTCTTCTATGATTATCCAAGTTATTTTAAAACAAAGCTATGCACATTGTAAATCAGTATGGTGTCGTTTTGATGGTAGTGTACTATGGTTGTGCGGTTTGATGGTTTTATGGGACTCCTAACAGAGGGAACAAGGCTGTTTCTGACTCCTTTACTTGATCTTGAGACCCTTTTCCTCCTACTGGGTTGCCTCATCCAGCCTTAATATAGGAGTTTATACCCAGCCTTTTTAAAAAAACTTTTTATGATCTGTTTAGTTAATATCCCTGGGCAGTCTGCCCTTTTCTGAAGGGAGATGGAGGGGAAGCAGATGTGGAGGAGAGTGTAGGTGTATAGCTGGGACTAGGTTTGTTATATGAATATATATATATTATATATATCATTATGCAAGATAAATTATGTAGCATCACACTGAAGAAAAGTAGATTAAAAACACAAGACTAGAATAAAATGCAGAAAAAATTACTTTGTTTATCTTATATAGCTAGTCTGATATGCTTTGACGCTAATAATTGCTCACTGTCTCTGAGATCCAAGACTGCTATGTAACATTGCCTAAGAACCTTGTTTCTGTTTGACCAATAGAGACCTCACACCAGGGATAGAGCAGAAGGAATAGGTGTGGCTAAGGTTCCTGGGCTTGGGGAGACAGAGAGAATTTTCGGAATGAGGAAGCCATGCCATGGGTTAAAGAAAGAAAGAAGTATATGGCTGGTGGATGGAAGATTTAGCCCAGATGAAGAGCATTACCAAGTGTTTGGGATTATGAATGAGAAGCAGATGGCTAGGGATTGGGACAGGTTATGGGATACCGGCCCCAATATGGGAAGAAGTTTAGGGTATTCATATCTTCCCTGCCTCTGGTTAACTGAGGCTATTTTAGAATATAACAGGTGTCTGTGTCTTCATTGATTGCTAGCAGGTTAGTAAATACTGCCATAATAATAATTATAGGCCTGCTAATAAACATTATTAGACCTACTGACAAATTTACCACAACATAACTGTAGCCTGGATATTAATTAAAGAGATGAATTTATCATTAAGGCTTCTAGCGTGGTCTTTAAAACTAGAAATCAAAGGAGGAGTGCTGGTCCTGGCCCTTGTTGGCTATAGCACAAGGGGAGCACTGGCACTGCATGTCATCTGGGCAGCCTAATAGAGCTGGCCCTGCTGGAGTGCGAAAGGGGGAGCTTGTCCCAGAGACAGGAGAGCAGGATACCGGCTCTGCTCCCCTGCCAGTTTTGGTATTGGATGACCAAGCCCTGGCAGTGTTGGAAAGCTTTCCCCAGTGGTGTGAGTGCGACAGAGCTGACATGCTGACCAGCTCAACTTCCACCCAGGTGCAGATCCAGGGTTTTGCATCGCCCCTACCCAAAACCTATCTGGCTGATGAACTGCTGTAGCGTTTGAGTGGACTGATTCTACAGACCCAAGGCTTCGGGATCTTCATGACACAGAGCAAAAACAGGACCTCCAAGAGGAGTCCCAATGAGGAGACAGTACTGATAGTGTAACAAGATCCAGAAGCTTCGAACTAAACAAATGACCTATGGCAGTGAACATGTGCAAGTAAGATTGTGTGGACAAAAGTGTGTATACTGTGAGACACGGTGTGACATCCTGTAGTTTTCACAATGAGAATTTCGTTTTTGTTTGTTTGCTTTTTTTTTTTTTCTTTTGGGAGCATGGTTTTAAGGATGGAGAGGGGGTACGCAGATATGAGGAGATTAGTGGGAATGGGGTTCATGACGTGAAATTTACAAAGTATCAATAAAAAGTTAAATCACAAAACAAGATAAAATAAAATAAAACTGAAAAATTAAACAAATGAGTTAAAAACTTAAGTCAAAGTTTAATGTAAAAAATAAAATTTACGTCAAGGCAAAGGTTGTAAACTGGCAACCAGTGGCAACCAGTACTCCCATTATCATGGGCATTTCATTCACAAAAAAATAAACAGTAAAGCATTATAGTTGCTCAGTGGTTCTACTGTTTCTGATTTCCCTTTGGAAGACATATGAATATGACAGAGAAAAATGTGAGCTTTCACACACACAGGCACTGAACAACTTTCAGGGTTTAACAAACACAGCAGTTCAGCAACACAGTCCTGTCAGCCAAATTGATGAAGCCAATTTAGTTAAGGGCATCAACAACTGATGAGGCTGGAAATAGTAAGAAACAACAGCACATGAACAAAAATAAGAAGAGACAGAAGTTCCTATTTAAAAAGGAAAGAGAACATAACATCAAAAGCTTTCATGTAGAACTAGGCAACAATTCCCTGATTAATGGGGTGTGTAAGGAAAGAAATGCTTGGACGCGACCTTTGTCAATGTATTCAATCTATATAACATGAAGAATAGTCATTTAGCCGCCCAGTAGAAGTGTAGCCCAGACAAATTGTATTCTGAAGAAATTGTGTCTTTTATACAACAACAAAACTACTGTTTTTGCTTTCTATGAGAGCCCATGTATGTGCTTTGTAAATACAATCAGAAGTATGTACTAAAATTTTTTTTATGTTTTTTTTTATTAATTAATTTATTTTTATAGGGGGGTTCTTTTTTTTATTAATTTATTCTGGTTACATCTCAATGTTTATCCCATCCCTTGTATCCTCCCATTCCTCCCCCCCCCATTTTCCCATTATTCCCCTCCCCTATGACTGTCCCTGAGGGGAATTACCTCCCCCTATATATTCTCGTAGGGTATAAAGTCTCTTCTTGGCTACCAGCTGTCCTTCCTCTGAGTGCCACCAGGTCTCCCCCTCCAGGGGACATGGTCAAATGTGAGGCACCACAGTACGTGAGAAAGTCATATCACACTCTCCACTCAACTGTGGAGAATATTCTGACCATTGGCTAGATCTGGGAAGGGGTTTAAAGTTTACCTCCTGTATTGTCCTTGGCTGGTGCCTTAGTTTGAGCGGGACCCCTGGGCCCAAATCTGCCTATCATATTGTTCTACTTGTAGGTTTCTAGGACCTTCTGGATCCTTTTATTTTGCTATTCTCCCATGCGTCTCTCATTTAGAGACCCAATAGGATGTCCTCCCCTCTGTCCCAGTTTCCTGGTAAGTGAAGGCTTGCGTGGGACATGCCCCTTGGGCTAGTATGCAGATATAAGTGAGTATATACCATTATATCTTTCTGCTTCTGGATTAACTCACTCATTATGATCATTTCTAGCTCAATCCATTTATCCACAAATTTCGGGAATTCCTTGTTTTTAATAGCTGAGTAGTATTCCATAGTGTATATGTACCACAGTTTCTTTATCCACTCTTCCAATGAGGACACTTAGGCTGTTTCCATGTTATGGCTATTATGAATAAGGCTGCTATGAACATGGTTGAGCAAATTTTCTTGTTGTGTGCTAGAGCATCTCCTGGGTATATTCCAAGGAGTAGAATAGCTGGGTCTTGAGGAAGCCCTAGTCCCATTTTTCTGAGATAGACCAGACAGATTTCCAAAGTGGCTGTACTAGTTTGCATTCCCACCAGCAATGAAGGAGTCTTCCTCTCTCCCCACATCCTCGCCAGCATGTGGTGTCACTTGAATTTTTGATCTTAGCCATTCTGATGGGTGTAAGATGGAATCTCAGAGTTGTTTTGATTTGCATTTCCCTTTTGACTAAGGAGGTTGAACATTTCTTTAAGTGTTTCTCAGCCATTTGATACTCCTCTGTTGAGAATTCTCTGTTTAGTTCCAAGCCCCATTTCTCAATTGGGTTATTTGGTTTGGTGGTGTTTAATTTCTTGAGTTCTTTATATATTTTGGATATTAGACCTTTGTCAGATGTAGGGTTGGTGAAGATTTTTTCCCAATCTGTAGGCTGTCGCTTTGTTCTCTTGACAGTGTCTCTTGCCTTACAGAAGCTTCTCAGCCTCATGAGGTCCCATTTATTTATTAATGGTTGCCATTAAGGCCTGGGCCGTTGGTTTTCTGTTCAGGAAGTTGTCTCCTGTGCCAATATGTTCCAGGCTCTTCCCCACTTTTTCCTCTAAATGACTTAGTGTCTCTGGTTTTATGTTGAGGTCTTTAATCCACTTGGATTTGAGTTTTGTGCAAGGTGACAAATATGGGTCCAGTTGCATTTTTTTACACAAAGACTTCCAGTTAGACCAGCACCATTTGTTGAAGATGCTATCCTTTTTCCATAGAATGGATTTGGCTTCTTTGTCAAAAATCAAGTGACCATATGTGTGTGGATTCATATCTGGGTCTTCCATTTGATTCCTCTGATCAACCAGCCTGTTGCTGTGCCAGTACCATGCTGTTTTAATTATAATTGCTTTATAGTACAGTTTCAGATCAGTTATGGAGATTCCTCCGAAGCACCTCTTATTGTACAAGATTGTTTTAGCTATTTTAGGTTTTTTGTTTTTCCATATGAAGTTCAGAATTGAACTTTCAATGTCTTTAAAAAATTGTGTAGGTATTTTGATAGGGATTGCATTGAATCTGTAGATTACTTTTGGTAGGATGCCATTTTTACTGTGTTAATTCTCCCAATCCATGAGCAAGGAAGATCATGCCATCTTCTCAGGTCATCTTCAATCTCTTTCTTCAGAGTTTTGAATTTTTTTTCAACAAATCTTTCACTTGCTTAGTAAGGGTAACTCCTAGATATTTTATATTGCTTGTGGCTAATGTGAAGGGTGTGGTTTTCCTAATTTCTTCCCCTGCAAGCTTGTCATTTGTGTATAGGAAGGCTACAGACTTTTTTGAGTTAATTTTGTATCCAGCCAATTTGCTGAAGGTGTTTATCAGCTTTAGGAGTTTCTGGTGGAATTTTGAGGGTCACTTATGTACACTATCATATCATCTGCAAATAGGGATAATTTGACTTCCTCCTTTCCCATTTGGATACCGTTGGTCTCCTTTTCTTGTCTTATTGCTCTGGCTAGAACTTCGAGTACTATATTGAAGAGATATGGAGAGAGTGGGCAGCCTTGCCTTGTTCCCGATTTTAGAGGAATTTCCTGAGTATCTCACCATTTACTTTGATTTTGGCTATTGGCTTGCTGTATATAGCCTTTATTATGTTGAGAAAGTGCCTTGTATCCCCGATCTCTCTAAAACTTTAAATATGAATGGGTGTTGAATTTTATCAAATGCTTTCTCTGCATCCAAAGAGATGATCATGTGGTTTTTTATTTTCAGTTTGTTTATATGGTGGATTACATTGATGGATTTCCGTATGTTACACCATCCTTGCATGCCTGAAATGAAGCCTACTTGGTCATGATGAATGATATCTTTGATGTCTTCCTGTATTTGTTTTGCAAGTATTTTATTTAGTATTTTTGCATCTATGTTCATAAGAGAAATTGGTCTGAAATTCTCGTTCTTTGTTGAGTCTTTGTGAGGTTTAGGTATCAATAAGACTATGGCCTCATAGAATGAATTTGGTAATGTTCCATCCATTTATATCTTTTGGAGTAGCTTGAAGAGTATCGGTATTAGCTTGCCCTTGAAGGTCTGGTAGAATTCTGCACTGAAACCATCTGGCCCTGGGCTTTTTTGGTTGGGAGACTATCGATGATTGCCTCTATTTCTGTAAGGGAAATGAGACTATTTAGCTTGTTTATCTGTTCTTCATTCAACTTTGGCAAGTGAAATGATCAAGAAAATCGTCCATTTCCCTTAGATTTTCAAATTTTGTAGCGTATATGCCTTCAAAGTAGGATCTTATTTTTCAGTGTCTGTTGTTATGTCTCCCTTTTCATTTCTGATTTTCTTGATTTCAATACTGTCTCTCTGCCTTTTAGTTAGTTTGGCCACTGGTCTGTCTATCTTGTTGATTTTCTCAAAGAACCAGCTTTTGATTTTGTTGATTCTTTGGACTGTTTTCTTAGTTTCTAATTTGTTAATTTCAGCCCTGAATTTGATTATTTCCAGGCGTCTACTCCTCTTGGGTGTTTCGGCTTCTTTTTTTTCTAGGGCTTCCAGTTGTGTCGTTAAGATGCTTATGTGCGATGTTTCCAATTTCTTTTTAAAGGCACTTAGTGCTATGAATTTTCCTCTTAGCACTGCTTTCAATGTATCCCACTAATTTGGGTGTGTTGTTTCTTCATTTTCATTGAATTTCAGAAACTCCTTGATTTCTTTCTTTATTTCTTCTCTGACCCAGGTGTCATTTAGCAGAGAGTTGTTTAGTTTCCACGTACGTGTAGGCTTTTTGCTATTTCTGTTGTTGTTGAATTGCAGCCTAAGAGCATGGTGATCTGATAGGATACAAGGTATTATTTCAATCCTCTTGTATCTATTGAGGCTTGCTTTGTGACCTACGATGTGATCAATTTTGGAGAAGGTTCCTTGGGGTGCAGAGAAGAAGATATATTCTTTCTTGTTTGAGTGAAAGGTTCTATAGATATCTGTTAGATCCATTTGACCCATGGCATTGGTTAATGATGTTATTTCGCGGCTTAGTTTCTGTTTCAATGACTTATCCTTCCGTGAGAGTGGGGTGTTGAAGTCTCCTGCTATTATTGTGTTGGGATCTATGTGTGGTTTAAGCTTTTTTAGGAGATCTTTTACAAATGTGGGTGCCCTTGTATTGGGAGCATAGATGTTCAGAATTGTGATGTCATCTTGGTTGACTTTACCTTTGATGAGTATGAAGTGTCCTTCCTCATTCCTTTTGATTATTTTTGTTTGAAAGTCTATTCTGTTCGATACTAAAATGGCTACGCCTGCTTGCTTCTTGTGACCATTTGCTTGGAATATTTTTTTCCAACCTTTTACCCTGAGGTAATGCCTTTCATTATGGGTGAGATGTGTTTCTTGGATGCAGAAGAATGTTGGATCTTGTTTATGTACCCATTCAGTTAGTCTGTGTCTTTTTATTGGAGAATTGAGGCCATTGATGTTGAGAGATATTAATGACCAGTGACTGTTAAGAGTCTTAATTTTGATGTTGTTTCCAGTCGAGCGTTTGTGTAGTTGTGTTTTTGCCATGGGATAGTTATCTATTTCCTAGGTAAGTTTGGTTGTAACTTGACCTTTGGGATGGAGTTTTCCTTCTAGTACCTTCTGTAAAGCTGGATTTGTGGATAGGTACTGTTTGAATTTGTTTTTGTCATGGAATATTTTGTTTTCTCCATCAATGGTTATTGACAATTTTGCTGGGTAAAGTAGTCTGGCCTGGCATCTGTGGTCTCTTAGGGTTTGCAGGCTCTCTGTCCAGGCCCTTCTGGCTTTTATGGTCTCTGCTGAGAAGTCGGGTGTAATTCTGACAGGTTTACCATTAAATGTTATTTGGCCCTTTTCCCTTGCAGCTTTTAATATTTTTTCTTTGTTCTGCCTATTTTATGTTTTGATTATTATGTGGCAGGCAGTTTTTCTTTTCCGGTCAATTCTATTTGGTGTTCTGTAGGCCTCTTGTATGTTTATAGGCAGCTCTTTCTTTAGATTGGGGAAATTTTCTTCTGTGATTTTGTTGAGAATAGTTTCTGGGCCCTGGAGTCTGATATCTTCTCTTTCTTCAATGCCTATTATCCTCAAATTTCTTCTTTTCATGGTGTCCTTAATTTCTTGGATGTTTTGTTGTCAGGAGTTTCCAGATTGGCATTTTCTTTAATGGTTGATTCAAGATTTGTGATTGTATCTTCTAGACCTGAGATTCGTTCTTCCATCTCTTAGATTCTGTTAGAAAAGCTCACCTCTGTGTTGCTAACCTTCTTCTCTGAAGTCTCCCATTCTCATTTTTCTTCTGTCTGTGTGTTTATCATTGACTCCATTTTCATTTTCAGATCTTGAACTGATTTTTTGATTTCTTTCATCTGATTTTTTGTATATTCCTGAGTTTCTTCCATTGCCCTCTTTATAGGTCTTCAGAGCTTGAACCATTTTATCTATTTCTTTCATCTGATTGTTTGCATTTTCTTGCAATTTTTCCAGTTCCACTCTATGTGCTTCTTTTATGTCTCTCACCTGTTTGTCTGCATCTTCCTGCATTTGATTACGAATTTTATTTGTTTCCTCCATTATCATCCTCATTACTAAGGATTTGAGGTCATTTTCTTGTATTTCCGTTTTATTTGAGTTCTCTGGGTTGTTTTCTTTGGGATAGCTGGAAACTGGAGATGCCATGTTGTTTTGTGGTTTTTTGCGTATGCTTTTTCACTATCCTTTAGACATCTTGCTCTCTTTGTTTTTGTTGTGTAGCTTCCAGAGTTGGATGGAGGGAGTCTGATGATAGATTCACTTGTTTTCTCACGATTTCCCTAGGCTGCGAGCTCAAAGCTTCACTGGTGTGGATGTTAGGAGGTTAGCCCTGTTGTTCTGGTCTCTCACAGTAGTGATCTTCAGCCCCCCTGTGCTGTGGGTCCTGCAATTGTTCTGGGTCTCTGAATGAGTGTTGGGTCAGGCCAAGGTATCCACAGCCTTCTGTGTTCCCTGCCAAGTCCAGCCAGGAACACTGGGCCCAAACCAACGGCTGAACTCAGCTAGATTCTCAGGGCCTGAACCATCTGCCGAGCTCAGCTAGAGATTCTGGGCCCAAAATGCACACAGGGTCCAGCCAGAAATTTTTGGGCTGGGACTACACACCAAGCTCAGCTAGGGCCTTTTGGCCCAAAGTGTGTGCTGTGGTCAGTTATTGACTCAGGGCCTGAACTGTCCACCAATCTCAGCCAGGAATTCTGGATTCAAACTGCACACTGTGTCCCAACCAGAGTCTTAGAGCTGGTGGAACTGAGCGCTCTGTCCAGCCTGCGTCACAGCAGGAGAACTAGCTGCACTGAGTCAGTGCCGGTGTTGGAACTGAGTGCTTTGCCCAGGCTGCGTCACAGCAAGAGTACTGAGGCTCCACTGAGTTAGCGCCAATGGTGGAACCAAGTGCTCCGCCCAGACTGTGTCACTGCAGGGGAGCTGCCGCTGAGCTGAGGTGGCACCTAGGGTGGAACTGAGTGCTCGGCCAAGCCTGTGCCACAGCAGGAGAAACTGCGGCTGCTCTGAGTTAGCGCTGGTGGTGGAACCAAGTGCTCGCCCACACTGTGTCACCACAGGGGAGCTGCCGCTGAGCTGAGGTGGTGCCTAGTGTGGAACTGAGCGCTCCACTAAGCCTGCGCCACAGTAGGGGAGCTGTGGCCGAAGCTGAGTTAGTGCCTCGGGCAGAATTGCTTGCTGGGCCAGGCCAGGACCCGGGACTCTGGGGCCGAACTGTCCGCTGAGTCCAGTCTGGGTCCGAAGGCTCCACGTGACCCAAATCCTGCCCCGAGTCCACTCTCCCACAGCATCTCCCACCAGCCACCACACCAATCGCCTCCACCGGAAGGCTATGAGCTGCAAACCTCAGCCACTGCTGCTGGTGCCGCTGGTGCTGCTGCCTCTGCCACTGCCGTTCCAATCAGAGAAAATCCACTCTCCTCCTGTGTGCAGGGGCACACAGGTCCTCCGCACCCTGGTCCCTCCGAACCATGGAGCACTCCTGCTGCCGTGATGTTTGGATCTCGGTGTTCCTGGCTCAGAAATCTGTGCAATTCCCTGAATTGTTCACTGGAGCTTCCAAACGTGGTCCACACTGCTTGCCGACATCTTGGATCGCTTACTAAAAATTTGTTTTGTTTATTTTTCTCTGTGTAGCTTTTGCTATCCTGGACTTGCTTTGTAGGCCAGGTTGGCCTCAAACTCACAGCTTTCCACCTACCTAAAAACATTTTTATATTTAAATGTTTTTATATTTAAATTTACAAATGAAGTCCAGCCTATGTGTACAATGATTAATTTACTACAAAAAAAAAAAAAAAAAGATAATCACAAGATGAACTATATTCATTGTAGATTGTTTCCTGTTTGATAGGAAACACAATTAATTTTTAATTTTCTGAAATGGTAAAAGGATTATGGTCAGATAAGTCATTATATATATAATCATAACTAAACATCCTACAGTGGTGAGAAACCATGAAATACATATCAATACAATAAAATTTCCCCAAGAAAACCTTAGAGAGAGTACTTTTAGATATACAAAATCTGTCTTTCTCTTTGTCTCTCTGTCTCTGTATTTCTCTGTCTCTGTCTCTCTCTCACTCACTGTGTGTGTGTTTGTGTGTGTGTGTGTGTGTGTGTGTGTGTATGTGTGTATGTTTAAATGTGATTTTTACTTCATCAGAGGATGGCATGATATGAGAATCATATCCATGTTTTACAAGTACATGGCCTGGGCTAAGCCCAGACAATTTCTATCTAAATATCTCTTGGTGTAGGCATGGAAGATTCTAGCCTCCATTTAATCTCATCTTTTGTAAGTCCTGACATTTAGTAGCTTTAGGTTCTAGCCGCCATCTGCTGACCAAGGCCTAGAATGTTTCCAACCACTTAATAAGCTCACCTTTCCTAGCTCTTTCTGAACTCTGGCTCGCTGGTTCAACTCATCTTCTCTGATTCAAACTCTTCTGCAAGCTGGGTAATTCAAATTGGCTTCTCTAAGCTACTCCCTGAATTTCCCTACCTGGAAAAACTGTCTTTGAATACCTCAAACTGAACTTGATAAATTCAACTGCATTCAATTGCCCACAACTGAACTGCACCAAACAATACTGTACTCCTGAACTCTACTGTACTAGCTCCACAGACTCTCTTTCTATTTCTTTGAGCTGCTCCTAAGTAGCTTCTTTTTCTTGTCTGGTTTCATGAGGGTTGTTCATATCCTATCTCTGACTAATTTTGTTAAATCTTTCTTTGATTGGTTGCTTGGTCTGTCCCTTTATTAGGTATCATTGGGATTAAAGGTATCTACTAAACATCTGCCAGAGAGATTAAAGCCTTGTCATGTCTGGATTCCAACCAGACAGAAGGATCAAGGGTATGCATTCCAACTAGAGGGATTAAATATGTGTACTAAGGGCAGGTCCATGATCCAGCCAGATCACACAACCTAGGTCTTGGGATTTGCTCCCTTGACAGAGAAGCCATGTTGCTAGACTAAAATTCTTTCTCTCCCTTTCCCTCCCTGCAACCCTCCCCCATGGTGTGTGTGTGTGTGTGTGTGTGTGTGTGTGTGTGTGTGTTTGTGAGTGTTGTGTTGATTTTTTTTGTCACTTTTCTAAAAGCTGGAATCATCTGTTTTGAGAAAGGAATCTTAACTGAGAAAATGCTTTTAGCAGATTGGCCTGTAGACAAGCCTGTGGGGGCATTTTCATGACTCAAGATTTTTGTGGGAGGGCCCAGCAAAAATGGATGGTGCGTCCCTTCAGGGAGTGATCTTTTGTTTTATCAAAATGCAAGCTGAACAAACCATGCGGAACAATTAAGTATTCTTCCACAACTTTTGTTTTATTTCTTGCCCCAGGTTCCTGCTTTGAGCCATTGCCTGAATTTCATCAGTGAGGAACTGTAACGTACAATTATAAGCAAAGTAACCCTTTCCTCCTGAGTTAATTTAGTTATGGCGTTTATTTTTTTAAAAAGTAGAACACTGTAAAGAAAACAGGAAAAGAGATGATTACCTTGTTCATGAGCTATTATTGTGACACACATAGTTATGTTGTTTCTGAGAGTTTTGTGGAAGAATTTTCAACTTTAGACTTGAAAATCCATTGTTTTATCAGAAATTAATGAGCTGATGTAGGAACTTGAAACGTAGTGGTGAGAGCAATATAGATGATGGGCACCTGATTTGTGAAGTTTCAGAGTCCCAAATGCTGTATTGGGTCATTTATGTGACACATTGAATTGAGAATTTGTAGCGTCTAGTCTTGGGCCGAAGAATTAGTTGTGATTAATGGGAGACCAGCACTACTACAGTGAAATATATATTTTAATGAGACAATTGATGTTTGTTAGCTGCTGCTGAGAAAATAGCTATTATTAAGAAAATACCACCATTGCTGAAGTGAGGTACTCTGGGAACAATTACTCAAGGTCAGCACATGAAAGCTGTGGTCCAGAAGGCATTCAAGGCTGTATCTGAGACTCATAGATGAACTTGGGAATGTGTATGAGTCACCCATATGCTGCTGATTTTGAAGACATGAGATGCTGAAGACTCACTGGAAAATGGAGAGCTTTCAAAAGCCAAGGGTTGGTACTGACAGAGTCTAGGAGGGTCACCTGGTGAAAATACAGTTTGGTTGCCCTGGAAACCAGAGAATTTAAGAAAATGTAGAAAGAAACTGAGATTCATTACCATTGGTAAGGTTGGAGAGCATTACAGGGAGGGCTACATTACTTGCAGTGGAGAGGCCAGTATACTGAAGACACTAAGACACTAAAGACATGTATATAGCAAGCTGACCTGAGTCTATGAAACTAGATAAATACGTTGCCAGAAGAGCCAAAGATGAGGAGATTCTACAGTGTTTGATTACAGAAGAGTATAAGTGACTCACAGACATTGGACACTGCACCTTTGTTTTGTTAGAGTTGAATTTTTAGGTGATTTTAGTAGAATATAATCCTGTTTCTTCACTTTTGGAACAAGAAAACATTATAAATTTATTTTGATTTTATGAGAGCCTACTGTTGAGAGATTTTGACTTTTATTGGATATTTAAAGAGAACTTGAACTTGTAAATGTTGAAGTTTTTAAATATTGTGTGACTTTTATAGTAATATTATGCTTTATATTGCAACATTAGCATTAAAATCTTAGAAACAAACAAATAAGCAAGGATTAGTATTTCATAGTGACATATTTGAGTATAAAGCTGTCACTGGATGACATCTGATGGTTAATTGTTCCTTTGGAAAATTATTTGCATAGTTTTGTCTTTTTCACTTATTTGTTTATTTTTTGTCACCTTGGTATAAGCCACAAGCTAGAGTAATCTGGAAAGAGGGAACATCAGTTGAGGAAAAACCTTTATCAGACTGAGTATTAGTGAAATATTTAGGATATTTATTTAATGATTGAAACATTTTATGACAAATTCAACCAGATGCCTTACCTTTTTAAAAGGATTTATTTTGGGGTATTTATTTATGTATATACTTATTTGCTATGAGTACCTATGTGTGGCTAGGTGTGGGTTTGATAATATTAGTGCAAGTACATGTAGCATTCAGAGGAACTAGATCCCCTGCACCTGGAGACACAGGCCTCCGTGAGCTACAAAAAAGGATAGTGATAATTGAACTCATGTCCTCTGGAAGAGAGTAAGAGTGCTTAACCATTGATCTATCTCTCCAGCCAAGGACACCTCATCTGAAACTAAATCTTTTCCAAGCCAAGTTCCTACAAAACTCTAGAATCCACATATGTATTTAAAAGCACACTATATTGTTATTTTATTTTTATTTTTAATTTGTTCAGTTTACATCCCAATTGTATTCCCATCCCTCATCCCCTCCCAATCCCACTGTCCCTCCCTAATTTGCCCTTCCTCCCTACCCTAGTCCTCAGAAAGAGAGCACTATCCTCCTTAACATTTGACCTCAGCCTATTAAGATTCATCTGGACTGACTGTATCCTCTTCGTCTATGGCCTGGCAAAGCCTCCCCTACCAGGGAGAAGTGATCAACATGTGAGGACCAGAATCCATATCAGAAGTAGTCCCTACTCTACATATTATGGACCTCACAGGATACTATATTTCCTATCTACTACATCTGAGCAGAGTCTTGGTTCTTATCATGCATGATCCTTGGGTGCTGCATCAGTCTCTGCAGCACCCTCTCCTCCATCCAGAGTTGTTGGCTCCATTGGTCTCCTTGTGGAGTTCTTGTCCCCTTTAGGTTCCTGTATTCCCCAACTCTTCCATAAGACTCACTGCACTCCACTGCAAAGTTTGGATGTGAGTCTCAGCATCTGCTTGGATCCCCTGTTGGGTGGATCCTTTCAGAGACCCTCTATTGTAGGCTCCTTCTTGTTCCTTCTCTTCAATTGCTTCTGTTGTCTATTCTATTTGTCTTTCTGGATGAGAATTAAGCATTTTCCCTAAGGTTGTCCTTGTTATTTAGTTTCTTTAAGTTTGTGTATTGTAGTGTGGTTATCATGTATTATTTGGCTAATATCCGCATATAAGTGAGTATATACCATGCATGTCTATCTGGGTATGGTTTATGTTTTATAGTTCCGTTTGTGAGGCAGGAACTATTGAGGACTTGTTTACCCTGTCTTGACAGAGTTTGGACGGCAACTCTGCTCGCATCCAAGCTTGCTCATTTTTAGGCAGAATTCTGTCTGTCTTAGAAATGAGGACATTTTACCCAGTGGCTGGTTTGCCACATTTGAAGCCATCTCCATAAGGAGGTTCATTGATGTGCATCATCTTCTTTGAGGTAGGCTGAGTGTTGGCAGGAGTTAACCTGTCTTGTTGTTAAAGAATCTTTAAACTAATAAAAAAAATCATTAAATGTCATATTCTGTAGGTCTCTGAGGTTTCTTAAGACCTTATCTAATTATAGAATCTTTATCTTTCATTAATCTTATTTTTTTTATAGAATCATATTTCACTATTAAACCTGGGATATGCATTCTTATGATGGAAATAGACAGGTAATTGACATTACCATGATTTTCTCAACTAAAAATTAACTTGTATTACTTAATTATCTTAAGCACCCTGCAATAGCACTTTTAAAGTGTTAGGAATAAGCCTTGCACTATAGTTCAGTTCTATAGGTACAATACTTCATATGACCTCACAGTTAATGGTGTTTAAAATCACTCATGGAAATGATTCATACATAGCCTAAGTACTGTCAGCTTAGAGGACACAGTTTAGTAGACCCAGCATCTCATATAGCACCCCATCTTTGCCTCTATTAAAACAGCTTTGGCAATCATCTAACACAGGCTTAAAAACCCATTGCATTTATCAGTATCGTTTCTGAAATGGCCTCTGTTGTGAAGAGTAAATTTACACAGTCTTATCATTCTACAAGTTACTATAAAGTCCAAGTATCATATAAATTCTTTAAATCTTATAACCCTTTTAATAATACAAAACATTAAAAGTTAGTTTGTTGATGACAAAAATGTACAAACATGTTTACTTTTAAATATAATTATGAAAGTAATATTTGTAGTGAAATCTGGTATTTCTATAATGTGTTCATTTGTAGTGAATAATCACTTGAATCTCTTTACAAAACAATTTAAGGTTTTCTTGTTTTTAATAGCTGAGTAGTATTCCATTGTGTAAATGTACCACACTTTCTTTATCCATTCTTCAGTTGAGGGATATCTAGGTTGTTTCCAGATTATGGTTATTAAAAATAGAACTGCGATGAACACAGTTGAGCAAATGTCCTTGTTGCGTGGTTGAGCACCTTCGGGTACATGCCCAGAAGTGGTATAGCTGGGTCTTGAGGGAGCACTACTCTGAATTTTTTGAGAAAGTGCCAGACTAATTTCCAAAGTGGTTGTACAATTTTGCACTCCCCCCAGCAATGGAGTAGTTTTTCTCTTTCTCCACATTATTGCCAGCATGTGCTGCCTTTTGAAACTTTGATCTTAGGCATTCTGACAAGTGTAAGATGGAATCTCAGAGTTGTTTTGACTTGCACTTATCTGATGACTAGGCACTTTGAGTATTTCTTTAAGTGATTCTCAGCCATTCAATATTGCTCTTTTGAAAATTCTTTCTTTAGTTCTGCCTGCTTCCCCCTGCCCCTCTGCTTTTTAATAGAATTATTTTGTTTGGTGGTGTTTAATTTTTGGAGAGAGTCTTTATATTTTGGATATAGCTCTTGGTCAGTTGCATGGTGGCTGAAGATCTTTTCCCAGTTTGTAGACTGTCATTTTCTTCTGTTAACAGGACCCATGCCTTATTGAACTTCTCAGTACACTATATTTTTATTTTTTTAAATTATACTTTATTTATTTATCTATTTATCTATTTACTTAATTGTTTAGCCAGATCTGAGTTCCGAGGGGAAACTTACAAGCTTGCTTTCTACTTCTATCTCTGCTTATGTTTTGAGAATTAAATTCAATGCTCTAATTCAGATTAATAAATGCCTTTATCCACTGAGCCATTTTTTTCCAACTCCTACCTTGAGGATTTTAATTACTCATAAAGAATATAAGGTTTGAAAAATTATACCCATCACTAATATAGCATATTACTTCTTAAAGATCACTTAAAGCTTCAAAAATATTAGGGACAGTTTACTGTTAGATGTCAGTCAAAAACCTGGGACAAATGGCTGACTAAGGAGCCTACTAGCAAATCAAAGTAGATGCTGTCCAGCTCTCCCAGCATCATTCAGTATCTGTTTCCTCCCAGGACTTCTCATCCTGCATTCTTTTTTTATTCTTTTATTAATTTGTTCATATTGCATCTCAATTATTACCCAATCCCTTGTATCCTCGTTCCTCCCTCCCTCCAGCTTCCCCCTACTCTTCTCCCCTGTGTCTGTGACTGAGGGGGACCTCCTTCCTCTATATATGCTCTTAGGGGATCGAGTCTGTTCTTGGTAACTTGCTGTCATTCCGCATTCTAACTTACACCTCTCACTTTCAGGACCATCTCTTGCCAACCTCCTATATAATCTACCCATTTTGGCTACACCCATTTTGGCTCTTGGCCCTGGCTGTCTTTCAGCAGCTCTCCTCTCTCTCTCCCCCTCGTCTCTCTCTCCTTTCATGGTCCTGTTTAGTCTTCCAGCCATGTTTTGCCTGAACTCTCCCTCTGCCTGCTTTCTCCATTGTATCTACAATAAATATTTCTATACTTTACTAGTGGTCATGTCCTCCTCCTCTTATTTCAGTTTTTCAATTCATTTACCTTTTTGTAATAAATACCTCAGAGATACATTGCACCATATGAAATTAAAGTGGTGGTCAGCCACCTGTACTGTAGGTTACTGCGCCATTAAGAGTAGACAGCTTCTACAATCTGCTCTGGAAGGGAAAGTGCTGCAAGGCACATGGAAACTTTCAGTCCATGAGTTAATTAATGTTGCCATTTTTGAACACAATTATAAATGAGATTTACAGATCCTATCACTTCTCATCAATATTAATAGAATGGGACATTACTGAATTTATAATTTTTCTTACATGAAAATGGAACAACCATGATCATAATAGATATATGAGAAATGCATAAAAATCTCTATTATCTGCATTGATTTTATTCTTGGGAACCTAATCTGTAATGGCTAATTTTTATCTTTTATTAAAAACATTTTTCATGCAACAATTCTGCCTATATGTTTTGTCTTCACCAATTCCTCCCAGTTCCTCCCCACCTTATTTCCCATCAAAATTCTCAACTTCTATTTTCTAAAGAACTTCTATATCTCTTTAGAAAACAGGCAGTGAAGAAGGAATAATGATATGATAGCATAAGATAAGACAAAAAAAATGAAATTACTAAACAAACCAACAAGAAAAACAACAGAAGAAAAATCACAAGATGTGGTGATGCACATATTATCACACACAAGAATTCCATAAAAACACAAAGCTCGAGTCATAATATACCTACAAAGGAGCTGTAAGGTTAAAAAAAAAAAAAAAAAAAAGGAATATACCTAATACAACATTATGAGACAAGAAACTTTCTAAGAGGTTTTGAGTTTGGTTTGTATTGGCCATCTACTGCTGGGCATAGGTCATACCATTAAGAGTGATTTATTTTCCCAGCCATGCTCCCATGGGAAAATTAGTCTTTCATTTCCAAGTGGTTATCAAGTAGAGATCGCTTTTGGGTTTGGGATGGGAATATGTGTCCACATATCTTCTCAGTTCTAGGATCATATCTGGTACAAGTCCCGTGCATGCTGCCACAGCCTCTGAGTTTTATATGTAGTTCCTGCTGTAGTTAGTCCTGTTTTTCTTGGAGTTTTTATTCCCAGATAGCTGTTGCAATGTTTCTACCTCCACTACTGATCCATAAGGTGAGGGATTTGAGTAAGTATTTCATTTAGGGCTGAATGGTAAAAAGTCTCTCACTTTCTGCATATTGTCAGGCTGTGGGTCTCATCAGTATTTGTTCTAGTTTACTCTGGGAGGAACGTTCTCTGATGACAGGTGAGCCAGGAACTGATCTATGAGGATAGCTGAATATCCTTTTGAGTAATTTCATTAAAACATTTCTTTAATAGATCCTTACTATTTGATTTTCCCATAGCTCCATGATCTATACAGCCTCTGATTCTTGTTAACCTAAGCAGTGTCAGGTATATATTCCATCTGATTAGATATTGCATGGAAATTTCCATAATCTCTGTGCCAGTATTATAGTAGAGAATCTTGCATTAAGTATACTATTGTACATCATAGGATTTGTGTCTGGCATGGTTTCTCTTTGTAGCTTAAAGAGTACCTTCCCTTCCCAAATATGCTAGGAAACAGGTGTAAAGGTACTATGTAGGAATCAGCTTAATTTCTCCATAAGCAGTGAGTTGTGTAGACTGTGGTCTTCAGCAACAAGGCCCTACTGTCACTTAGTAGAAGCAACCAATAGCCTTGGTGATATCCTGAGTTTTTTGGGTGGGGGTCCCAAGGGACATCTTTGACCACTGATTCAATTAGATGTAACCCATTCCTGGTACTAGAAACTTCACTTAGTGATGCCAGGTGTTCAGTTTGGTCTCTGTCTCCACCTACTGTGTTAGGTTTTCATGTAGATCATTAGATGTTCCTAAATTTTAAACCTAACTCCTTGTCCTTCCTTAAGGGGCTGGCCACTGGGAGGTTAACCATGCTGTAGTGAGTAGTGTATGGGCATCATAAATTTGGACTACTTCTTTTCTTCTTCTTCTTCTTCTTCTTCTTCTTCTTCTTCTTCTTCTTCTTCTTCTTCTTCTTCTTCTTCTTCTTCTTCTTCATCTTCTTCTTCTTTGTCTTCGTCTTCTTTTTCTTCTTCATCTTCTTCTTCATCTTCTTCTTCTTCTCCTCCTCCTCCTCCTTTCTTATTCCTCCTCTCCCTCCTCCTCCTCCTTTTTCTGGGTTTTTGAGAGGTGTGTTTAACATGTCTGGTTTGAAGCTTTCCATCTAGCAGCTTCCTAGAGAAGTAGGGCTGTGTTTGTAGGTAGCTACTGTTGCAGTATATTTGGCCCCATTGTAAACCCCAAGATTGTGAACTGTAAAAGTCCTACTTTGGGCACCAAAATGAATGAAAAAATCCCAGTCATTAGATATTACCAATAAAGACTTGGGATCCAAATGGTGGAGTGAAAACCTGCTAGCTTGGAGAGGCAGAGAAAGCACCCAGCTGAGGTTCCTACTCAGCTCACATCTCAGATGAAAAAGCCCAAAAAGCTCACTAGCTCAGCTGACAGTCAGGAGGATAAAGCGAAATATCCCAAGACCAAGGGCATGCTAGTTCAAAGCTCAAAAATCTCCTTTAAATATCCTCCAACTCAAAGTTCCTCCTACTCTCTATTCTCTGTCAACAGGCTTCTTGCTCTAACTCTTGTCCTAGGGTTAGCTTTATTAAATTCTCTGTACAGACAGCTTGTGTATTAAAGTGTATGCTAGTGCTGCCCAAGCCATACTGTAACTACCTGTTTACCATAAACACGAACTTATTGGATTAAAGGTGTGTGTTAGGGCTGAACCACATCATACAATAAACAGGTTTTTTCAATTCACAATCAGATCAAATGTCCTGAAATGAGGTACAGCTTGTTTTTGTTTTAATGTTAAAAAAGAAAGAAAGTCTTTCTTTTTCCACCTATTGTGACAAAATGTTTCCTGGGTATAATTGTCTGGGCTGGAATCTGGGCTTTCTTAGAATGTGTAAAACATTGGTTCTAGCCCTTCTGGCTGTTAGATTCTCCATTGAAGTGTCAGGTGTTTTTGTTATAAAGAAAGAAAATCCCAGCCGTTCAATTTTACCAGTAAAGACTCAGGCCAGATATCGGAGTGACAACCTACTAGCTCAGAGAGGCAGAGAGAGCACCCACCAGTCTTCCTACTCAGGTTACATACCAAAAGGAAAAGACAAAAGCCAGAAGTCCCTTCTCTTTCTCCATATTGTCTTAAATACCCTTCAATGCAATGTGTCTCTCCCCCCCCACCCCCACAGCCCCTGCTGAGATTTCCCACTATTTACTCCTGTCCCCTGGTTTGTTGCTTTGCCTCTTAACCCAGGCTTAACTTTATTTATTCCCTTGTGCAGAAAGCTCTCTTTTTAAAGGTATGTGCTAGGGCTGAGCTACAACATAACCTCCTGTTTACAATAAACAGAAAATTCTTGAATTAAGAGAGTGTGTTAGGGCTGACCCACACCAAATAATAAAGAGGTATTTACAGTTCACAATCTTGGTATATACAATGGGATCAAATATCCTGCAAAAAGGTGTTATTCTAGTAAATCTTCCTTTATATATTACTTGGACATTTTTCCCGTAAAGCTTTTAATAATCTTTATTGTTTTGTATGTTCAGTGTTTTGATTACTATGTGCTATTGGGGGCTTTCTTTTTGGTCCAGTCTATTTGATGTTCTGTATGCTTCCTGCATCTTTTTCTTTAAAGTGAGGAGGTTTTCTTCTATTATTTTGTTTATCTTTTTATTCTCTGTCATGATTCATACTTTATTTATGGTTGGCTTTCAAATTATCATGAGGTAAGAAGAAATAATAAATATGAGGGAAGTGAACTCAACTGCAGTAATGTAATAAATAAAAATTTGAGATTTTTTTTTTATCTCAAGCAGAGGCTGGGACCCAGTAAATTAAGCATGTCAAACACAGGTCTATTACTATGTCATAGACTCTGCTGTATTCTCACTTTTAACAAGAATCTGAGGAATAACACATTTACTGCATTTGCTTTACTGGATCACTTTTATTGTGACTGTAGAGAGTTTAATTTATTTATTGTTAAGCTTTGTTTTATCTGCATTTTAAAATCTTGTTTTATTTTTATTTTTTTAAGTTGCATCCAACATGTGTAACTTTAAAGCCATTCCAAAACTCAGAAGTAAGTCTAGACTATTAGAAGTCACATTTCCACAACTGTAAATCTTCATTCATCTGAAGAAGAGAGAAACCATCCTTCTTTCAGGTGTGATGTACACTTAACATCTCAGCTCTCCATATAGGAGGCAGGAGGGTCTTAGGTAAAATGATTGCATAAGGCACAGTGAAACTAGCTCCAAAAATAGCTGAAGTCATCTACTACTCCCGCCTTTATTATTAGTCTCTTATAATAGTGATGCAGACTTATATTTCTTTTATATGGTTCAATGATTGAACAGGAAGGCATTTTTAACATTGAACACAACTAACTTATGTGTTTGTTATACCACAATTTAATTATCCACCAATTTACTGAAAGTATAGCTGCAATTGTGAATGAAATATTTTATTTGGGCCACAACAAGGGTATTATTCATCACAAATCAGCAAGAAGAAACCTTAAGACAATGATGATTCATTTCCCTTCAGGGGATTGGGTAGGTTTTTGGTTACTTTGTTGGGCTGAAGAGCGTTATTTTCATTGGGAGTTGGTTATAATATATTATTGGTCTTATTTAGAGACAAAACAAGGTTAGACTCAGAGACGTATTTCTTTTAATTTGTCTTTCATTCTTAGGTTTGGAGATAGGGGTTAAAAGAAAGAAGGAGAAATATAGAAATTATAGTGACAAGAGGACAAAAATTAGATTAGGAAATCTACTCCTCAACTTAGTGCCTTAATTATTATTCACAAGATTATTTTTAATTCAATGATATGCAATTTTGTATATATGTGCAAAATGTTTAATATTTGATACATTGGTATAGAATTCAAAAGTAATATTATTTTTCATACACATTATATATATATATATATTTCTACTCTAATATGAGGTATTATACCCATACAACTAAATTATAATACAAGGTTTACTTCCAATACTTTGAAAATGCTATTGCAGGCTGTTTATAATAGGTAATTATCAATATCATATCAATTATAATATATTTTTATCACAAGAATACACATCCTAGGTGTAACAGGTAGATGATACGATTCTACAGAAAGATAAGGTAAAATAGTTAGATAAGGTCTTCAAAAGCCTCAGACACCTACATAATATGGCATTTAAAGATATCTTTATCATTTTAAAGATTCGTTGAGAATGAGACTGGTTAAATCCTGGCAATACCCTCCTTATGGCAAGAACCTCTTTATGGAGTTGGCTTCAAATGTGGCAAACAAGCCACGGGGCAAAAATGTCCTTGCTTTTGCTATGGAAAGAATTCTCCTTAAAAAATGGGCAGGCAGAGACAGTGGCCAAATTCTGCCAAGACATTGTAAGCAGGTTCTCAATATTTCCTGCCTCACAGCTATGTCTGTTAGATGTATTGGGCCAGAAGGCTGAAGATGATGCTACAATGTTATAGAGAGTTCGTGTGATTGTTCAGGCAGCAAACTGTCTATGTCATATTATCATTTTGAAAGTTGTTAACCTGCACTTCCTGTATACTCAGGTAATTCATTTTATTTTTCTCAAGTTTCCAATGGTGTTGAAGACAAAGTAGCTTAGTTTTACAATGAAGCTTAGATGTTTACAGGTTAAGATGTTTTTAGGTCTATATAGATGTTTTAAGTTGATAATGATGAGATATGATAGATATTGATTTACATTCAGAATTTTAGATGCACCAAGATAGGAAAGATGTTTTCCTCAAGGTTGCCAAATACAAATAGCCAAAACACTATGACTGTAACATTTATATAATCCCTGATTTTTCATGGTTCTTCCTGCTCTAGATTGTTTTTTCTATATGTGTAATAATATAAATGTATATGTAAAAACAGTAAATAAAAATTTTCTCTAACCATGCCTATGCAGTCTGTGGACACGGATTATTTGCAACTCCTTGAGTTAAGTACCTGGGCATACAATTGCTGAGAGCACAGTCCGTTTTATTTTAATAAAATGTTTGCCAAGCTGTATTCCAAATGGTTGTGCCATTTTGTATCCCACATGCAAATAATAAGTGTTGTCCTTGTTCCATATGTTCATCAACATTTTGTGTTGTCAGTTGGATTTAACCATATTAATAGATGTATGGTAATAACTCATTGTTACTTAAATGTGTTTTTCCATGATGGTAATAAACAGAGGGTATATTTTCCTATATTTAGTTGCCATCTGTATCTTATTTCATGAAAAATATTCTTTAATGTAGTTGTAATTAGTAAATCTAATCCAAAAATCAATTTGTTATTGGGTAGTTTATATGTTGTTCAGGAGACATAAATACTTGCTTTACAGGACTGACCATATTTTCTCTCTTTGTTACTGTGAGTACCAAAATCAAAATATTGCACAATATATTCAAGGTTTCTGTCACTATTATCCATATGTGTCTATCTTATTCCATGCAAAGAATGTATAACATGTGAAACCATTGAGCTCGAGAAGTCCTCTTTTGAGTTGTAGGTCAGGATTGGGTTGTGTAAAAGACTTCCAAAACATTACAGGCTATTATTATTGTCCTTTTTTTTTCCTCTAAGAGGTGAAATGTAAGTCCCTTTGCCAAAGACATTTTACACTTCAAACACAGGGCCAGAATGCCCTGAGTGACATGAGTGCTTACTTTAGGAAGGCTAGCTTTTATGATGCCGCAGGACCCCTTTCAAGTTTCCAAGGGAGAAAAGCAACTTAGGTATGATACCTATAAACTTAAACAAACAAACAAACAACCCCCCCCCCAAAAAAAACAAAACTAACAAACAAAAAAAGAGACCAGGACAAACAAGACGTAATAACACCAATGGCACAGTGGTGACACACATGCTTCATGGGTAACTAACACCTCTCTAATTGCATTCAATACCTACTATTCAAATGTGAACTCATGCCTGGTGCTAGACACCTATCCAGCTATCCAGGACCAGTGAAATCAAGGCCTTTGAAGAAGAAAGTATATTCACTACTTCAGTAAAACATCATAATTCCTAACAATAACCTAAATAGTTATCCTAATAATCACAACTAAGCGTAGTACTCACCCTCATCAACAAAACTTCTCTTTGCAACATATAGAAACCATTACAGAAAACCACTATCAGTCAAAATGAAAAATTGTGGGGCCCATTCCCTGTGGATTCAGAATAACTCCCACAACTAAGTCTTCAGAATCATTGCAGAAGAAAGAACAGAAATATCATAAAATCTAGAAGACAGTGGGCGTGCTATGAGACAATGTCCCCTAGTAATTTCAGAAGCTATACCCAAATGTATCATAAGCGTTAAGCTTATGTTTAGCTTTAACATAAGCTTTAAAGGGACAACAGAAATAGTTGTGCTAATATGCACAGTGGCAATCCCAAGAGGCCTCCTCATTACAAAAAGAAACTCAGGCATATGAATAATGTCCAAGTGTAGAGAAATCATCTTTCTCAGGGAAGCTCACATCAGTATTTCATTCAGTATCATATGGTCAGACTTTAAAAGCATATACATAAAAATAATATTGTACAGAATGAACAGGCTGTAATATGTATTTATATATATTCCTAAATATATATTTCTAAATATATATTCATATATATATATATGTACATACACAGAAAGGATTTAAGAAAAAGAAGAAAGGAAAATGTTGTAATTATAATTTAAAAAATTGAGATATTAAAAATAATATGTATCTTTTTAGCCTTCCTGTGCTCAACTATAATTTTGATTCTGGGTCCTGAAAGAAGAGCTCCTAATCATTTCCCACACATTAATAGTGGGAGATTTCAACACCCCACTTTCACCAAAGGATAGGTCTTTGAAAGAAAAGCTAAACTGAGAAACAATAACACTAACCAATGTCATGAATCAAATAGGTCTAACAGATATCTACAGAACTTTTCACCTAAACAAAAAGGATTATACCTTCTTGTCAGCACCTCATGGAAACGTCTCCAAAATTGATCATATAGTAGGTCACAAAGCAAGCCTCAACGGATACAAGAAGATTGAAATAATACTCTATATCCTATCAGATCACGAAGGCCTAAAGCTGCACTAAAACAACAACAGATATAACAAAAAGCCTACACACACACAACTCTCTACTTAATGATGCCTGGGTCAGGGAAGAAATAAAGAAAGAAATTAAGGACTTCCTGAAATTCAATGTAAATGAAGAAACAACATACCCAAATTAGTGGGACACATTGAAGGCAGTGCTAAGAGGAAAATTCATAGGAGTAAGTGCTTTATAAAGAAACTGGAAACATCCCCTATAAGCAACTTAATGATGTATCTGGAAGAAGTAGAACAAAAGAAGAAGAAACACCCTAGAAGAGTAGACATCTGAAAATAATCAAACTCAGGCCTGAAATCAATAAATTAGAAACAAAGAGAACAATTCAAAGAATCAACAAAACCAGGAGCTGGTTCTATGAGATAACAAGATGTACAAACCGTTAGTCAAACAAATTAAAAGGCAGAGAGACATTATCCAAATTAACAAAATCAGAAATGAAAAGGGAGACAAAGCAACAGACACTGAAGAAATACAAAGAATCGTAAGATCTTACTTCAAAGGCATATATGACACAAAATTTGAAAATCTAAGGGAAATGGACAATTTTCTTGTTCAATTCCACCTGCCAAAATAGAAACCAGATCAGATAATCAAATTAAATAGCCCTATTTCTCCTACAGAAATAGAATCAGTAATTAAAAGTCTGACAACCAAAAAATTTTTAAAAAAATTTTAAAAAAATCCAGGGCCAGGTGGTTTCAGCATAGACAGAATTCTGCTAGACCAAAAGAGAGAAATGGATGGAACATTACCAAACTCATTTATGAGGCCACAGTCACTTTGATACCTAAACCTCACAAAGACCAAACAAAGAAAGAGAATTTTAGACCAATTTATCTTATGAATATCAACATACTCAATAAAATACTCATGAACCAAATACAAGAAAATCTCAACTATATATGATCAGGCAGGCTTCATCCAAGATGCAGGGATGGTTTCATATACAGAAATCTATTAATATACTCCACCATATAAACAAGCTGAAAGAAAAAAAACACATGATCATCTCCTTAGATACAGAAAAAGCATTTGACAAAATCCAACACTTATTCATGTTTTAAGTTTTAGAGAGATCAGGAATACATTGGACATACCTAAACATAATAAAGGCCAAATGCAGCAAGCCAATAGCCAATATCAAATTAAATGGAGAGATACTCAAGGAAATTCCTCTAAAATTGGGGACTTGGCAAGGCTGCCCACTTTCTCTATATCTCTTCAATATAGTTCTTGAAGTTATAGCTAGAGCAATAAGACAACAAAAGGAGATCAAGGGACCCAAATGAGAAAGGAGGAAGTCAAATTATCCCTTTTCACAGATGATATGATAGTATACATAAGTGATCCTCAAAATTTCAGTAAACAGTCCTACAGCTGATAAACACCTTCAGCAGGATGGCTGGATAAAAAAATAACTCAAAATGTCAGTAGCCTTCCTATATACAAATGACAATCATGCAGATGAAGAAATTAGGGAAATACACACTTCCCGATAGCCACAAGCAGTATAAAATATCCAGGAGTAACTCTAACCAAGCAAGTAAATGACTTGTTTGGGAAAACTTCAAATCTCTGAAGAAGGAGATTAAAGATGACATCGGAATATGGAAAGATCTCCCTTGTTCATGGATCAAGGGAATTAACATAGTAAAAATGGTCATCTTACCAAAAGCAATTCACAGATTCAATGCAATCCCTATCAAAATATCTACATAAATTTTAAAATACATTGGAAGATCAATTCTCAACATATGGAAAAACTAAAAACCCAGAATAGTTAAAAGAATCCATTACAATAAAAGATCCTCTGGAGGAATCTCCATATATGATCTCAAACTATACTATAGAGCAACAGTAATTAAAACAGCAATGTACTCACATAAATAGGATGGTTGATCAATGGAATGGAATTGAAGACCCAGAAATAACTCCATACACATATGGACACTTGATTTTTGACAAAGAAGCCAAATCTTTTCAATGGAAAAGGGATAACATCTTCAACAAATGGTATTGGTCTAGCTGGATGTCTATCTACATGGTGAAAAATGCAATTAGAGTCATATTTATCACCATGTACAAAACTCAAGTCCAAGTGGATTAAACACCTCAACATAAAACCAGAGACAGTAAATTTGTTAGAAGAAAAAGTGGGCGAAGAGCTTGGAACACATTGGCACAGGAGACAACTTCCTGAACAGAACTCCAACAGCCCAGGCCTTAAGGTCAACAATTAATAAATGGGACCTCATGAGGCTGAGAAACTTCTGGAAGGCAGGAGACACTGTCAACAGAACAAAGCGTCAATCTACAGGCTGGGAAAAGATCTTCACCAACCCTACTCTGACAAAGATCTAATATATAAAGAACTCAAGAAGTTAAATACCACCAAACCAAATAACCCAATTAAGAAATGGGGCTCAGAATTAGAGAATTCTCAACAGAGGAATACTGAATGGATGAGAAACTCTTAAGAAATGCTCAACATACTTAGCCATCAGAAAAATGCAAATCAAAATGACTCTTAGATTTCATTTTTCACACAACAGAATGGCTAAGATCAAAACTTCAAGTGATACCACATGCTGGAGAGGATGTGGAGATAGGGAAACACTCCATCATTGCTGGTGGGATTGGAAATTTGTACAACCACTTTGTAAATCAATCTGGCACTTTCTCACAAAACAGGGAATAGGACTACCTCAAGACCCAGCTATTCCATTCCTTGGAATACACCTAAAAGATTCTTTACCACACAACAGGATCATATGCTCAAATATGTTTATAGCAGCCTTATTTGCAATAGCCAGAACCTGGAAACAACCTAGATGTCCCTCAGTCAAAGAATGGATAAAGAAACTGTAGTACATTTGCACTATGGAATACCTTTCAGCAATTAAAAACAAGGAAATCCTGAAATTTGCAGGCAAATGGATGGAACTAGAAATGATCATAATGAGTGAGTTCACCCAGAAGCAGAAATACTCAAATGGTATATACTCACTTATAATTGGATACTAGTCCAAAAGAGATGTCCCAGGAAAGTCTTCACCTACCAGGAGATTGGGATAGATGTGAGGACATCCTATTGGGGCTCTAGATGAGGGAAGTATGGGAGAATGGGGAAACAGAAGCATCCAGAGGGTCCTAGATACCTACAAGAACATCATTAAGGGTGGGCCTGGACCCAGGGGGTCTGCTCAAACTACTGCACCAACCGAGGACAATACATGACATAAGCATTGAACCCCTATTCAGATCTAGCCAATAGACAGGACAATCTCCACAATTGTGTGGAGAGTGGGAACTGACTCTGACATGAACCCTGGTGCCCCATATTTGACCACTTCCCTTTGGTGGGGAGGCCTGATGGCACTCAGAGAAAGAATAGGAAGGCTACAAAGATGAGACTTGATAGGCTGTGACCATATGGTGGGGGAGGAAGTCCCCTTCTCTCACAGACCTAAAGCAAGGGAATAGAGGAGAAGAGGGAGGGAGAAACAGGAAGATACAAGTGAGGGAATAACAATTGAGATATAATCTGAATATATCAATTAAGTTAAAAATTAAATTAAATTAAAATAGAGCTCCTAGATTACCCATGGCCTCAACCTAGATATAAAGAGACTACCATGTTGAATTCTAATTCTACCTGGATGAGTAATGTTACATAGGATGTATATTTTCTCAAATATGAAAATGATCTTCAAAATAAAATTGGATTCTGCAGCATTGCCATCTCATCTCTCTTTATTGCTTATTACTTTTAGCACCTGATTCTATACCGCACACTTCTCTTCTTTGTTGTGCTGTATTTGTATGTAGCCTTCCATCTGGCTTTTCTCCAGTGTTCTGTTGAATTTGCAGTGATTGTCAATTTGAATGAAAAGTTCACACACACACACACACACACACACAAATTATTCTCAGAGACATTGTGTAATTAACACGTATGCTTTACTTTATAAGACTGCAGAAAGTAAAACTTCATCCAGAAAACAATATAATAAGATTCAGTAATAACAATGAGAAGGAAATATTTCAAGAGAAAGATGATCTTGACTACTTGATAAAACTTTTTTTTAACAAAATCTAATGAATGGTTTGTAGCTAATAATCCTTTATGTGATATAATTTGATCATGTTTTCCCCTTTTTGAACATGAAGTTCCAGGATCAATGTATGTACCACGGGTCTTCAGTGAGAATTTCATTGTTCTATATGGAGTTGTTTACTACAGTGTCAGTTGCCGATGATCAATTACTGCCTGGAAATATTAAATTGAATTTTTCAAATAGTCATAAATTTTAATGTATGTATAATTCTGAGTATTACAATGAAATCTTAAACAGCACATGCTTTTCATCTATGGCATAATTAATCACTTTGTGTACTATATCCCAAATATGTGCACTACCCTCTCAGAAGTCACTAACTAGTTTTTTTCTTCTATCAGTTCTATTGGTGCATTTCAGCAATGAGTTTAAGAGACATTTATTTTATTTAAGGATGGTGCTGTGGTGAGGTTAGAGAATAATTATAAGAGATCATGAAAAGGAAAACACATGAACTCAGATTTATACCTCAATATTGCAGGGAAAAGGGGACTAGGATCCAGAACACATAGAACTTGGTACTTCATGTGAGTCAGGAATTCACTAGAAATTTAGGAACATATGTCTATCTGGGAAATGAAGATCAGTCCAACATTAACTAGTAGATCAACAAAGGAAGTATCTACTGCTACTGTGTATCTTATGTTGCTAACTTCTAGTGCTAGCAGTTTCATTATATAAACATGGCATAAAGGAACCAAACTGCTAGACATTCTTATTTCTGTAATGGCATGGTATTGTGTCAAATATTTTATGAAAGTATTAGTTCTTATCACTCACAGTAGGCTAATGTTTTAAATAGCAGTGAGAATGGTTTATACTTTCAGACATTGCTTTCAACTGTATAACTAAGAAATACTAATATTGGTAATAAAAAGTAATCCACTATGGTCTATTCTTCCTAATTTACTAATGGTGAAAAGCATTAGTCCCAGGATTAGAAATTTAGCACTTTTGTTGTGAAAACAATAGTTTATAACAAGCTGCTTTGAAAATAAAAGGTATATTTCAGAGTCATTTCTCCCTCAGGAATGCTTAACTTTGAATAGCAGTAGATTTATAACTGATCACAGAGTAAGGAAAGCCTTTCATAACTCCTTGTGTTTCTTCACTGATTTATGACATTAAAGTCACATGGTACATAAAAAAACCTCATTGGCACTTAGATAACCTTGCAACAGTTTTCTATATACAACATTATAGTGAACTCTTCCAAGAAAATATAGCTGACCATACACTTTAATGGCTTTTAATGGATGATCATTGATTAAATAAATGTCTTCTTTCAGTGCTCATCAAGACCATAAAAATGATTTAAATATGAAGAATTGAGACCAGGAAGTACTGAAATTCTCGATCAACATCAGAACAAGCATTGCTAAAATTCAGTACTTCATGCATGCAGATCAAATTGACTCATACTTTCAACACCTACACATTCACACACGGGCTTGCATGCACGACTAACACTCACCTTAAATAAAACCTCTGTTCTAAATAAAACCTATTAAGGCCAATATTCATAATTAAATATTATTCATAGTTAAGAAGTAGTTTTAATTGGAAAACATAGTCTCATCATTTTGCTAGTAGAATAGGAATATTCAGTTGTTCACTAATAAGTATCACAACAAATGTGTATGTGCGTGTGTGTGTGTGTGTGTGTGTGCATATGAATTGACCAATGGTTTCATAAGGTTATGCCAAACAGCTGTTCATTTGGAATGAAAATTAATTTTTAATGCAGAAGTAAAACAAATAGGCTTCATTCAATAAGCACAATGTCCATTATGCATATTAACTACTTTAGGCATTTACTACTATAATTTGTGTCATTTTGGTGCAGGTATGGGATAGGTAGCTCTGTCCTTTATTATTTTAATAGGGCAGGCTATTGCATATATAACTATTTTTTAAAGTAACTCTGCTTTTATGCTTTTGACATGGAATCTTCATTGGCAAACCTAGAAACATTTTGATACCAGTGCTATACATAGTCACCTCTAAGACAGAGAATTCTCAGAAGATATTTAACTAAAAATACAGCTCAGCATCCTAAATCTTACAAGAAACAATTTGATCTGTAGATCATAAGGCATCCACGTGAATAAAGAAATGCCACATTTTCACAATCACAATGAAATTGATGTAAAATAGCCTATGAAGTACATCCCAACCTGTATCATTAAGGAAGTTTCCATTATTCAACATTTTGGTCCAGTAAATAGTAAATAATTATTTTCAATTATTGTTACACGATTAAAACACTCCACTCACTTACTTAAGCATTGTGTAATTTTAAGGACAAAATGCCTGTTTGTATATTGCTAACACTTTGGCTATTATTTCTACTTGGCTTGTGAGGTGAGTTTCATTCTAACATTTCTACCACACGACTTGATAGGGATGCATTGTATTCTGTCAGTCTAGCTTCTAGATGTAATTTTCCTATTACACACCTCATAGACACAGGTTTTACAAGAGTACTGCTGATAAACTGGTTTAATAACCTGTCACTTAAGTCAGACCCAGCGACTTGGACCACACTGCGTCTGGAAGTTCAGGAGCAGTGGAAGCAGCAGTCTGGCCTGATTGTCACTTTATTTCTCTCTGTCATTAAGTAACAGCCCTTCTTTCAGAATTCCATTACCAAATTCCATATGTCCTTGTCTGCCTTTCTAGTACTTGGATTACAAAAAGCACCATGTGGGAATTGCTAGCATTGTTCTTGGTGTAATTATTCTATTGAAAACTGGGTGCTATTTTGTTTTGAAGATGCAGGAGATGTAATAAATCATGATATCTCTCAATGACACTTTCAGGTGAATATGCTTATTAGGCCAGACAACTGTATCACTGAATGTTATTTACCTCAGATTCTGACATATCGTGCCAGATGTTGAATTTAAACTCTGACTCAGTGATTGCAGCTTAAAACTACCTTGCCATTTTACAAAGCATCTGTTACAGGTACCAGTCCTGTAAAACATGAGCAACAGAGTGTTAATGTAAGCAATTGCAAAGAAGAGCTTAAAGTCATTACTCTGGCAAGTTCAGATAGCATGAAGGCTAAGGCAAGTCAGAACAGAACCTGCTATATTAAATGGAAGCATTTCTAGATTAGTATTTCAGCATACACGTATGTGACATATGTGAATTTAACTAATATTGCACAACATAAATATCCTGAGTTCATAGTAATGTATATTAAAATATAAAATATATTATTATAGTTAATTATAATATTGACTATATGATAAATAACAGATTTAATACATATTAAAATGAAATATAACTGTTTATGTTGGCCTTTACAAAACATATTTATGAATTACTAAAATAATTATGAATTAGCATGTTTGTAGTAAAGTATACTTTCAATATGGTAAAGTGTCAATTACTCAAAATTATATATATAGTTCTAAAATAAACCCTAAACCCTAAACCTACATTTTCTAAATTAGAAAACCTAACTAAGTGAGGTTTTAAAATAGTGTTTTTTTCTGAGAAAACACATAAAATAAATTTCTGAATTTTAAGTTAAATTAAATATTTGTATATTTACGATAATTTGGGATTCTCCTTTAGTATTAATGTAGAATTTTGAGTGTTTCACATGAAAATTGTCTATTAATTAGCTTTTGATAACAAAATTTTTAAATTTTTTTAATTAAGTAAATTTTAGTTATTGGCAGAGGCAGACAGATCATTGCTCTGTCAAGGACAGCCTGGTCTACAAAGCAAGTCTAGAACAGCCAAGGGTACACAGAGAAATGCTGGTCTCAAAAACAAAAAAACAAAAAAAATATTGTAAAATGGAACAAATATTTTGAAATTTTGGATTAATTCTTGTCCAATAAAAAGCAACAGAACAAAATTATCAGTTTAAACATCATGCCATCCTTCAGGCTTTTATATGATTGTTCAAAGACTGATTGCTCTTTAGTAGAACAGCTTCATGCCCATAACTTAGAAAGTAAGAAATCTGTTACTTTTATTAATATAAAATATTTGTATGTTTCCATCATTAGGATAATGTTTTTATGAGAATAGAGTGGAGCACAGAATAGAATTTGAATTGCTGTTTTTCTTCAGCTTAACACACTGCTGGTGCTGCTACTGTTGCTTTCTGGGAGGTTCATCTGAGTTGTTACATGTGTCTCTAGTTCTGTTTCCCAATGTCACAGAACTAGTTAGTGATTCAACAGGTTATGGTTGTACAGGTCCATGTCATGCGTAGCACAACTACAATAGCATGACCTTGGTCTGCTCTGGTTCAGTTCCTTTGCTGTCCTCTCTGTCTCTTTGACCCATATTCATTCTCTGTCTCTGTCTCTCTCTTCCCTTGCTAAGGATTCTATCCTAGGATTACTATTTCTGTGATGAAACACAATGTCTAAAGCAACTTATGGAGGAGAGGTTTTTTTGGCTTACACTTCCTATCACTGTTCATTATCTACAGAAGTCAGGACGAAAGCTCAAAAACAGCAGGAACCTAGAGGCAAGAGCTGACACAGAGGAGTGGCTTGCTTTGCAAGGCTTGATCAGCATGTTTTCTTATTGAACCCAGGACAACCAGGCCAAAGATGGGTCCACTCACAATGCCCTGGGCCCTCTCACATCAATCTCTAATTAAGAAAATGCCCTATATGTTTGCCTGCAGCCCAATTTAATGGAAGCATTTTCTTAATTGAGAGTCCCTCCCCTCCAATGACTCCAGCCTGTGTCAAGTAGAATAAAATTAGGCATCACAGGGTTACTCTAGAAATAATAATAAGACTATATACTAACACAGTGGACATTTGGATTTTTAAAACATAATTCAGCGCTGAAGAGATGGCTCTGTGGTTAGAGTGCTTGCTGTTCTTACAGAACATGGCCTAGGCTTGCAGCACCAGCATGGTGACTTATAATCTTTTGTAATTCTAGTCAAGCACTCCAACACACATCCTGGCTTACTGGGACAAAATCAAATGCCCATACACATAAAACAAAAACACATATTCTTAAAGAAGTCATATCGGCTAGTAAGTAGATAGTTTCCTTATAGGGCACAAGGAACCTGGGATTTCCCATATTCATCATTATACTCAAACTAAAATTTTAATAAATTTTAAAAATACTCAATTATTTCATCTAAAAATGCTTATCACCCCCTTCTGTGTTTAATATCGCCTCATTATCATGTCAGCTTAACTTTATGAGTATAGCAGTAAACAGGTAAGATGTGAATTACAGATTTACTCAATGAGTACTGTGATGGATGAAATAATTTCAGAGAAAAATCAATACCAAAAACAATTACTAAAATAATTTAATTGGAACATAGATTAAGAGGAAAGAACTTTAGAAAGGGAAGGTAAATCTCTGAGTTAGCCCTCAATTTGTCTTACAGGCTTAAAAATCTTCTGCTTTGCAACAGCCAGGGGTAAAAATATTGCCAGGAGATTAAATCTTACCAAAATCTGATGGTGAACTAATTATTAGGTATTTGAAGAAAGGATTAATTGTCACCATGATGAGAACAGTACAAGGCGGTAGGAGGCTAGAGAAGAATATTTTGAAATTTGAAAGAACTCAGATATTTTTCCCTTTGAGGCCAATGGTTCTGTCACAATATTGGAAAAAAGAAAAGCACACAGGAGTGACATGTTCAAGTAGATCTGCATCGAAGCGCGGGAAGGCAGAAGCACTGCACAGCCCTCGGGGGAGGTGCGAACTGAAGCACATGCGTGGCCACACAGAATAGGTTGAAGCTTATCTGAGCATAGTATGGGCTCTAGGTTTTGGTTTAATTTTAACCAAACACCATGAAACTCTTTTTTTCCTATCACAATGACTGCTGATACACTGACTCTAATTGCTGCTACTTTATCCTTTAGTATATTTAATAAAATTTAAATTTCCTCATATCTGCTAAGATTTTGAACTCTGATAAATTACCAAAATAAAATAAAATGAATCTTACCTGCACTATATTACTCAGAAGCACTCTAGCTTACTACCTTACTGAAGAATCCCCTTGTAATTTCCTCACATTCAAGTTTTAATAAAAGGGCATGCTTTAATAGATAATGTCTCATATTTTATTTCCATTTAACTATACTTTCACAACATTTGAAAGCATCACTATTCTTCCCAGTCTCTAAGGGATGTTGGTACTTGAGATTACCATGCTTGTTTTGAACATACACAGACCTTGATTTGTACAAACCTCATTTTTCTTTTCTCATCAGTCCCAAGTACATGTAATATGCATAGAATTTACCTTGGACACAGTCATCAAGCCTGTTTTATTTCTTAAAGATCAACTTATTGTCTTGTCTCTCAATTTAATGTAAGTTAATTTAGGACTACTTAGAAAGCATTAATTTAAAAGAAGGAAGAGACACATTGTCTGGTGTTCACCACAAAGATAAGATTTAACGGTACTTTCTTCTCTTGTTCAGGATCATTTCATATGGTTTAATATCTAGTATTTTTCTTCCAAGGCTTCAATGGTTTTTGCTTGTTTGTTTATTTGTTTTGTTTGATTTTATGGCTTTCTTATTTGTTTCAACAAATATTCCTCATGTGACATATTTCTTGCACTTCTTACCAATGAAAATAGAAAAAGTAGAATTATCTAAACACACATTTTCTTCAATGAAAGAAATTAACATTGGTTTTCCATCCAGAAGGCTGTGAGTGGATGGATTAATACCTGGTAAATTGTACTATTCTGTAAAGGCAGCCTTCATGGAATCTCTGACTCCTGAGCACTGTTTCTCAGTCAACAGAGTTTATTCTTGTCAGAAAAGTCACAGGTGCTTTGCTATAGACATGCACTTTGCCAAGGAGTTTTGCTCTAGCCACCTCTAAAGCTTTGTTTTGATAATTGTGACTTGGAAATAGTTTTTCAAAGTTTTACTGTGTGGAAATGTATAAACACAAATAAAAACCACAAAACAAAAACAATCAAACAAAAAATGACCAAGAAAAGCCCAGTTGGTCATACTCCAGAAGTGTTTGACCCAGCACCAGCTAAATCATGCTGACCTGTGTTGTTTCCCTGCCAGCCATCATACTTGCAGTAACCCAGTTCTTTAAATGTACAGAATAAATATTATATCTCCTAGGAATGTCATAAGCTACACCATGAAGTCTCACCAACTTGACTGTCTACACAGAGAGGTAAAAACAACAGCAAACATACTAATGTAGACAGGGGAAATCCTATGAGACCTCACCAACACACAAAGAACTAGAATCCTCTAAGGAATGCTGAGAGCTGGAGAAATAGTCTTCCCAAGGGAAAAGCATACCGACTTACACTCGAATAGCAAATAATGGCCTTGAAAAAATTCATAAAAGTAACATTATACAGAGTGAGTAGATTATATTTACATACTTATATATTATGTATTTATGTGCTTGTATATACCTATGCATAATACATTAACAATTAATGAAAATAGAAGTCATATTTTGAAGGGAGCAAGAGGAGTAAGTTTTAGAAGGAAGAAGGGAATGTGATATTAAACAATATCAAAATTATAATAAATAATTCAAAACAAAAAGTATAACCCTTTTCCAAACTCTCCTCTTTACCATAAAATGACCCAATGTTACCTTTTTCTTTGCACTATTGCTAAAGATCATTCCATATCTTAGGTACAAATTTTCATACTGACTGAATAACTTTTATGGCTGAAAACCAAATAAAAAACCATGTCAGTTGTTTAGATACTGTGGTAGTTTTAATGAGAGTGCAGCCCATACATTCGTATATTTGAGTACTTGGTCCCCAGTTGGGTAAACTGTTTGGGAAAGACTAGGAGGTTTAGTCTTGTTAGCACAGATGGGTCAGTAGGTTGGGTAATGATGTTTGTGCCATTCTCAGTTTGCTGTCAGACTACTGCTTGTGAATGAAAATGCAAGCTTTCAGCTGCTGCTTCAGCTGCCTGGTTCCATGTCTTTACTCAACCTGTATACACTCTATGCTTTCAGAGTAAGCTCACTTAAACTATTTACTTTATAAATTGCCTTAGTCATTATGTAGTTTCACAGAATTAGGAAAATAAGACTGGTAAGAAATTTTCTTTATCAAATATGAGATTGTATAGAATATTAGTGTTCAGCTGTTTAGGTAGGCTACTGAGAAACAGAGTTCTAGTTGTGTAGAAAGTGAAAAAATATTTTGCTGAACACATAGTAGTTTCTGGTTAGTTAACAAAGAGAGTATGAGAAATGTAGATACATGTAAACTAAGAATTTCTGACTAGACTGTTAATTTTGCACCACTGTACACACACACACACACACACACACACACACACACACACACACACACACAAGAAGGAAAGCTTCATTTGTTTTTGATTTCAGAGAGTTTGGTAGGTGGCCTCTTGCTACTTTGATTCTGTAATCATGGAAAGGCAAATTCTGAGGTAAGAAGTGTATTGTGGGTTAGTGCAGCGTGTCACCTCACCATGGGCAGTTGGTGGAGCAGGAGGCATGATGTTAATAGGGGTTTTAATACGCTCTTCAAAAGCATTCAGTTAATGATTTACTTTGTTCCTTGGGGTTCTCTTATTCTTTTGCCTCCCTGTAATGCTGTCACATGCTGGAACCTAGGCTTCAACTGAGGAACATGTAAGGAACATCAATCTATAAGCTATAATATAAATTTTTGTTTTTACTCTTAAGCGGAGAATCAAATTCCACTTTAGTCTTGCAAGGTAAGTACTTTATCAACATAGACTATGTATATTTGAATTTTTAAAAATATCTAAAGGTATTGGATAGTAATCTAAGGCGTGGTGCTACAGTCATGCTAGGAGAGAGTCAGGATTGAATAAAATACATAAGAACAGTGTGTCCAACTTATCAGTGAACACTAATCTTTTGGCTTTTTTAGGGTGAATCTGTAATTTTCATCAAGAACTTTCAAATGAAAGAAAAAGTATTACTATAATTATAGAAAAAAACAAAAAGACAGTTTTAATCTGTCTATTATTTCTTTCTAAGATTCCTTGAAGGAGGTTTATTTTATCTGGTGAGCAAGACATATTCCAATTGTATTTAACAACACATGGTATGTATTTGGGTGACAAGCACAGCGTTATGAGCCTGTAAAGGACCTTACAAGCAAAAACTTCATGCCATGCTAAAGCATTAGCATTTCTATTCAGTTTATTTCAATTATAAATATCCATGAGGAACAAGACAGCGAAGCTTGGATGAAGCGCTGGTTTTGATAATAGGAGATAAGTGTTGGAAATAATATTTAATAGTTTGACTCAGGAAGTTGTAATAGCAAAACACTTTGAGGGCAATCAAAAGTGCTTCAGACAGCATTTGACGTTTCTGTTGTCATAGTAGGACATAATGAAGGAGAGCTTTCATATTAATTCTGTCAGAAATTCAATACGTACTCTTAAACAATAATGGTGCACTGACAAGTGAAACCATTCAGACTCCATGATTGTCTTCATGCACACAGCAAGAAATAAAAACAAGACCAGAAAATGGTGAAAGTGAATTCATGAGCGCAGTGTTCAAATAGTAGACAAACAAATCTGATAACTATCACCATTTGAATGGTGGGTATGAAATAAGAAAACAGATCAATTAGAAACAGCATGGAAAATTAGCAGGGACAAGAACAGAAATCAGGCATATACTTACCTCAAGGATAAAGATTAGTAGTGACAATCAACATTTCACTGTGTGGAACCCCTGATGTTATTTGTAGCCTGTATGTATTTCCTGTCTTTTGATTTTCCATTTCTCTAATATCAGAAGTATCCTTTTATTTGCAGGTTAAATAGAATTACTTAGTCAGTATAAGTGCTAGCTTCCTTTGTATCTCTATGATAAATACCCTGACTAAAACTGCTTGTTCGGATCAGAGCTCATCAATGGAATCCAAAATAGGAACTCAAGGAAGGCAGAAACCTGGAGGCAACTGAAGACTGTTAAAGAATGTTGTTTGGTGGCTTGTTCCTCATTGATAGCTTAGCCTGCTTTCTCATAGAACCCAGGAACATCTGTCATGTGACCTTTTTACAATGGACTGGGCCTCCCAACTTTATCATTGATCAAAATTGCACCATGAACTAGGCTACAAGTCAGTCTGATAAGGATATTTTCCCAGTTGAAGTCCTCTGTTCCCAGATGATTCTAGCTTTTCTCAAGTTGCAAAGAATTATCCACACTAGAGTTAGGAAAATAGCATCACATATATTTATAACTAAATATAAGATAATTCACCTGCTTATACATTGCATACCTACCCTTGGTCAATGGGACTAATATCAGATTTGTTTTGTTAATATTGGAACAATATAATTACAGGTCTATATCACCAAGTCTGACAGAAGATAATTTTAGAAAAGACTATGACATTCAATTTTTTAAGTAAACAAGGAGGAGGAGGAAGAAGAGGAGGAGGAGGAGGAGAAGCAAGTTTTAATTGGATATTCTTAGTATTCTAGAGTTTCTTGATATTATTACTTGGAATTGCATAAACTTCAAATACCTCCCTGTCTTATTTTCTTCACAGTAAAATCTATAAATAGACAATGTCACAGATTTGTTTGTTTTTGTAATTGGCTCCATCTCTAGGCAGTACATGATTATGTAAATGTTTTAAACTGTGATGCATCCTCCTTATCTTTATAAGTGATTCTTTTATTCTCAAGTCAAGATGAATAAGCATAAGGTGACATTAAGGACTTAATGGCAAGTACCGTATCAGTGTTCCTGACCTCCACTTTATATACAAAATTAATCTTTCAAACAGTGATAGCCCTTGCTTAATGTACTGGCCAGCAAGAGTCATCTGGAATTGTTAATATGATCAACAGTAACTTGAAAGTTAACTGAGTTTATATTTTTTAACCCTTGGAGAAATTTTAAACCCATGAAAGAACTTTTAAGATGGCTGAAGACAGAAAATTTGACCCACATTGTCCCTAATACTGTTAAATGAAATACAACATTCCATTTAAAGAACTAGATAAATTAATTCTATAATATTTTATTCTAACATAAGTATTTCTATACTGGAATATAAATAGGAAAAGAAACAGCTGCAAGACAAGTTTGGAAAGCTAAAGTCAAAATGTGTCACACATAAAATGTAGTCTGAATAATTTATCCATTTTTGTAGTGACATTTGTACAACCATAATATTTTCAAGCAAAGATATAGCTGGTAATGTTTCCAGTTACAGATAGATTCTTCAGTCTCATAGCAGACATTGCAGGCGGGTCTCTCTCTGTGTGGAAATGTGTACATGCCCGTGTGTGCATGCATGGGGGTGTGGACTAGGGGTGCGGCAGCCCAGTATGTCCTAAGTTAGTCTCCATTTGCTATTCCTTTGTTTCTCCCCCCACACCCGGGTGGTAGGGCCATTTGTCTTTGTGTCTATTTCTCATTCAGCTCCAGACTTTTACAAGATTTTTAGTGTTGAGGAAGGCAGATGAAGGGAAAGGAGGAGGACATGGAGATGAAGGAGACGATTAAACTGGAGTTGAAGAACAGAGCCCCAGAGGAGGTGACAGAGTTAGTTAGTTAGTCCTTGATAATTGTTTGTGTGTCAGTGGGGAGAATAAAGGTCTGAGTGACACTTTTAAAGAACTGGAATTTCTTAATATGGCAAATGAGGAACTAAGTTTGAGCTAGAGCAGCTGAGGTAAACCACCTAGCCAGAGTTCAGATAAACCTCAAAAGAGTGAGTTTGCTGAGCAGTAAGTCTCTGAGGCTGAAAATATACTGGCATCAGATTAGATTGTATGGAGGCTACAAGCTTCTTGGACTAGGCTTAGGTTAACAAACAAAGGCAATAAGCTTCCAAGATGAAAAATACATCAGAAAAATAAAACACACTTTTACACTTGGTCTTTATTGACACCTCATTCCATCTTAAAAACAGAGCTATATTAAAATTCTAGGTTAAGGCCCAAATATGAAAGAGGGTATTTAACATTTGCCTTTCTGAGACTGAGCTCCCTCACTCAGAATAGATTTTACCAGTTTTTTCTATTTTTCTCTTTCTGTTGCTCAAAGGCTCTCTGTAGGGTATTGGAGGAAAAAATCATCAACATCACACTAGCATTAAAAGCTGTATGCTGTAGTAGTAAAGTGTCATGCAAGACATGCCCACTGGTACAATTATGCACTGAACGATTGTCGTATAACCCATTACTTCCAGTTTGGGAGTAAGCCCTGCTCTACAGAAGAAATCCATGCTGGGCATTATAAAAGTGGGCAAAGCATAAGAATTGAAATATAACAGGTCCCATGATGGAACACGCTACTAGTGTTTTGCCAAATTAACATGCAGTTAAACTGTCTTCCAAATATTCATAGACTAGTATATCTCAGCATTGATCTGAGATGCTCTTTCCATACTAACAATACCCAAAGTAGGGATTCATAACTATTCCAGAGTGCTGAAATCAAGTGATTTCTAAATCCTCAGTCCCAAAGGAAACACCATCATGGTCACCACTTTTAAAGGCCAGGGAACATCTCAGAAAAGGCATGGAGAGAATGGGGAAACCCACGGATTGGAGGTGTATGGTAGGTGCTGTCACATGGATAGTGCATTGCAATTGAAATCATAAACATAGTTGTTTGGACTGTCTTCAGTGGCAAAAAAAAAAAAAAAAAAAAAAAAAAAAGAAAAAAAAAAAAAAAAAGAAAAGAAAAAGAATAAAAGAAACACATGTAGGAGGGTGGTTAGGAAGAGAAAGGCGTTGGTATGAGTCATAGGGAGATGAGAGAGGTTAAGATGAATTTGATAAGATCACTGTATACATATATTATAGTGTCAACAAAAGCATGTATGGTATGTGTATGTGGGGGGTGGCTGTATATTATCTTCCAAATTCTTAGCAATGATTTAAGAATAAAATAAGTAACCTGTAAAAATTAATTATATTTTTGTTAATTAAACACTTCATAAGATATATTTGATTATTCCCACTAAATCCCAATACTTCTCATATCTACCATATCAATCCCCACCTTCTTATCCACCCAATAATGTGTTAGGTTCATTCTCCCCCCCAGCTCATTAAGTCTAGTTGCTGTTTCCCAACTACCCTTGGGAATGGAGCTTGCCCTAGTGTGGTTGACCCAGCAGTGCATGTTGAACATGTTTGATTCTCTCCCTCGCAGAAATTATCAAATGGCAGTAACACCTCATCTAGTGAAATGGTTTCCCACTTGTCCACCTTTATGCCAACTTACAAGACATAATTGTGTTTCATGTAACATTGGCATAATTTTATACATGCCATCATATTTGCTTTGAGCTCATATGTGCAACTATCATGTTTGTCCAGAAAATGCTGTTTCCTTATCTCGTCTTTCACCTTTTATCTGTCTCTTACTAAGTTTCTGCCTCCTCTTCCTCTACCCTTAAAGGGAAAGGTATGATATGCAGATAACTTCACATTTGTATTTCCTCTTCACCTTGGCTCATTGGCAGTCTCTGCTTTAATAGACTTTATTATAACAAAATACATGCAAGACGCATAGATCAAGGACACATCAAGCCAGCACTTACTTAGAAGGTTCATCTCTATTGGATAACTCTCATAGTCTTAGAAGATGATAAGCCATGGTACCAAAGGTAAAAAGTAACCATCACTCTCACCCAGCTATGGTACAATAATGATTCACCTAAGTGAGATAGTGACACAAATATTATGGAAGGAATCAATCACTTTCTGATTGAGTCTAAGGATTGTTCTATGAGATAGAACTCATTAGGTCATAGCCCTATTAGAAAACATATTACTGTTACTCTGTTAGATAGACAAGGCATTAAAATGACTTCTAATGATGTATTGTTCTCCTCATTGAACTGTGCATCTCTCAAATGAACCTACATAATTTTTTCTTGAAGTAGACAATTTGTAAAGAAAACATTTTAATAGTAAAGGAATACTAGATTTCCTTATTAGCTGTAGGAATTAATAGCTTTTCATAATAAAAACAACCAACTATGAATATTTAAAAGTCTCCTTTAAAATGAATAAATGTCTAGGCTAAATCTTATAAACTAATTTTAGATATTGAAAAGTTATAATTTCTGTTGAGTTAGAACAACTATTTCTTCTATTTGACCATAATATAAGGGCATTTTTTGTTAAAAATAAACAATTGAAAAGGAAAGGGAAAGTTGTCATTATTCATAAGTAATGTTAATATTTCTTTAGAATAATTTAAATTATTACTTTCATGAAAAATGAATAAGCAGAAATCAAATTATATCTCCATATTCTTGACACAATGAATATATGTAAATTCTAGAAAGGAACTAGACTAGGGGGCCATACAGGTGATTTAAGGTTAATGTGAACACTGTGAAGAACTTCTGCATCTAAAAGAAAACTTGGATTAAAGGTTTATGTACTAATTAACCCCTATCAAAGCTATAATACAAAAGATATTGTTATATTGCTTTTTCAGTCGTTTTCATTTGACCATCAAGGAGTAAAGAACGGCTTTATGATTCAAACCTTCTTAAGGAAGAATGTGGTTCAAAGTTCTAAGAATAGGTAAACATTTTGCATTTTATTTTTTAACAAGTTGAAAAATAAACATTTGCCCTGAGCAGCTAAAGGGCTATTTTACACAGTAGTAAAGATAGAGCGGGCCAATGAAAAAAGTCATCCAAAGTAAGGTGAGAATGAGAATATGACTTTGAACAAAACATTAGAGGGGGTTGTTCTGTTTACCTATATAAGTCATGCAAATTTTATCATGTAAATGGGTTACGTGTTTTCTTTATTATTTTTCATGCTGTTTAACAAGAGACTTGTAATGAATTACAATGAATATTTTCTGGATGAAGTGTCAACATTTACATGTATGTTCATGAGTATATAAAGCTGAAAACATAAATTTTAAAAAGGTGAATTGTTATTTTCTGAGACTTGTTTACATTTTTAATAGAATTGATACCATTTAATTGGATAATTCACCACTCATTAAGTAAAATTTGTGCACTGAGAGCAGATGCTCTAAAAAGTAGACAAACTATTCAGAACTCAGAAATATGATCAAGATAGAAGAAATTTTCTTTTGATGATTTCTAGGATACCATTGGAGTTATTTACCTCAGAAAGCTATAGTTATTTCCCTTTAAGATGTGTATTACCATAAATTATGTCAGTGATGAGAGGAACATAATTAAATTCTTACTTTGAATATAAGAGATAATTTTCAATGCAAGATGACTGTCCTATTTATAGATGAATTAATTGGAACTAAGGAACAAGGAACTAAGGAATGTATCTGCTAAAAGCAAATGATCCAGATGGAGGAGATTACCCAGAGACTTCCAGAGACCAATTAAGGGTCCTGGTAAATACTGTGCATATTTTGCTGGCTGTGAATGAATGCAAATGGAGACCTGATTATCATTCCGACTGAGAACATTACATAATCGCTCCATTGACTGTACTTACTTGCTCAATGCTCATGTTCAATTTAAGACATGCATTATCCTTACATAAAGTTCTCAGCGGCTACTATTCTGGCATTGTAATGGACTTTCTCTTACAAATGATTAAATTGCTCATATTTTTTCAGTGAGCATTTAAGGTCATAGAGTACATTTGCAAAATATTCGAATTCAAATATACCACTGACTTATGTTCAAAGAGGAACAGATCGTCTATTTATGACTGCTGGCATCTATCCGGTGTCATGATATATTAAAAACTAATTTAACGGAGAATAGATTTCATGTTCATCAATAGTCTTTAAAATGGCCTTGAGCTATTGTTACAAGCACAAGTAAGACTAAAATCAACTTTTCGTTTGCTCTTTTATAGAGTACAGAATCACTGACATGGAGAATTATTAATGACAATTCTGGCAGATGAGAAAATAACGTAGTTATATATGACTGTTGATATTCTGAAGGCCACTGGGCTTTCATAATTAGAAAAGAATACTGAAAAAGGCAGATATTCAAAACACTATAGGCAGATTTGTAAGGATAATTGTTAAATCCACGGGAAAAGCTGCCTCCTATCAACTAAAATATTTACTTACAATATCTTTTATGTCATACCCTGCATTTCCCTTTCCTTCCTATATAGGTCACTTAAAATGATCATGTGGTCAAACCACCTTCCAAGCATTTGTACTTTTAAACAATATGATTACAGAAAAACACAACCAATCAAAATGCAAAACAGTGGGGACCATTCACAATGGTTCCTTCTGCAAAGCATTTCCTAGTTTTAAGGCTCAGGGAACATTGCAGAAGATGGGACACGAAAGTTGTGAAAACCGAAGGATCCAGGCACTGGCTGTGAGAGCCTGCCTCTAAGCTTGCCTTCCCAACACAATTGCCTAACCATGAGCTGAACCAGGACAACACTAATAGACATGCCAAAGTGGGTGAGAAGAAGTATATGAGGCCAGATCACCACACCAAAGAGAAGAGGCGACTAAGGGATGCTGAGACCAGGAGAAACAGTTTTTCTCAGAGAGGAGTACAATTATCCAAGTGTTACCCAATTCATTATCTAATACCAAATAGTCAGTTTTGAAAACATAAATAAACGTAGTAGTATGCAGAACAAGCAGGATACATGTAGAAATATTTATGTACATATACATATAGGCATGTAACAATTAATACCAAAAAGAAAAGAGGTCATAAATTTGAATTAGAGCCAGAAGAGGCATATGGGAGGTTATAAAGGAAGCAAAGGGAAGAACAAAATGACATAATAATATTATTTTCTCAAAAAATTAAAGAAGTAATAAAAATGTACATTCTAAGTCTTGGTGGAAAAGGCTTCCCTTTTACAGTGGGTACCAATAATGCAGACGGTACAGACTTGTCAAGATACTGTGAATAAGGAGTTAAGTCAGAAAGGTGCTAAGAGCAAGAGGATAAGAGGGAGTGAGGTAGGATGTTGGCTATTGGATATGACACTTATTGAAACCCTGAGAGGAGTTGTTTGCAAAGTAAGGCGAAAGCATAAAAGCTTAGAGAAATGTGAGCTCATTCAAACCATGCAAAGCCTGGAAAAATCAACAGCAACAAAAAAACAAAATTCAGCACAGGTGTTCTCATTGAGAGTTGGCAATCGTTTTTGGTTTAGAATTTATTTGTCCTCAGCCTTACTTTTCCTCTTTTTAGGAACTATCACCTTGTCTTCTTCTCCTCCTTCCTCTACTTCTGCTTGTATTTACATAATAATTTGCATGTAACAGATGATGCTCCATTTGCATTTTGCAGTGAATTTTACCTATGCATTCTGTAACTCTTAGTTTAAAAGTAAAATTAAAAATACAAACCCGGCACAGTGGCACATGGCTATAATCCCAGCATGCAGGGTGGCAGAGATAGCTAGATCACTGTGATTTCCAGACTAGTCGGGTCTACAAACTGAGCCCAGGACTGCCAAGGCTACGCAGAGAAACCCTCTCTTGGAAAAAAACAAAACAAACAAAAATAAATAAACAGATAAATAAATAAATACAAATACAAAATAAGGGTTAGCTTCTTAAACTGGGTATCTGACATATCTCCATTGTGTAATATAGCTTCTGCTTCAAAGCAATTGACCAACAAACATTTTCTGGGTGAATAAATTGTGTTGCCTGCTTCTCATCCTGTTCTTCTAAAATGTAATGATAAACTAGTTACAAAATTATTTTTGAATATATCTGGAGTCAGAATATACAATAATATCATTAAATATTAGTTAAAGGGGAAGGATAGCAGGCTACCAAGAAGAGACTTGATACCCTATGAGCATATACAGGGGCAGGAGGTCCCCCTCAGTCACAGTCATTTGGGAGGGGAGTAGGGGGAAAGTGGGAGATAGGGAGGAATGGGAGGATACAAGGGATGGGATAACAATTTAGATGTAATATGAATAAAGTAATAAAATATATTAAAAAAGAAAAAATTGATACTTTTTCTTTATCAGTGCTTAAGTGAGAATTTTGCATTTTTAATTTTTTTTATTTTTACTACATTATTTAACAGTTGAAGTAATGGGTTTCACTGTGACATTTGCCTATTTATCTGATTGTATTTCATTGTCTCTTCCCTCTAGAGCTCTCTTCCATACTTTCCCCACTGATGCTGGTCTCTTTCTTTTACAGAAGTAGTCCCTCCTTTTGTTTTATATCCCTTGCAGTGAATTACCCTCTGCTGCTCTCTCCCCTGTTCACTTGGAACTCTCCCTCTTCTCACTTGTAGTAAATTTATAAATGAAAAGTTGTGAATGGATTCATGTTGCTTCAGGTTCAGATCTTCGTCTGTTCACCTGTCCAACTGAGTAGAGTGATCCTTGCTTCCCAGCTAGCTGGAGCCCACGCTTGTTTCCTATTTGTCTGTTTAAAATGTGACAAATCGATTTCTGACTAGAGTTCATCAATTCATGTGTTTCTCATTATGATAATTTTATTCAGGTTAACATTAGGTCATCAGAGAGTTTGTTTTTATTCATTAATCAAAGAAGATATCAATGGCTGTCATTACATTGACCTCTTTAAATGCAGTGTGATGCATTCAACAATGTTTAAAAATACTATCTTTCCTGCTGCAAATAATTAAAAGCATTTTGGAATTCAGGGTCCCCATTGTATGTCTTTAATAACAAATTATTAATTAGTATAATTTTCCTGTCTTCACTTCTTGCTGTACAGTTAAGTCCTTTACAGTCTGATCTTTTTTTTTTTTTATTCCTGTGTCAAAATACTGCTCTAGAGCCTTCCCTAAGAGATCATGCAATCTGATTTTCTCAACTATAGATTTTTCACAACAGAAATTCTATAAATACTTATTCACTGTTTTTGTCTTCTATATCATACTTCTTCTTTTAATCTTTTAGGTAGGTATTATAAAAATGAAATATGTAAAATAATCTAATTCTCTGTTCTTAATACACCTGGAGACCTACCTTCCAGTTTTAGTACTTCATATTTGAATGAGAAATATGTTTCTATAAATGAACTAAATGTGTGCCATTCTCCTATTCGTGTCATCCACCTTAAACTTTCTAGTGTTGGCACTAAGAGGAAGGATTGTTGAGAGGTCCTAAATTAAGCCATGAAAGATTTGGTGTCCTTATGGAAGCACCATCAAGGTGACTCAGTAAGAACTAGAAATTGAAGGTCATCTCACACCAAGGCTGACAACTCCTTGTTCAAGTAAATGGAAGCCACTCACAAAGGTGCAAGTCCACCAGCTACCCAGTGTATAATATTGTGTTACAGGAGGGCTAAGAACAGTGTTGTACTATGTGAGATTTTTTCCACATAGATTAGTAATTAAAATATTTGTAAGTGCAATTTCAACAGTTCTCTCCAACCTTCGGAGTTCTCCTCACTTTTGTTTCAATTGAGTTGAATCTGATCCCTCTTCTCTACCACAATAATACTGACCCATGTTTCAGTATTCTTGAAGAAATCTTTTGTCTGTTGAATTCTTCCATAATATTTATGCATTGCGACATTCTGTTCTTGTATATACAATATTCCTTTATCACATTTCCTTTAACCCACTTATGCTTTTTCCTCCTTCTGGTGTACTGTGACTACTATAATCCAAATTTTAATGATCTTCAATTATCTTTCAAAAACATCCTATATCAAATTACTTAAAATCTGTTTTCTTAAAATAAATTTTTTATTTTAGCTCTGAGTTGCGTTGGCTTGTTTCCTGATATTTTAGCTGATGTAGGTTAGTTTGCTGTTATTTTAATCGCTACATATACAGTGGTGTTTATGGCAAAATTCTTGACTGCCTATACTGCACATTTCACTCTCAGATCTTCATGAAATTTGGCAGCATTCCTTCTTTCAGCCACCTTTCAAGATCAGAGTCTCGCTTCAAACGATTCAGGGGATTGGCCACTATGTCCTTGTATACATTGTTATCATCCATTGCTCACTCCTCTCTACTGAAATGTAATATAGTACACAGTGAACATCCTTCCCCCAAAGCACACAGTTATGCTTTTGTTATATTTTTAGAGCATAAAAACAATTTAGGTCATGTTAGAGATCATCAACACATATTTAGATCTTTTTAATCTTTATACACATTTTTCTATCTCTACATGTATATTCTGATGCTGGTTGTGGAGGGAAATGGATGTCTCTACCATGACAGGAAGCTCATGAATTGAGTTTACATATTTATAATTCTAAGTTGGCTGAAGATTTACATATTTATACTTTCAATGAGTCTGAACTTTAGACTTACTGCCAAATTCCTTTTTTGTAACTGCATTTAAATGTTTAATAGATGTCTTCAAGTTAAAACTCTCCAAATCAGGATTTTGTCCAGTGTTCTCTACAGCAGCATATAAAATGACATCCTGTTCTTGCAAATGAATCCCTGTAAGAAAAAGAAACGAAAAGTAAAACCACCCAATAAATGCCAATACCGTCGAACTAGATAAGACTCCTTATAGAGGGAGGGGAACAGCAAGCAACCCACACATGGGTGCACTTTTCTCCATATCATCTGCTATTTTTAAAGATTAAGTGTCCAAATTGACAATCACTTATTTTTAAGTGTTTATCTTGTACTATATGGCTCCGATACACTTTTAAATAAGTACATACCATGTTTGTCTTTCTGGTTCAGGGATACCTCATTCAGGATGATTTTTTTCTAATTCCATCAATTTTCCGGTAAATTTCATGACTTCCTTGTTTTTAATAGCTAATTAGTATTCTATTGAGTAAATGTACCACAGATTCTTTATTCATTCTTTGAATGAGGGAGATCTAGGTTGTTTCCAGATACAGGTTATTTTAAATAAATCTGCTGTCAATGTAGTTGAGCTTTTGTACAGTATAGATGGGCCTTGAGGTAGAGCTATTCACAATGTTCTGAAAAAGCGCCAGATTTGAGCTCTCTCTATATCTAGGATGTTAGCCCTTTGTTGCATAGAGGATTGGTGAAGATCTTTTCCCAATCTGTAGACTGCCATTTCATTCTATTGACAGTGTCCTTTGCCTTGCAGAAGCTTTTGGTTATCCATAGGTCCTATTTATTAATTGTTGATCTTAGAGCCTGAGCTGGTGCCTCCTCTGCCAATGAGTTCAAGGCTGTTCCCAACTCTCTTTTCTAATATATTTAGTGTGTCTGGTATTATGTTGAGGTCTTTGATTCACTTGGACTTGAGATTTGTATACGGTGATGAATATGGATGTATTTGTATTTTTCTACATGCCTATATCCAATTATTTTATTGTATAGGATTGTTTTCAGCTATTCTGTTTTTCTTTTTCTATATGAAGTTTAGGATTATTCTTTCAAGGTCTTTTTAAAAAAGATGTTGGTTGACTCTCACACGAACTCTGTTGCCCCTTTTCTGACCATGTCCCCCGGATAGGGAGACCTGGTGGCACTCAGAGGAAGGATAGCTAGTTACCAAGAAGAGACTTGATATTCTGAGAGCATATATAGGGGGAGGAGGTCTCCCTCAGTCACAGACATAGGGGAGGGGAGAAGGGGAGAAATGGGAGGGAGGGAAGATTAGGAGAAAACAGGGGAAGGGCTAACAATTGAGATGTAATACAAATAAATTAATTAAAAAAAAGATGTTGGTATTTTGATGGCAGTTGCATTAAACCTGAAGATGGCTTCTGGTAAGATGGACATTTTTATGACGTGAATTCTACAGATACTCGCACATTGAACATCTTTCCATCCTCTGATATCTTTTTCAATTTCTTTCTTCAGAGACTTGAAGTTTTTGTCAGACAGGTCTTTGACTGGTTTGGTTACAGTTACCCAAAGATACTTTATATTATTTGTGGCTATTGTGAAGGATATAATTTCCCTAATTTTTTCTCACCCCTTTTGTCATTTGTATCCAGGAGGAATACTGATTTTTAAAAAATTAATCTTGTATCCAACCACTTTGCTGAAGGTGTTTTTAAGCTGTAGGAGTTTAGTTGTCTTTATTGCTCTAGCTATAATTCAAGTATTATATTGAAGAGATATGGAGAGAGTGGACAGCCAAGCCATGTCTTGTCCCTGATTTTAGTGGAATTGATTTGAGTTTCTCTCCATTTAATTTGATGTTGGCTATTTGCTTGCTGTATATAGACATTATTGTGTTTAGGTATGGGATTTGCATACCTGGTCTCCCCAAGACTTTCATCGTTGGATTTTGTCAAGGCTTTTTCAGCATCTAATGAGATGATCAGATGATTTTTTTCATTTAGTTTGTTGAAATGGACGATTACTTGGATGGATTTTAGTATGTTGAACCATCCCTGCATCCCTGAGATAAAGCCAACTTGATGTTGGTGGACAATGTATTTAATATGTTCTTGGATTCAGTTTGTGAGTATTTTATTGAGTGTTTTTGCATCAATGTTCATGAGTAAAATTGGCCTGAAATTTTCTGAAACCTGGCATTGGCTGCTGTTCACAGTACCTGCTATATGTTGTGGGCATGTAGGATGAATCCTCAGTCATTGGCCTACAGATTTTCAACCAAATGTAACATGAGGAAAACAATTACTTGAGGCTGCAATAGAGACAAAAATTGAAATTCTTACGAGTACCAATAAGGTGATATGTAATAATTTAATATTATCCTTGGCTAATATATATATTAAAACAAAATCTTAGTTCCTTAAAGGTTTCAGTAAAAGTTTTCAGGTGATCATAAATCATTCATTTGATTTCTAATTTCTAAGAACTGGTTCAAACATAGGCAATAAATATTAAATCACAAATTCAAGGTTGGCTGTTAATCACATTTTTAAAAACCCTTCAAAATATGTACAGGCCTCATTTGGAAAAGAGGTTATATTTCACCTTTGCTTCAGAATGGCATAAAACTTGAAAGGTGAGTTTGCGTTGTTTATGAACTACTACACTGTAACTCAAACATGAATCACAATTGCCCCTTGGGCTTACAGATGTTTTGGTGTGAATTTTAAAATATGTCCTTACTTCATAATTCTTTATGTAGCATAGTTTCAAACCTAGAAAAATTGGAAACTCATTACTTAAACTATACCATTCACTTTATTTTCATATTCTAAATGTTTGGTGACAAATGTGTATTTGAATGTACAAATATAAAACTCCTCTATTTTCTGCCCAGTAAATAAATAAACAACAAGCATAGGTAATTGAGATAATATAATTTATGGATATCATTTCTTTATCATAATCAACTGACACACTTTGAGTCAGTGATTGAATCTGCTCTGGGACAGGAACAATTGTTTTATAATGTCTTTGGTAATGCTATTGGACCAAAAATCAAAACCCCTTATGAGGTCTTATTCTGAAAGCACAAGAACCAAAATAAAGAAATACTCACTGCTACATTTAAGAAAATCCACATAATATTAATATTTGATTTAAAAGACATACCAGATAAACAAATGAATAAATGTAAAAAAATTCAAAATTTTCATTATTGTTAGTATTGCCTTTCTAAAAGAGCTTTTCTTCCTTATAATCTAATATTGTATATTTTATACAACTTTATGAAAAATAAGACAACTGCCCCTGTGGTTGTTGTTGTTATTGTTGTTGTTGTTTTGGAGAGAGAACTTCTCATTGTAGCTCTGTAGATGAGGTTGAGATCAAAGAGTTTCTGCCTCCTGAGTGCTGAGATTAATTATCAGCTAATGTGTATCCTTACTGTATCAACAAAATTAAGGAAAGAAATACTTTACAAATTATCATATAAGTATATTAACAGATGTTGAGTTATTATTAATGTTTCCACTAAGGAAGAACTATTGTTAAATGAGGTTAGAGTTTAGAAATGGGTAGCATGATAAAAATTGAATAAAAATAGAATACAAATATCTAAGTGATTGTAGAGGGCTTACCTAAGACATTCTGAGTTTATTTTAGAAACACTGAAACTGTTTTAAAAGGATTCAAGAGTTAATTTTTAATATATAATATGACAAAAGATGGTGAATAATGAGTACTAGGGGAAATTGAGGGTTTTACCTGAAATGTAGTCGTGAGAGTATCTTTACCACATTTAGTTTGTTTGCCTGTAGGAATACTCATTCAGAAAATGTCTATAAACAACAGATTATTTTGATATCACAATGAAGTGATTTTTTTATATTTTTGCATTATTTGTAATAAGTATAAATGTATAAACCACACAATTGTTCATTTTGAGAAAAGAGATATAATCGAGAAAAACAAGCTTGATGAGGCTAGCAGAAGATGGAAATCATCGAGAGAAAGAAATAGCCCCTGAGAAAAAAACAATAATGATTTGATTAGTTAAGCAATACGAAATTTTAGAACAGGAGATTATTAGCAGAGTTAAACAGCAAAAGTTGATATCAACAATATAATCAATAATAAAACTGGGAGAAGTCACTCATAATTATAGCAAGGATTTGTTTTACTTTTGCTTTTGTTATTCATTATTGTCCTACATGTTTATATGTTATTCTTAATTCCTAGCTTTACACTCTCATTGATTGATTGTTGGTTATGTACATGAAAATCTCTTCAAACTTATTCTCTGTTCATAAAAATATTTTTTTCTTGAATTTAAAAAATCAGAAACAGCTTTGATTCAGGTATTGTGTTGAAACTCAACACTGCTTAATATTTTGAATTTTTGAGTTAGATATGTGGCACGTGCTGTAATTCCAGCAAACTGAGGGATAAGGTAGGGGTATCCCTGAAAGTTTTATCCACTTTGAGCTACTTAGTTCCAGGTTGGCCAGGGATTCACAGTGATGATAGCCTGCATCAAAACAATGACAACAAACATTCACATTTATACTGGAGAAATTCCGTGGTTATTTTTACAGATGCTTAGATTAGATTTCACTGCTTATATGCAGAAAAGTTATGTCTTAGATGAAAATATTTTCCTAAAACAGTATTAAATTAATTATTTAAAAATACCCAGTGTAAATTCTTTGCACTGCCTTAGCTAAGAGAAATAAAACTGAACCCATAAAAGGAAAATAGGAAATGTAAATCATTCTGAGAATATGTCTTTAAACAGAAGGATAAAATATGTACTTAATGAGCAATTGCACAAATTCTCTGTTCATTAACTATTTAGAAGGTAAATTCTCAAGATAATTGAAAATGCAGGCTGAGGTGCTATCGTGAGGATTACAGTCTACCGAGAAAGAACACTTTTGCTAGAATTTCAGATAGAAGAGATTCTTAGAAATAAATGTCAATAGCCTAAGCTGTCTGCAATCATCCCCCTTTAAAAGGTATAACATTCAAGGTTTAATTTAATTCATAGTAGAAGCTATCACACATGCACTTTAAAATGAATTTTCTTCTACTGCTTCTAGCTGTTTTCTTATATCACAAAGCGTGTACACCATGCATGTGGCTGATTTTGTACTCTGCAGATTCTCATCACACTGAAATGGTCTGTTTTTTTTCTGCTTGCTCAAGGTCATGATCCATTACATCTGTCTCACCTCAATTGACACTCTGCACACGAGTCTCTATGCTTTGAACATTGTTTCTTCACTCGGCAGGTCTTTCAAGTCTGAAGTGCAGTAAAAATTTAACATAAACGTACAATGGAATAAACTGTGCGTAACTAATAACTGAATGCTATAATTGAATCTTTGATGATTAATCTCTTTGTAGTATGTTATGATTATACTAAGGGAAAAATCTAAGAAAAATATAGTATAGCTCCTATATATTTAATAAAAATTATTATGAATATATATATCATGCAAGTGCAGTGACCCAGAAGTATCATGATAGGACATCTTCAGTTTAGAGCACAAGAGAGACTTTTGTACAATTTCTATCTTATCTTGCCCAAAGACCAGGATTAGTCCTAATCCAAATAGGAAGAGAGAAGAAACAGCTGTGAAATGAATCATTCCTTCTATTTTTTCTTATCCTTTGTTTCGCCCACAGTTGGACTCATATCTACATCATAAAATAATGTTGAACTAGATTTTGAAACCTGTAATCAAATTAATACTTAAAATTTAAAGTAGAGTTCATAAAGTTTAAGATACATTTGTCCGAGCTGGAGGTGGAGGTTCATGCCTTTAATCGCAGCACTTAGGAAGCATGGGCAGGCAGATATTGCTGAGTTTGAAGACAGCCCTGGATCTACAGAGTGAGTTTTGGGACAGCCAGAACTACACAGTGAAACTTTTTCTTAAAAATATCAAAAAGAAAAAAAGAGAGAAAAGATAAAATATATATCCACAAACTTTCATACAATGTCCTGAGCCTGAAATGAAAGAGAATTTAATAGGTGTGTCCACTGAGACTGGGCTCTACAATTCTGTATTTTGATTGGTTGTCATTTTGTACATTGGTGTCTGTAGAAGAGAAACACTTAGATTACAGATTTTAAAGCCAAAAACATTGCTCGGGAGCCATGGATAATTGTGCATAAATTGTTGAGATTAAATTTGCTTACTCCAAGCTATAATTATTCTCTCGACTAAGTAACTTGGTGACTATGTATTTCAGTATATGCAGAACATGATACACAATCAAAAATGAAACTGGCTTTCCCCATAAAATGTCAAATGTTTGGCAGGGCAATTGTTTTGAAAATACCCTTATATCCACATAAAGGACTCATCACAGAATCTGATCACCTACCTTGTCTATATGTGAAAAGAAAATTAAGTACAAGAAATCAAAAGTCTCCTGTGTTGAGATATGCCTAATCATATTCTAAGCTGAATAGAAACTGTTCAGCTAAAATCATACTTCTTTTTCTATGAAGGAGATAATAATATAAAATTAATCTTTAATATTTACTTTTATATTATTATGCCCTAAAACAAGAGACAAGCAATTATTATGCTTTTCACATTTTCTTTAAAAGGCATTCAACAATATTGTGATTATTCAGACATATCACTGTTGGGTCTCCCTGCTCATATTTAAGTACTGTTTCTGTTTTTTGTACGTAGGAAATATTACTATCCTATCTTTTCTCCTCATTTTACAATATGTCTTCCAATCTCCCAGCTATTCATTATCAAAAGGTGAAATGTCCTCACTACAGCCATGCTAGTAGACTGCATTTTTCAACAAGGCAAGTCAGGATTGATGTTGTGTGTGAAAATGATGAGTCAGTGTAGTACCATAAATGATAGGGCATTGAAGACCTCCTGTTGTCATTGCATCACTACATGGGATGACCCATGCTCCAGTAGCACTGTTGCTATATCCCAGAAGCACTCAAGCGACCCTGTCCAGAGTCATACAGGAAGGAAATAAGGTCTTCTGTCACAGTTAGGTAACAGAACCATCAAAACGTTCCAGTAGACGCAGTCCCGGCTCATATCCTAACTTCAGATTTATGAGGTAATAGATAGCTCATATATTATCTTTAAAATTATATTTAAGCCGGGCGTGGTGGCGCACGCCTTTAATCCCAGCACTCGGGAGGCAGAGGCAGGCAGATCGCTGTGAGTTCGAGGCCAGCCTGGTCTACAAAGCGAGTCCATGATGGCCAAGGCTACACAGAGAAACCCTGTCTCGAAAAACCAAAAAAAAAAAAAAAAAAAATTATATTTAAAGGATCTTTAACAGTATTAGGTTAAAACAAGTGACAATTTCAAACATTGATGTTTATTATGCTAAGAATGAATAAGAGATTGTCACGATTCCTCACCAGTTTAATTTGGAAGTACAATTCTCTACTGCTAAGAAAATCAATTTGTATTAAGAGTGTGATTGTTCTTCATCCATCACTTTTCTGTTGGAACTAGCATTTAATTTAGGTTTATGCTATATTGGGCACTAAAATTATAAAGTCACTATAGACTTTTGACACTAAAATAGTTTGTAATACCATCCCATTTGTTACTATTGGTCTGGTTTTTGTCTCATCTGTTACTTTTGTTCTGATATTTGTTTATATGTAACAGGTTTATTTCTGTGCAACCTGAAGTATGGTAGAAGGTATGCATCATAATCACATTTCATAGTACAGGACAATATGCAAATTGGAATACAGTGTACAAAAATATTACTAATGATGCCTTTTAGAATATTTTTAATTATTTTATTTTTTTACATATACATGTATGTTATTACACATATATACAGTATATTACCTGTGGCAAGAAGAACCACAAAACAATTAGGAATTATATAAATGTTATATTCTTAGTGTTTTGGCTATTTGCATTTGACAGCCTTGAAGAGAACATCTTGCCTATCTTGGTGAATCTAAATTTCTGAATGTAAATCAATCTCCATCACATACTGTCATTATCAACTTAGAACACTTATCTAGACCTAAAAACTTTGTAACCCCTAAACAATTAAGCTTCATTGTAAAACTAAGCTACCTGGTCTTCAACTTCTGTGGACCTAGACCTACTGCTTGGATGTAGTAGCACAGTCTCCTTGTGGATCTCACATCTGGAGAGAAGGGATTACTTCAGGCATGCACTCTGGCCACCAAACTTAGATCATTTGCCCCTGGCAAGACAGCTTGCCAGTGTTCTCTTGGTTATCTATTTTCATTTAAAACTTAATATTTTAGATGTAAGTTTTCTACATTTTGTGCATAAGTATATATGTACATATGTATGCATATATAAATGTGTCAACTATTACCAATCATCTATCATCTCTTTATGTATTATAAACTTTTTGCTAATGGGTGCTACATTGTAGCTAGCATGTATTTTTTTCTAATTATCTCCAACATTCTTTATAGCATATTTTACCTATAATTTAACTTAATCAAATATTCTATATAAGTGATTCAATTATTTTGGTAGCAATTAGAATGTTCAGTATTATTTTTGCCTCCATCTCCCTCTCTTAGATTATTTATGTATTCTAATTTGAACATTAGTAATATTAATCTATTAGAATAGCACAATTAGTCCACTTTACAAGTGTACAAGTATGCAAGTGTTCATTGAATGGTAAAGATACATTGCCAGCAGTGACTATGTTGTAATAAAAGAGGGAAAATATGGGAACTGTACTGGTACATCAGCCACTGATTGTGCGTCCCTATTCTAGATTTTTTGAGTTATCATTACTTCCCTTTAATGTTTACCCTCTTTGCTTTGTCATAGATAATCCTGATTCTTTACATGAGATCTTGGTTCTTCCAATCAAGCTTCAAATAAATTTTGGACATTTATTTACTCAACTTTCAATACAGTCATGCTTAATTTAATAATATTCCTAACTATTTAACCTTTTCCACTTCATGATTTGAAATATTTTGATTGATATTTTGTAAGTCATTTGCAAATTTTTTATTTTAAGATTCTAAAATGATGTTTTTATTTGTAATACTTCCTTGTTATACTGTTCATATTTTGGTTTGTAATATTTTATCATTCATAAAAAAAGTATTTCTACAGCCCAAAAAGGACAAGAAGAGGGACAGTTGGCATATTTGTGATGGCATTAATTTTTACTCTTGCATTTTTCATAGTTTTGACCCTTCATTGACTCTTTCTTATTCATTATAGCTTGTAGCTATGGGCTCCATTAAAGCAGTTAAAGTTGGATTGTGCTTATTTTAAAATATGAATGAAATGTATTGTCTTATAAGGTCAGGTCTCCTATAATTAAGCAGAAACATCTGTTCCCCCTCCAGGGTCTGTGCTAAATGTTTATTATTAATTTTGTATGTTAATGGTTTGGAACCTCTTTATGAAGTCAGCAGGGTTATTATTTTGGCCAATGACCCACATTATGAAAAAAATCATATTGGATTAAGCTTTTTGAAATAATAGAACACTCATCAACTATAAACATGGCTTACTTGATTATCAAATTTCTAAAATAAAACTGGTTCTCTCTGAAATCAGTAGATAATACTATTAATTCAATATTTTTTATAATTACAATATTCAGTGTTAATGGAAATATTTCATCAAAATAAGTAGGACATTGTATTTTCATAGACAGTTCAAATATTTTTTCAAAAGAAGTTCATTTGGATCTTTACATAATATAAAATATTGTTCATTGGTAAGATTTTCTAATCTTTTAGGAATTTATCAGTGAATTCCTGACTTTAATATCAGCACTAGGGAGGTAGAGGCACATTGATCTTTGTGAATTTGAGGTTAGGCTGGTCTATATAGTGTGTTCTAGGACTTACAGAACTACATAGTGAGACCCTATCTACACACACATACACACACACACATGAGAGAGAGAGAGAGAGAGAGAGAGAGAGAGAGAGAGAGAGAGAGAGAGAGAGAGAGAGAGAGAGAGAGAGAGATGGGGATAATAAATATGAAAGTCTTTTCTTAAAGTTAGTTATTGTTATTACTACAAAGTTATCAATATCATCCTGCTTTTCTTACTGAAACCAATAGAATTATAATTTCTTGAATAGAACATTCAAAGAGCCTATCATACATTCAAAATTCTTACTTCTCTTTTCTTTTTTATCAGAACTTTCTTACCTTTAGTCCTATTAGTTTCAGTGTGTGATTTGGCATACTTCTGTGTTACCTGGAGACTGTGGTCATAGGCAATTCATTCACTCTGTGCTATTTCTGGCATAATATGGTATTATCCAGTCTTTTCCCCCATTGACCTCTAACTCTTCCCTAATCTGTACACCACCAAAACACATTCATGATTCTATGTCAATACATTTCTGCTAAGGAGAAATTATGTTTATTTTTTCTGAAAAAAATGTTTGGTTGCTTTTGATGTTGAGGCTTGATATACATTTTTCAAAAATATAGTCTTTCTAATGCTGGGAAAAATCACTCAGCACAGTATTTAGAAATAAAGAAAAGCTATGCTGAGCAATATCATTTTAAAAATTTAAAGTTGTGATACATAAGTAAGGATTTCAGTATTTTCTCAGGGATGATCTTTAGTTAAATTCGGTCTAGCATAATCATGTCTTGAACAAACCATTCTCAAAATATCCACAGAATCCTAGGTCTATTGTCAGATGCAATTATCCATCAGGTAAATGATACGTTTTAATGTCTGCTCTCAGTTTTCACATTGCATTGCTTGAATTTGAGATTAAATACAAGAAAATTCATATCATCCTTACTGAGAAGTCACACAATATTCTATATTCTGATAACCATGTTTCAAATACATAGAAAACAACCAACTTTTCATACTTCCTGTAGCTCACTTATAGATAACAAAAGTTAATTATAATTTTGTAACAAATACACTGAATTAAATTTAGCCTTTGTTAATGATGAGTTATCTCCACTGATGAAAGAAGCCAATCCAAGGCAGATTAAAGGCATAAAAGAGCTGTTCCGTTTTATGTGGTCCCATATATTAGCCCACATAGATGTCCTCTGAGAGACTCTACCCAGCGGGGCATCAGAACAGATGTTGAGACTTGCTGCTGGACTCTGGGTGGAGCACTGAGAATGGTATAGAAGAATGGGGGAATGGAAGGGCGCAGAGGGTCCAGGAGCCCCACAAGGAGACCATAAAGGCCAGCGGATCTGGACCCAAGGGGCCGTGCACTAACTGTTGTACCAACCAAGGACAATGCATGCAGTAAACCTAGACCCCTGGCCAAAGGGCAGCTCATTCTCTATGGTTGTGGGGAAATCAGGGATTGCCTCTGATACGAACTCTGGCATTGCTGTTTGATCACCTCTCCCTGGTGCGGAGGCACACAGAGGAAGAGGAAACAGAAGCCAGCTATCAGAATGAGACCTGATAGGCTAAAGTCATAAGGTGGTGGAGGAGTTCCCCTTTTTTCCAGAGGTCTAGGGTAGTGGAATAGAGCAGGATAGAAACAAGAAGATGCACGTGAGGGGATAGCAATCCGGATAAAATCTGAATAAATTACAATAAATTAAAATTTTAAAATATTTTTTAAAGGTATAAGGCCATTAGCAACCTTAGAGGACAAGGCAAGAGGTCATAGGAAGTCACACCCCCACTATGGTGGCCAGGGTTTTTAAGGATTGTAGGTGAAGATTGAAGATGACATGTTGCCACCTGCTGGACTTGGGGAGCTGGCTGCTCAAGGTGACAAGGTTAGGTCAGTCTTCTAGAATGCCAGGAATGTGGAGGCTTTCCTTGATGGGGCAGAGTTAGAGAGAGGAGTGGGATTTATCGGATCATGGGGTGGGGGGGGGCAGAGACAACTGGAGATGCCAGCCAAATAGATTTTTCTCATGAGCATGTAAAAACTTAATAAAAATTAAATTTACTATGGAGAGTGTGTCTATAAAACTGTGTCTGAATCAAAATTTGGCTAAAATTTGAAAGCATGTCAATGAACAAAAAAAGAGGTGAAAAGAAATATGAGCTAGAGAATAAATGGCAGGAACAATGTACACTTACTTGATTAATGTCTTAGACATAGTACTAACCGCTCTCTCTCTTGGAGATGTCTGGAGATTGCCACGTCATATCTATCCTTAAAGCTTTGCCAAACATTTTGTTATTGTTTGTTGCCCTCTCTCCTTCTTTTTTGACTTTCTCTGCTCTCCTTTCCATTTCACCCATTTTACCTGTATCCTGCTCTCTCATAGGGATTTTGCCAGAATTCAGTGGCTCAAAACACGAACCATTTCTTTTCCCCTAATCCTGTATCAGTGTACTACTATTGTTATCTGGAACCAGCTCCATAGTAATATATGCGTTCATTCATTTCTGTTTATGAAGTTGTAATTCATTTATATTAATGAATATGTGATGTTCCTTTTGGTGGAAGAGATGTTCTAATTAGTAAACAAATGAATATGTAAAGAATGAAATTAAGATTTTATTATTATTGAAAATGCTAAATGATGGGCTATAACTCATATTCATGTTTTGTACATTTCTTAAATTATCTAGAATTAGGTCATTTTGATGATTTAGCAATCAACTACTGGAAAGGAACAGATTTATAAACCAAGTTAGTTCATTCAAAACAAGAATATTAAAAAAATTCTAAGGTTCCTTTCTGCTAAGACTGGCCCAATTAAGAAAAGTAAGGAAAGGAAATATGCACACATACTCAGTAAAATATACAAATTAAGAGTTCAATGTCTTTTCTTAGAAAGAGACTGTCAGATTCCACAGAGATGATACTAATGCACAGAGGCTATTCTGTAGGTTTAGTTTTTTTGGCCTACCTAATTTAGGGTTCTTAAACACTTCAACCTCACTTCTACTGACCAGAGGAAGGGAAGAAAGAATCTATCTAGGAAAGAGGCATTGTGGGCCTATTAAGATGTAGTTTCCTGAGCCAATTCTACTCTGTATTGTCAGGTTACCAGCAATCCTGTCCAATATCCAACACCAAACAGCAACAGGAATTGGCACAACACAGAGGGAGCAGGCAGAATCAGCCAAAGTACCACACGAAGCTCTCTGGAAAGTTTCTCTCTGCTTGCAAAGTGAAGACCAATGCTTATATATAAAAAGAAGATAATGATAGATACAAGGTACCAGTTATTATGTTATATGAGGTTTATTAAATGAGCATGGGGGGAGAAGGAAATAGGTGAAAGGTCCACCAGAGAGAGAGAGAGAGAGAGACAGACAGACAGACAGACAGACCGACAGACAGACAGATGAAGAAGAGGAAGAGTAGAGACAGAAACAGAGGAAGAATAGGGAGAGAGGAAGAGGAGGAGGAAGAGAGAGGAGAGAGAGAAAGGGAGGAGAGAGGAAGAGAGAAAGAGGTATGGATGGTTTATCCTTTTTTATGGCCCTGGGTAGGAAAGCAATGACATCATAGGTAGGTAGGCTTGTGGCAAGTAAGCAATGACATCATAGGTAGGTGGACTGAAGCAGAATCCTAGCACCAACAAAACCCTGTGTAGACCAATGAAGATCAATGAAGACCAGAGAAGGATTCCATCATGCAGCAACGCAAAAAACAAACAAACAAACAAACAAAACAAAAAAACCTCATTCCACTGTCTGTGGTAACTTTTTACTCCTTCCAGTCATTAAACACCCTCTCAGGTGTCTGCTCCCAGCAAAGCATCACTGCCTTCTCACAGCATATCCTCCAGAAAAACATCAAAAGACCCCTCACAAGACAGATCCAAGAAAAACATCACATTACACAACTGAGTCTTCAAAGAAACCTGAAACTTCCTCTTCACCATCCAAACAGGAAAAAGAAAAGAAATGATAAGACATACATTCAATGAAGGTGAAAAAATATATACATTTAAATCCTGATATAAGTGAAGCTAAAATTGATATTACTATTTGAAATGGCAGAAGTGAATAAATTAAGATCTCAGCTCATTACCAAAGAAGAGATTGTATGCAATGATTTTTTTTTTTTTTTTTTTTTTTTTGTGGTTAGAAAGACTTTGTGAACCTAGACAATGAACAACTACATATTATAAAAACAATAGTTGTTAGGTCAAGAAAATTTAAGATACTTTTTATTTGTTATAATACTCATATTATGGCTATGCTACTGTGTGGTAAATTGTAAGCCCCCAAACCAGTTTTTGAGATTAAACCATGTAAACAATATTACTTTTTCAGTAATGTAACCACCTGGTGGCACTGTTGATTAAACTAGGAAAAGTTTGATTTTTAATAAGTCTTTTAAAAAATCACTTTCTGTCATAAAAGTGTGACTCATACAAGATTTCTGTTGGTATTATTTAATAGGATATATCTAGGTTGATGGCTTTAGCTAGTGAAGCATATTGAAAACTATGTGAAAAGCTAAATACTAAAAGAATCCATCTGTCTGTAATACTCAAGTACTTACAAATTGATGTTCTAGTGTTGGAAAGTGAATTCACTATGTTTAGAAAGGTACAAACGGCATACTATGTTTTCTATATTTAATGAGGAAAAAGCATTCCAAATGGGATAATGTGATACAAAATTAAGACAAAAGTATCTTATTTTCATGATTCAATTTCAGATAATTTGACAAAAAATTCCATTGCTCTCACAGGCAGAGAAGCTCGCACCTCAAATATGACTTACACATAATTTACACCAGAGATCCTTTTATTATTTTTACTACTTGTTTCTATGTTTGTTGAAATTTTAAAGCACTTTTGTGTATCCCAGTGACTATCAGTGTTCCGTTTCATGTAAAACCTTGAAAATATGACATAATATGCCAGTTATATTCATAAAGATTAAAATATTTTAGCCAAAATATGTTTGAAAACAGAAAAGGGAATAATATCTCAGGGGTCATTTAGGAAACAAAAAGGAAAAATGGTTTTAAAAATGAGAAAGGCAGGATTATCTTACATTAATGATATTCAAAGTAAACTTACTATTTTTTGTTAAGACATACTCATTTTTCTCATTTCTCTTGAGAAATAGTGAATATTTAAACTATGATATATAAGGGGTGACTTGTTACCCATTTTTAAGATATGTATTTGAATTCTAAACTTATAGAATCACTGATGTTTTTCAGTAACTTGGTTCATTTATGTGTCTTAGCATGTGTGGATATTCGTTTATAAAGTAGAAACTTTTGCCACACATTTTAAATAACAAAGCAAAAAGTTAGCTAAAATGCTTTAATGAAAATTATTTAAAAATTATTAAAAGAAACAATGAAGTAAAAATAAATAGCTTTATCCGTAATAAAACATGAAATATTTCTTGTATGCACTTGCAATACACCACTATGGGGATCTTATTGTGGAATGGAAAATTGAGGTTGTACTTGCTTGGTCTTTGCCTTCAGAGGAAATTCTGAACACAAGGCCTGGAAGTGAGGCTTACATTGTAAACACTTTTTCTGTACAAATTTCATAGTTAGATATTAGAGGGGTGCAATGGTTACTGTTAAACATCAACTTAACAACATCAAGAACCAACTGGGAGATGAGGCTGTGGGCATACATTGGGTACTTAACTTCATTATGTTCATTGAAGTAGAAAAATCTGCCCACAATGCATGGCACAATTTCATATCTGGATCTTGGATAGTATAAACGGAGAAAGATAAGTTCATAGTTCTGTGCTAGCATTCATTCTTCCCCCTGATATTTGAAGCAACAGACAAGTTGCTTCAAGTTTCTAGTCCACAATCTTCCCCGGCATGATGAACTGTACCAGGAATTGTCAGATAGAAGAAAGTGCTTCTTCATTGTCACTTTTCTCTGAGTATTTTATCACATCTATAGATTTAGGTTGGTTTATTAATCAAGCAGTGAAAACAACAACAGCAACAGCAACAACAACATCTAACCAACCAAACAACTCATGGAGGCAGTTGTTTTCCAAACAGCATCTATCTTCCACGTACACACAGACCACATATCAAAAGTTGAAATATGGCTGATAATTCTGAATTTTTAGTCCTTCTAAAATAAACAAAGATATACATTTTATTGCTTTTCATGATTTAAATATGTCCCTTTTCAATGGTTGATTTCACACTGTAGCCTATGAGGTTATTGTTCAAGCCACAGAAATTTATCTATTTGTTTTACTGTAGCAACGATGTATAATTGTTCCTGCTTTTATTTCAAGGGAAAAAAATAGAATATGATCTGCAGAATCCCATTAGAGACAGACATGTTATTGAGAAAAATAAATAAATAAATAAATAAAAAGAGTAGAACTATGTAGGCATGGTTTAGGTTAAACCCTTTCTTATCCCTGCTTCCAGACACATGTTATAATAGTACTTATCTTGTTGGTGTTATAAAATACCTACCCGGCAAAGCAACTTGGGAAAGAAAGGATTTATTCTGCCTTACAGTTTTAAAATGAACTGGACTGTGGGGAAGATATGATAAAAAAGGAACAGTAGATGGCTGTTTACATTGCATGCACTCTCAGGAAGCAGGCAGCAAAAATATGATCAACTCCCTTTGTCCTTTTTATTCAATTTATGATCCTACTCATAAAATATCACCTGCATTTTACTTTTGTCTCTTTAACCTCAAGTGACCTATATAAACCTCATTTATATTCCTAGGTTTGTTTATATAGTGATTCTAACTATGACCATGATTAACTATCCTGTATAAGATAATATATTACTACTATAGATAACGTAATATTTATGATAATCCATTGATTTGAGTAATTGAATTTCTAGATCCAATGATCACCATAGTATAGAAATATAAAATAAAACATGAAAAATTATTCCATTTCTAATAGTAAATTGAAAAGTTCTGGTTATACTGACACCAGAATTATATTGAGATTATTAGTGAAATCATGTTTGAAAAAATATAAGGGATGGAATATACATAGATATCATATATATATATATATATATGGTATTACGTTGGTTTATATACTTTTCGGAGCTAATGAGTTATATGAAAGTACTTTTTCAAGCTACAGGTATAGTTCACAGGCCTGAAAACCAGAATATGAATGGTGGGAATTCTTCTCCACATAGTAAATGCCAGGATCACAGAGAGAAAAAATCATGCAGAACTCAATTAGTTCCAACACATGAAAAATTATCTCCTCTTCACTCCTTTGCTCTCTTCAGGTTCTCAGTGGTTGGACACTATCAACCCACACTGAGAGAACAACTGTTTTACTTAGTCAAATATCTTGATGATGTAGACATAGTTCAGTGAACACCTGAAATTATTCATCATATCTTCTTTCCTCTGTGAATAATAGAAATGAGTTCTCTGATTGAATCCAAAAATTATAAAATGCAAACATATGTCCTTAAATGACACCCTCTGATATCATTATGTCTCTGAAACACTTTGTTATCTTTAATGTGCAATACTGTCCTGCATCTACAAAGTCCACATAACTATAAAAATTCAATTCTATTTCACTATTCAAGAGATATAATATTGTTTATACTTTCTATCCTTGTTCCTGTTATTCATAACTTTCCTGTTATTCATAACTGTCAATCATGTGTCTATTCTATTGATTATGAACTTATGGAAATTAGTAAATCAGACCTTTCCTGTTGCCCCTTTGTTTTCTGTATTCATGATTAATAGGAAAGGATCACATAGTTATCCCTGAATATTCTAAAACACACAACAATCATTACATTGTGCATATAGCCACTCTCTTCTCTATCCACTACTCACTTAGCACCTGAGTCTTGCTGCAGTCAATCTTCACATAGAAAACCACGGGTCAGTATCATCTAGTTCTCTTATATTAGCTTTCCTCTTCCACTTTCCACTCTCAGTTGTGCCATGCTTCACTGACCATTTTTCTTTGCTTTTGCTGAAATCAAGGCTTATAAGAGACAGTCACTGGATTTGAATCTCACTATTTTAGGAAGAGTTATGCTTTTGACTAGATACAGTGATAATACAATATTTGCAATGAGTAAAAAACACTCAGTTTTAAAATCTATGTTTTTGAAAGTATCTGCTATTCAAATTCCTTTGACAATGTTTACATAAGGAAGGTGCAATATAATGTCATCACACTGATTAAAAACTCATGAGAAGAATGCTCTAAGTCTTCTGGTCTTTTCCATCATTTTGTTGGCTATGCATTATTCATTCTAATATATTTTAAGTAAAGTGTAGTTTTCAGCAATTTAATTTATCATGTTTACTATATGTTTAAATAGCGTCCTTTCTCCCCACTCAAAACAAATTTTCAGTGACATGTATTAAATAAGTATGAAAGAGTGAAATTTTTCTTATGGACATTGCTTTGGATCTCTTCATATGCCTTAGAGTTGTTCACATAGCTGAGAATTATTTAGCAGAAAATGCCTGAAATCTAAGCACTTAGGAGGATGACTCAAGAGGATCACCTAGCAAGTGGGAATTGATGAAGCTTTAGGCACATATTCTGATGGAAATGATAGAATTAAGTAAACATCACACTGTACAATATTAATATTTCATTATTTTGCAAATATAAAATATGCTTACTATGAGACAAAGAAATAATGTGTCCTAGAAGGTTTTTACATTTTCATTTAAAGTCAAACTTAGAGCATCTAGGACCTAAACTCACTGTTTGCTCTCTAGCTACTTCAAGTTCATGTTCAGGAAAGGGAACGCTGTGGCTTATGGATAGTAATCTCCTCCGGCAATGCAGACTCAGGAGAGTTCCCTGTTAGAAAGCAATGCAACTGTGACTTTATTAAATTAAACATGGTTCATGGCAATTAGCCAAGGCAGTTTCCGTTGGGCAACTAGCCTGATTACAAAGAAACATGACACCAGCAGGGAAATTCTACCATGGAATCCCCACTAACCCCGAAGCTTTTGTCCTACTGGCCCTATCTGCTGCTCTGCTCCCTCCTGAAGCCATGCTGTTTCAGATTTTTATTGGCCCTATATTTTACTAAATGGTGGAAATATTTTATGAGAAAAACCTCCATCAATCGAACTTTGCATACTTTTGAATTTTAATCATTTTTTAAAATTTCTTATGGCTAAATTTGCTCTGGCCATTACCAACTATTGTGAATGAATTCTATGTGACATAATAATGTGTTGTGTGTTACAAAAAGTGAAAGGAAAATGATTTTAAGTGTATCAAAAATAAATGGTATATGTCTAATGCAATAGATTTTGAGTCTCATTAGAGCATGATTGAATATACACAAGCATGTAAATGCCTCATTATCTCATAACCTTGTAAAACATTTGTGTTCTATGAATCAATTTAAGTAATTATTTTAAAGAAGAAGACAAGCCATGTAGTGGTATGACTAAAATTTTCACATATTTTACCTTTTTTCTTATTACTTTGAGTTTCATGTTTTTGAGACAAGTTCTTGCTAGGTAGATGAGGCTGGCTTTGAACAAATGAGTCTTGTACCTTAGCTCTTTTAGTGAAGGACCCTGTGTACCCTCCAAAATAGCTAGCTCTTAGAATAACTCTTTTTGTTGTGGTTTCACATGATTAATCTCACCATGCGTGTATATGGCTCGACATAGTGTTCATATTTATATTCCCAGCATTCAAGAGTAAAAGGTGGATGATTGCTAGGAGTTCAAGACCATTCTGATCTACATAGGGAGTTTCAAGCAAGCCAGGACTTCATAGTGAATGTCTCTCTCAATAAAATAAAATAAAAACACAGAGAGAACAACTTTATATGTGTAATATGGGCTTATCTTCCAAGGTTCCATACTACTTATTGGATCTCTTAGAATTATCCCCCGTGAATTAAGGGGACAAGGCTGTACAGTGGTTTTGCTTTCTGTGTAGGACTTAGAATGTGCTCAGTGTTTTGACTCTGTACTTTTCAGAGGTTTTGTTTCCATGATGAATTTGAAATAAGTACCATTTACAGAATAATTCCATCACCTTGCTTGTTTAGCCGTAACTCATTATTGATTATTCTAGAGTTTTTTTTTCATGTGTAAATTATACAGCAGACTAAATGGTATGATGTAATAAACAAATATTTGTTTTTCATTGACCTCTGAAAATGCTTCATAATCATTCCTTGTTTAATCTTGGTTTTCAGTTGGGAAATCTACATGGAATGAAATGGAAAAAAAGATGTGGCCACCTGCAGGCAAATTAAGGTTTGGCTGTGTCTCTGGCGAGTCAGAGGTCTTTGCTGTGAGCAGCACTATAGCATTCATACTGGTTACTCTTTTCCTTATTATCAGTACACAAGACTGATTGCTCAGTTCTTTCCTGTGAGCTTATTGAGTCCCTGAAGCTAAAGTCCATATATAGGGGTGGTGAGTTGTGACTATTCAGTGTTTGCATGTCATACTCGCTTGTATTTCAACCCCAGAAAGATAGTGAAGTTTCTGTTTCTTTGTTTCTGTCAATGTAGCACTCACCGTGGTTGTGTTTAAATTAAGAGTTATTAAGAATTGACATTCTGGATTCCTCTTTCTCTTACCTCTCCCTCTGTTTTAGATGTGTCTTGCCCTATGACTTTGATAGTCAGATGAATCCAATAATATATTTTTCATTTGTGTAACATAGTCACAGAAGCAATAATTTCTAAGTTCATGACGTGTTAAACCTAAAAGCTACAAACTTACAGTGTGCTTTTGATAGCATACTAATGTTTAATGTCATCTTCTTTGATGTTAGTAATATCTAATAAGTATATTTTGCTAATTAGCCTGAAAAAATGGAATGTTTTCTCTATGACTGACATTAATTTACTGATCTAAATTACTAAAAAGGTGAGCTCACTTCTCTCTTGCAAAAGGCGCATAGTTATATCTCAGGATAGAACTTAAGATGTAAATTGATGCAGGGAGAGACCTAGTATAGAAAAGAGGTCATAAACCACAGCCTCCAACATAATTAAACACAGCAAATTTATGAATCAATTAAAAAATATGGAAGGAGGTGCTGCTGATATTTAAATGCACACTAAAATGACAATTACAGAAGTGGGCACATGCTTTTAGTTGAATTAAGCACATGATTAGGTTATTATTATGTTTGATATGGCTTCTTCAAATTGTCTTCTGAAGTCCAATACACTGCTAAGAAAAAGAAAAGCATTGACATTGGTAGGACTTATATGTCTTTAAGTTTGACTTTGAAGAATCAGTAATTTGTTTTTAATGTTGACAGTCATGTATTAATCATCTGAACACTTTGATGAAAGGATCCATAATAAAACAGAAGGGAGATGCCTTATATGTTCACATAAAAACAAAATGAAAGTCCAATTTCTGTTTAAACGGAATTGAAAGTTCAGTTTGAAAATCCTATTTTCGTTTATTTTCTTTTTAGTACTCTGCTACAATACAATATACTCAATTATTATTAAAAATCAATCAATTGCTCTGAAATCAGTCAACAACTGATGTCTCCTTCCTCTATTTATTCTTATGCATATAATAAATCGCTTATTAAGTATTTTTTATTTTGTGTACATTGATGGTTTTCCTCTATGTATGTCTACTGTATTAGAGTGTCAGATCCCCTGGAACAGGAGTTGTGAGCTCACATGTGGGTTCTGGGAATTGAACGTAGGTCCTCTGGATGCTGAGAAATCTTTCTAGCCCATCAAATATTTTATTTGGAATATCTTTATTAGGATAAGGAACAGGAAACCACCTTCTGTAGATGACAATAGTAAATGAAAAAGAACATTGTAATGTAGAAAAAAGGAGTCTGCTAATGTTACTTTCTATTCATCATTCAGTGACTAAGAAAAAAAAATAATCATTTGAAGATTTCAATATAGATATAATTGTATGAAAACTTTTCTTATGATACTTTAACTCTATAAGCAGACTCAAGTTACATGATTCTGAGTGAATGTGACTATTTTTCTGCAACACATTACATTATAATGCTAGGAAGTAATTCTCTTGGGTCCTAAGCCATTTCTATGGAACCGACTACCCAAAGGAATCTGGAAACATGGTAGGCTGATCCAGCCACCACAGACAACTTCTGTTGAATAAGCCAGGACATGATGTAGAAGTAACATCCCAGCAAAATAACTATAGGTTTCGCCATATAGTTGTCATTTGGACTCATTTTAGGAGATGTTGAATCTTATGTGATATGAGTTTGAGTTCCATCCTAGAACTTTGGATAAGACAGTTGAGATAGACTGTAAACACCTCCAATGAAATGGATGAAATTATTTGTGTTTTATCAGTGTGGCTAGCTACAAATGGAACATTTTTTTCCTGCAAGGGTAGTGCACACAGCACCTGGAAACCCCTACATTAGTGGTTTTGAACCTTTCTAGCTCTGTTGTAGCGACTCCTACCATAAAATTATTTTGTTGCTACTTTATAAATTTAATTTTGCTACTGTTATAAATCATAATGTAAATATCTGAGATGCAGGATACTTGATCTGCAACCTCCAAAAGAGTTACTATGCACAGATTGAGAACTGTTGCTCTTAATGCACATGCATAGTTTTGAGAATTTAAATTATTAGGTCACTAAAATGGACCTAAGTAAATAAATAATTTAGTATACACAATTCAGGTTAAAGGTAGCATATGAATACTTTAATGAATATCTTACAACTGCATATATTGAACTAACACTTCTATCATGTCCATATAGGAACAAAATATTACAACACAAATCCTGTATAGTTATTTCAATATGATAAAGTATCAGAAATAGCTGTATACACCAAAACAGTAAGATGAAATGGTTACAGCAGTGCATTTTGAAAATTGTATCATATTGTTACCACAATCACTGCAATTTTTTGCAGTACTTAGATTGAACCTATGTTTTTATTCATAGGAGAAGTTCAATAAATCCTACATGATAAAATGTGCTTAATTTAAATTGCAAATCAAGAAGTGCATTTTGTGGACTACATCTTTCAGTGGCTGAGTGGTTAGCCTCAGTGTGGACTACGTTAGCTCCTGACACCAATTATTAAAGTCCCAGATCTGATTACAGTTAATTATTCAGAATCATTGTAGCATGTAATAAGATATCTTATTTATAATTATAAACACGGAAACACTCCTCCCCCCAAAATGTTTATAGACACTCAACAGCAATTAAAATGTTTGGTAAGCTATTGTATATTACAAGGAAGAATTTTTCTAATTACTTACAGATTACCATTCAGGATAGAAGAATTCTCTTGTTTTTCATTTTTCAAATCAACATGAATTCAACATTCTAAATTGAAAAAAATAGTTTGCCCATTCCATTCTTAATTGGCTAACAATATCTTGTGTAAAGCTGCTCAGTCTGAACACAGCTCCCCTTGCCAGTTGAAAGCAAAGAATAGCGCAACAAGCCCACATTGGCTGTTAGGACACAGTAGACTCTACTTCTTTTCATAACACTCTGCTTATACCATTTGGCACAGTATGCCCTTTCTGGGAAGAAACATGAAAAGTGTATTAGAAATAAATTGTTTCAGAGCCAGGCATGGTGGCGCACGCCTTTAATCCCAGCACTCGGGAGGCAAAGGCAGGCGATCGCTGTGAGTTCAAGGCCAGCCTGGACTACAGAGTGAGTCCGGACAGCCAAGGCTATACAGAGAAACCCTGTCTCAAAAACTAAAAAAAACAAAAAAACAAAAAAACAAAAACAAAACAAAACAAAAAAACCAAAAACTGAAGAAAGCTCCAAGTATACCCTTCAGAATATCAATTCATTTTGATATTGAAATATTAAAACCTTTGTCATTTCATTTATAGACACCATTCTTGTAGGTAGAACCTGTCTATTTTATGGATGTCTTCTCAGTATCAGACAATACCAGGAAATGGGAGCTGGGTCTCAATGGTGCAACCCCACCAATCATTCCCTTTTCTATGTAGTTCCTTCAAAAAGTGATGACATAGCCTTTTGAAATGACACAGATGACACTTTTTGTGCTAAATTCCCTCTAGCCACAAGTAACAAATTCGTATATGAGCAACTAAAGGCCCACGTGTAGATTATAAACCCTTCTTTATGGGTGTGTAAACGAAACAGCACTTTATAGAAATGTAGTAATTTGACTCAAATGTAAGACAATCGCCGTTTCGTCTCTTTATCTTATACTTTAATCACTGTTAGCAACATAGGAAAATCATTAAGGAGGTGGTCTGAACGTGTCGTCCAGAGTTCAGTGTTGATGCCCCTAAGAATATGGTGTGCATTGTTGAAGAGGACACTCAAATTCTTTCATGCGGCAACAGTACAGTTTCTTGATTACTGAAATATTCAGCTCATGAATGTAAAAAGGGAGGATTATTTTCATCCTTTTCACACTACCTACAAAAATAGCTCTAATCTAAAACAAAATTTTGACAAATCTATTCTATATGTTGTAGACCTTTCTTCAAATGAGATGACAAATGTCAATGCTTCAGTGATATAGTGGGTTCTGATTTTGTGTGAGTTTCTCCAAGTATCATCAAGCAGAGCAGTTAATCTAAATACCATCTCTCATTAATATAAAACATATATCTTATAGTAATTCAAATTATATTCTTATATTTAAACCTTCTTATTATCTATGAATACAGAGGTTACCATACCAAACAGTTGAGAGTTTGATGTGATACAGTAGATTTCAGTCCTCTATTATCGCCCCAATACCATCCTAAATTAAAATGTAGTCAACACATGTTCCATGTGAAAGAACTTGCTTCACTTGAAACTGATTAATGCCTCAAACGGGACTACTGAAATTTTACTAATGGTTTTTAATTTTTAAAATGGCACTGGCATATACAATGTACAGGGTGGGGACACACAGCTCTGGCACTTATCCTGAAAAGGTATCAATTAAAATATGAGTGAGATGATTGGTCATTGGATAAAATTTCTTGCAACACAAGTGTGAGGAACTGAGTTTGAATCTAAGAAGAACATAAAATCTGGACATCGAGAAAGAGTATCCACTATCCAAATTATCCAGTGAGATTCCAAAGAACAAGAAAGCTTCTGGAGCTTATGGGTAAGCTCAGTAGGACTATTATTGGGAAAGCTTCAAAGAGTGTCTACATAAAACAAAGTGGAAAATAAGGACTTTCTGACACTGTCTTCTGACATGAGCTGTGACATTCCTATGGATCACAAACAAACAAAAATGTGTCTAGACACACACACACACACACACACACACACACACACACACAATCTTTGCAACACGGGACATGAGAGGCTTTTTGAGGATTTAGCATAATGATAAGCGTGCTCATTTATTATAACTCCATTTCAATTCTATATTAAGTAAAGTCTATTTATTTTAAAGTCTATGTTAAATTAAGTCTAGTTAGTTTTAAGTAATAGACATACTACGTTTTTAGCATTTGTACTACAGTTTGCTCTGTTTAGTACCAGTAATAGCAAGGTCATCTTTACTAGGTGACATCTTTGATAATGTCTCATAATAGTAGTTCTATATTTGTTTCTTGCAAAGCCTCACTCTACATAGTTAGTAGTAACATCTACTCATTCTTCCAAAAATAAAATCATATTGAATTTTATGTGGGTAATAGTTTTCAAAATATGTGAAACTTTGAGGACCTATATGTTTGGATTTATTTATGTACTAAAAATATAATATTGTGCATTGCAATAATAACTGCTTAAACATTATTTACATTTTACTGTTTACTAGATTCTTTAAATATTGACTTTTCAGTGATGAGAAGAATATAAATTAATGTCATTAAATGTTTTGCTTAATATTTGGGAAATGAGTTTAGTTCATGTAATAATTTCATTTTTATAATTATTTGTTTATAATAGAAACCAAAAATTAATAGGCTTAGAGGCTTAGAAAATTCATGCCCTTAAGAAACTAACACTCTATTATTGTTTTCCTTGATTTTTAAGTTCAGTATTCTTTCTGAGAATAGCTGGTATTTCTATTTACATTAGTAGTGCACCTTCAAGTAAGGTAACAGCTAAATCTCTGTTACTACTCACGGCACTGTAAGTATGATAAATAACCTCCTGATCTTGATGGATGTACATAAAATTTGGTGAATAAATTAATTGAACATTTTACAACAATTCTGTATAAACTTTCCTTGCTTCCTCTTTCTGTCTTCACTCCCTTTACTGAGTATTGTTTAGGCTAAATACATCAGTTCTTATTACTAACATGCATGCATCAAACATTCCTGAAACTCTTGTAACGAAGCTGACTTTCCCCATTTACCACAGAGAGCTCATTTAGTTTGCTTAGCTCAACTTTGCTTCAAATCAGCACATTTCTTATTGGTGGAATTCAATGCTAAATAGTTTGAACATAACCTTGAAGTGAATTCTTTTCTTTCCTTGTACTCAATTACCCTCTTCGAGCTTTTCATAAAACAAAGGACTGTGCAAGGCTGCACTGTCAGTGCAGCCAAGACCAAAGTGATAGAAGTAAGAAACGCTCTGGGGAATACTGCAAATGTAATTTCTGCTTCTTACTTGGAAGTTGAGTGCCAGCAACAGTCTAATAGAAACCCTTTGCTTTCTGGGTGATCCATTTTCAGTGTGATAAGCACTGCTCTGAAGTTAATATCATTTCTCAGAAGGAGACCTTTTCATGCAGTTAACTATGTGTAAAATTGTCTTTCTTTCTTTCTTATTTGACATATATCCCAAATTTATAATCATTCTGGCATGCACTTCCACTAAGCAGTCTGATCTTCCTTTTAGTATTTGATTTATGCGCTCTTGAAAATGAGATATATCTAAAATGTCGTAGTGCATATATCTTGTTGATACATTTTGTTTAGATCTTTAATTCTTATGAGCTTTTCCTTCTAAATTCACTTTATTAACATTTTTAGTTTTCTAAAATGTAAAAGGAAATCTTTTTCTTCTTTCAAGTATTCACTTAATTTATAACATGTTTATGGGGCTTTGTAGGGTATCAATTCTTATGCATAGTAGTGAGTAATATACCATGTATAACTTTGTAACCACCGTGATACAATCATGTACACCTAGTTTGAGTGTCTTTCCTATCTTATTCTTTAGGAGAAATCTGTCAGTTCTAGTATATTTAAGCAAACATGAACCTATAACTGTAGTACATAATAAATGATTTATCTCTCTACTTTCAATGGCCATTTTTGTTATCAACTGTTATGAAGGTGCTTGTTTAAAGCTCTATATTTTTGATAGATATTGATTTACATTAAGAATTTCAGATGTACCAAGACAAGATGTTTTCTTCAAGGCTGCCAAATACAAATAGCCAAAACACTAAGAATGTAACATTTATGTAATTGCTTATTGTGCCATTGTTCTTCTTGCTTTAAGTAGTTTATTGTATATATGTGTAATAATATGAATGTATATGCAAAAAAAACTTTTTAAAAAACTAATAATAAAAAATGTCAATAAAAAACTCTATATTTTAAATAAACTATTTCTATGTGCTGTAAGTGGCATTTAGAGTAATTGAAAGGGGGATAGAGTAAGATACGATTATATCTCTTCATACACATGAGCACAATAATTAAAATAAAGAAAAGACTTTGAAAAGCACCTAAACCATCTCATTAAAGTATGGCATGTGATCAACATTAGGGGAGCAGAGTCCATGTGAGAAGTAGTTCCTTCTCCCCATAGAGTGGTACCCACAAGGAAAATGTGCTGCCTATCTACTACATCTGAGCAGAGTGTCTAGGTCCCTGCCATGCATGGTCTTGGTTGATGCATCAGTCTCTGCAGCAACCCCATCCTGTAGACCTCTGGAAACAGCCTATTAAGTCTCATCAGGATAGTCTGCATCCCCTTCCCTGTGTGCCCACTAGAACATCTTTCCAAGGGCAGTGACCAAATCCTGGTGCATGTCAGAGGTTCAGGTCTTCCTACTTTGCCCTTCCCTGCCACGCAGACAACCTTGACTGGAGAGCCTTGCCAGGCCACAGAGAAAGAAGATACAAATAGTACAGATGAGACGTGATGGGCTGAGGCCAGACAATAGGGGAGGAGGGCTCCCCTTTTGAGGGATAGGGGGTGAGGGAGGGGGAATGGCATGGTGGGGCTACAATCTGAATGTACTTTTTTTCCAGAGCTGAGGACTGAACCCAGGGCCTTGCGCTTGCTAGGCAAATGCTCTACCACTGAGCTAAATCCCCAACCCCTACAATCAGAATGTAAACAATTCAAACTGTAGAACAAGCCGGTAACATATATTGCTAATCCCACTACATGAGAATAGGTCTGAGACTGGCTGAGACATAGATGTCTATGCAACAACAATGCTTCTTGTTGGTTACAGAATCCCTGTGAATTATGATTAGATACCATTTTTCATATGGCATGAATGAAGATTTACAAATGTATTTCTTCTGCTTGTACAAAGATCAGAGTACTAGCTTTAGTTGATCTGCGCACTCTTCACACCTCATACATTTATAATTTTAGGACTGTGTAATGCTTCTGAGAAATTATGTTTTCTGAACAAAAGAACCAGACACTGAAGTTGGATCAGACTTGACAGGATTTATTCCTCTAAGTATGCTGGATGCTAACATCCTGCATCCTTCATGTTTCAGCACCGAGTGCTTCCCTTGTTGTTCCTTATCAGAACAAGACAACTCCCAGGACACTTTGAAAGAAATCTTCCAGTTCCAATTGGTCCAGCATTTCAGACTGTCCCACACAGGACTCTAATTAAGCCTGGACTTTCTCAACACTTAGAAACTGGACCACAAATACTATTCCTAGAATCATCAGGAAGAAACCTTAAAAGAACTATGTCCTACTTCCTTTAAGGGAGCTTGGATAGGTTTTTGGTTGCTTTCTTGGGCTATTGGGCTATAGATTTTTATTTTCACTGGGAATTGGTTATACGTTATTATTGGTCTTATTCAGAAAGAAAACGAGTTTGGACTCAGGGATGTCTCTGTTTTCCTTTATCTTTCATTCTTTAATTTGGAGATAGGATTTGAAAAAAAGAAGGAGGAATATAGGAATATATAGGGAAGATAGAACAACAGGTAGATTATTGAATCTACTTCTCAAATTAAGGCCTTAACTGTTACTCACAAGGTTATTTTAATTCATTGGTATAGAATTTTGTATATTGATGCAAAATAAACTTAATTTTGATATATTGGTATAGAATTCAAATTTAAGGTTATTCTTCACACACTTTATATATATTTCTACTCTAATATGCATATTATACCCATACAATCAAGTAAAAGACAATGTTTCCCTCCAATACTTGGAAAGTGCTATTGAAGGCTGTTTAGGATAGTAAATTATACAAATTAATTGTTAGCTGATCATATCATGGTCATGTCAATTTCTAGTCTATTTTATCACAAGAATATACATCTTAGGTGTAACATATAGATATGATTCTAGAGATAGATAAGGTAAAATAGTTAGATAAGGTCTTCAAAATATCAGAGTCCTACAGAATATAGCATTTACAGATGTTTATATTGTTTTAATGATTATTTAACAAGACAGGTTAACTCCTGGCAGTATCCAGACTATCTCAAAGAGAATGATGAGCATCGGTGAACCTCCTTATTGAGACAGCTTCAAATATGGCAAATGAGCCACTGGGCAAAATGTCCTTGTTTTTTGTCACACACAGAATTCTGCCTAAAAATGGGCAAGCTTAGATGCAGGCAGAGTAAACAGCCAAACACTGTCAAAACAGGATAAATAAGTCCTCAATAGCACCTGCCTTATAAATATGTCTGTCAGTTATATTGGGAAAGAAAGCTGAAGATTATGCTCCAACATTATAGAGAGTTTTGGGCAACTATTCAGGTAGCAAACTGTCTCTGTCATTTTTTTTTTCAATTTTGAATCTGCTAAACTGTACTTTCTGTATACTAAAGTAATTAATTTTATTCCTTCTCAAGTCTCTGATGGTATTGAAGACCAGATAGTTTAGTTTTACAACTAAACTTATTTGTTTATGAGTTAAGATGTTTTTAGCTCTTGAAACATGCTTTAAGTAGATAGAGATAAGATATGATAGATATTGATTTACATTAACAATTTAAGCCTCACCAAGATAGGAAAGATGTTTTCTTCAAGATTGCCAAATACGAACAGTGAAAAAACTTTGAGTGTAACATTAATATAATTCCTAATTGTTTCATGGGTCTTCTTGTTATATAGTTTATTTTATATATGTGTAATAATATAAATGTATATGTAAAAATGATAAAAATATTTTAATGTTTTTTATTAATTTATTCTTGTTACATCTCAATGGTTATCCCATCCCTTGTATCCTCCCATTCTTCCCTCCCTCCCATTTTCCCCTTACTCCCCTCCCCTATGACTGTGCCTGAGGGGGACTTACTCCCCCTTTATATGCTCATAGGGTATCAAGTCTCTTCTTGGTAGTCTGCTATCCTTCCTCTGAGTGCCACCAGGTCTCCCCCTCCAGGGGACATGATCAAACATGAGGCATCAGAGCACCTGTGAAAGTCATACCCCACTCTCCATTCAACTGTGCATACTAGCCCAAGGGGCATGTCCCACGAAAGCCTTCAATTACCAGGAAACTCGGACAGAGGGGAGGACATCCTATTGGGACTCTAGATGAGAGAAGCATGGGAGAATAGCAAAGTAGAAAGATCCAGAGGGTCCTAGAAACCTACAAGAAGAACATTATGATAGGCAGATTTGGACCCAGGGGTCCTGCTCAAACTATGGCACCAGCCAAGGACAATACAGGCCGTGAACTTCAAATCCCTACCCATATCTAGCCAATGGATAAAAATATTTAAAAAAATATGAGGTGTGGCACCAGAGTACGTGAGAAAGTCATATCCCACTCTCCATTCAACTGTGGAGAATGTTCTGACCATTGGCTAGATCTGGGTAGGGGTTTAAAGTTTACCGCTTATATTGTCCGTGGCTGGTGCCTTAGTTTGAGCTGGACCCCTGGGCTCAAATATGCCTATCATAATGTTCTACTTGTAGGTTTCTAGAGGGGGACCTCGTGGCACTCAGAGGAAGGACATCAGGTTACCAAGAAGAGACTTGATACCCTCTGAGCAGATATAAGGGGAGGTAATCCCTCTCAGGAACAGTCATAGGGGAGGGGAATATGGGGAAAATGGGAGGGAGGGAAGAATGGGAGGATACAAGGGATGGGATAACCATTGAGATATAACAAGAATAAATTAATAAAAAAAATTTAAAAAAAAATGGGGTGTGGAACTGAACAGGAAATCCTCAGTAGAAGAAATGCAAATGGCTAAAAAATACTAAAAAATGATCAACTTCTTTAGCCATTAAAGAAATACAAATTAAATACATTATTTTTAAAATTGAGATGATTTACAAAAATAGTTAAAATATAATCTGAGAAAGGTTCATTAAAATATTGCTCTCATTTTAATAAAGTACCTAGGTTAGTTTTTTTTAATTAATTTATTTTTTTATTAATATATTCTTGTTAAATCTCAATGTTTATCCCATAACTTTTATTCTCCCATTCTTCCCTCCCCTCACCCCATATTTCCATTATTATCCTCTCCTATGACTGTTCCTGAGGGGGATTACCTCCCTCTGTATACGCTCATAGGGTATCAAGTTTCTTCTTGGCCACCTGCTTTCCTTCCTCTGAGTGCCACCAGGTTTCCCCCTCCAGGGGATATGGTCAAATGTGAGGCACCAGAGTACATGAGAAAGTCATATCCTACTCTCCACTCAACTGTGGAGAATGTTCTGACCATTGGCTAGATCTGGGTAGGGGTTTAAAGTTTACTGCCTGTATTGTCCTTGGCTGGTGCCTTAGTTTGAGCGGGACCCCTGGGCCCAAATCTGCCTATCATAATGGTCTACTTGTAGGTTTCTAGGACCCTCTGTATCCTTTTATTTTGCTATTCTCCCATGCGTCTCTCATTTAGAGTCCCAGTAGGATGCCCTCCCCTCTGTCCCAGTTTCATGGTAAGTGAAGGCTTTTGTGGGACGTGCCCCTTGGGCTAGTATGCAGAAAAAAGTGAGTATATACCATTTGATTCTTTCTGCTTCTGGGTTAACTCACTCATTATGATAATTTCTAGCTCAATCCATTTATCCACAAATTTTGGGAATTCCTTGTTTTTATTAGCTGAGTAGTATTCCATAGTGTATATGTACCACAGTTTCTTTATCCATTCTTCTACTGAGGGACACTTAGGCTGTTTCCATGTTCTGGCTATTATGAATAAGGCTGCTATGAACATGGTTGAGCAAATTTTCTTGTTGTGTGCTGGAGCATCTTCTGTGTATATTCCAAGGAGTGGAATAGCTGGGTCTTGAGGAAGCCCTATTCCCATTTTTCTGAGATAGCACCAGATAGATTTCCAAAGTGGCTGTACTAGTTTGCATTCCCACCAGCAATGAAGGAGTGTTCCTCTCTCCCCACATTCTCGCCAGCATGTGATGTCACTTGAATTTTTGATCTTAGCCATTCTGATGGGTGTAAGATGGAATCTCAGAGTTGTTTTGATTTGCATTTCTCTGATGACTAAGGAGGTTCAGCATTTCTTTAAGTTTTCTCAGCCATTTGATATTCCTCTGTTGAGAATTCTCTGTTTAGTTCCAAGCCCCATTTCTCAATTGGGTTATTCGGTTTGGTGGTGTTTAATTTCTTGAGTTCTTTATATATTTTGGATATTAGACCTTTGTCAGATGTAGGGTTGGTGACGATCTTTTCCCAGTCTGTAGGCTGTCACTTTGTTCTGTTGACAGTGTCTCCTGCCTTACAGAAGCTTCTCAGCCTCATGAGGTCTCATTTATTAATGGTTGACAATAAGGCCTGGGCCGTTGGTGTTCTGTTTAGGAAGTTGTCTCCGGTGCCAATATGTTCCAGGCTCTTCCCCACTTTTTCCTCTACGTGACTTAGTGTCTCTGGTTTTATGTTGAGGTCTTTAATCCACTTGGATTTGAGTTTTGTGCAAGGTGACAAATATGGGTCCAGTTTCATTTTTTTACACATAGACATCCAGTTAGACCAGCACCATTTGTTGAAGATACTATCTTTTTTCCATTGAATGGATTTGGCTTCTTTGTCAAAAATCAAGTGACCATATGTGTGTGCATTCATATCTGGGTCTTCGATTCGATTCCACTGATCAACCAGCCTGTTGCTGTGCCAGTACTATGCTGTTTTAATTACTATTGCTTTATAGTACAGTTTAAGATCAGGTATGGAGATTCCTCCGGAGCACCTTTTACTGTACAAGATTGTTTTAGCTATTCTGGGTTTTTTGTTTTTCCATATGAAGTTCAGAATTAAACTTTCAATGTCTTTAATAATTGTGTAGGTATTTTTTATAGGGATTGCATTGAATATGAATTTAATCATCACAGCATTCTGTAAAGTCATTGATTGAGGGAAATGAATTTAAGTTTGTGTTCTTGTCTTCAACTTACCTAAAAATAGATTATTCAATTAAACTTTGTTGACCTCATCATTATCGTATATTAAATGTTGGCAGGAATAGTAAAATACTATAAGAAAAGTTGTGCATTTGTTGGATGAAAGCAAAGTAATTGAGAAAAAGGAAGAAAGTGCCAATAACGTATAACAAAAAAATCACACAGTTTAACTCTAACATGAAACATCTTACCATCTCTTAGAGGAGTGCATCCTTTAAGCATGCAGGGAAGCATGCCTCTGGAGCTGCCTAATTGCCTTTCTCTTCTAACTCTGCCATCTTAGCACAGCAAATGATAGTTATAATTTTATTGATTATAGGTCATGGAGCCTCTGAGGCAGTTTTAATTTCTTATTTTATAAGGTCAAAAATGCCTTCCCATTGTCATCACAGAAAGCTTCCTCTAATTACTCTCCAAACATAATTATGACAACCTCTTTTGCCAAGTGAACTGAAAATGTAATGGCCTTCTACAGAAGTCAGGACTTGAGCACTCTGGAAACTCACACAAATAGACCCATAGAAAGAAAAGCCATCTTACCTTCCCTCTCTGCCTCAATATCCAATCCCCAAGTCTCATAGCTTGCTCTGTAACAAACTACCGGCCATGGCCTCTCCTCACTCTCTAACCCTACTCCCATGGGACTACATACAGTCTGGCGGAACACCCTGTTTTCCTTCCTCCTATGGACTCACTCACCATCTCCTAATCTAAGCATCAGTTCTTAATACCAGAGAACACATTTTACCCAAATCAAACAGTGGTACCACCTATCAGTAACCAGGAAGAATTTCCTAGCAGGCAACACATAGCTACCACACTTTCTTAAGAAATGGATAGCAAAAGAAACCAAGAAATAAAACACCCACCCAACAAGGACAAGACCAGATTCACACCTAGAATTATAATCTTCCCAAACACAGGTGCACAGACACCAGCATAAAAACATAATCAAGGACAATATGTCTCCACTGGAGCTCAGCAAACTTACCTTAGGAGACACTGTGAATTGCAACATGGCGGAAGCCCTATGAATATGGTACAGTCCCTTCAAGAGGACATGAATAAATCTCTAAATGAAATCTAGGAAAACACAAACATACAATGTGAGGAAATTAATAAAACAGTTGAAGACATGAAATGGGTAGAAAACCAATAAAGGCTATAAAATCTGAGGAAAACCTGAAAATGAATAAAATATAAGGACTTGAAGAGGAACCTCACAGTCAAACCTCACCAACAAAATAGAAGAGATGAAAGAGAATCTCAGGCACCAAGGATGTGATAGAATTTGAAAAATAACTAACTAACTAATTAACTAACTAACAAAATAAATAAATAAATAACCTACCTTACAAAACATCCAGGAAACCCTGGACACCATGAAAAGACCAAATCTAAGAATAATAGCAAGGGAGGAATAACAAAACCCCAGGTCCAAGGCACTGAAAATACTTTAACCAAAATCATAAAAACAGCTCCAACTTGAAGAGGTTAACTACACTCAAGAAAACACATATAATAAATAATGCCAGACCAGCAGGGCAAAACAACAACAGAAAAGGAATATTATGGCAAGAAGCAGCAACAATGAACAGAAACCCTCAAACACTGCTTATATGTTATTTGGAGGCATGTTTCTTTAGATCCTAGCTGTGGCAGGGCAAGACAGTTCAGAGTTTCCTCCATCTTAGCAACAGTTCATAGGCATTGGACCAGAATCTCCTACTATTATTCTGCTAAATGAAAACAGTATTAAGCTGTTTCTTGACGTCATTATACCCATTTCCCAACTTCTCCTGAAGCTTATCTTAGAGTAGATAGTCATTAATACAAAGATCCAAACTAGTCAATGTGGAGAGAGTAATAAGATATAGACTGTTCAACCCTAAATGAGACATCTATATCATATTCCTTTCTGAAAAGTTAGTAAAAGTCAAAGGACTTGCATGACTACAAGGAAACTATATTTTTAGATACATTAAGTCATTAGATCATAGAACTTATAAAGGCTGTAACAGTGTGCTCAAGATCTGCAGTACTCTATCCAAACAGAATCCCAGATTGTGGGTGGGGAAGGAGGGTGTATGAGATGAAAAAGTCTCACAATTAGAAGATATTGGTAATTGGTAGGTGCTGGGAGAGAAGTTAATTTTCTTAAAGGGTGTGATCCTAGTTAGGCCAACCATGTTCCAGTGGATAGCTACACAGCCAACATTACACTGACAGCACAATTTGGATTCCAGGAGGCTAAAAGAATATTAGAAACAAAATTGGTTAGATATTAAAGTGGTATAGTAGGTATGGAAGGAGTTAGAAGAATGATGAATATTAAAACAGGTTGTATGTAAATCACAAAAATGAACAGGGATATTCTGAAAAATTAAACATACCTGAAAAAAATACTAACTTTGAAATATTGAAACTATATCTTGGTGGTAGAATACTTGGCTAACAGCACGGAAGTTTTGGGTCCAATCCTCAATTCTTCTTTTTAAAATATATTTTATTAATTTATTCATATTACATATCAATTGTTATCCCATTCCATTTATCCTCCCATTCCTCCCTCCCTCCCATTTTCCCCTTAATACCATCTCCTTTGACTGTGACTGAGAGGGACCTGCTTCCCCTGTATATGCTCATAGGGTATCAAATCTCGTCTTGGTAGCCTGCTATCCTTCCTCTAAATGCCCCAGGCCTCCCCATCCAAGGGACGTGGTCAAATATAGGACACCAGAGTTCATGTAAAAGTCAGACCTCACACTCCACTCGACTGTGGAGAATGTCCTGTCCATTGGCTAGATCTGAGTAGGAGTTCGTAATTTATTGCATGTATTGTCCTTGGCTGGACCATAGTTTGAGCAGTACCCCTGCACACAGATCTACGCATCATAATGTTCTTCTTGTAGGTTTCTAAGACTCTCTGGATCCTCCTGTTTCCCTATTCTCCCATTCTTCTCTCACCTAGTGTCCCAATAGGAAATTTTCTGCTCTGTCCCACTTTCCTGGTAAGTGAAGACTTTCATGAGACATTCTCCTTGGGCTAGTGTCCAGATATAAGTGAGTATATACCATTTGATTCTTTCTGCTTCATTATGATCATTTCTAGTTCAATCCATTTGTCCACAAATTTTGGGAATTCCTTGTTTTTAATGGCTGAGTAGTATTCCATAGTGTAAATGTACCACAGTTTATTTATCCATTCTTCTATTGAGGGACACCTCGGCTGTTTCCAGGTTCTGACTATTATGAATAAGGCTGCTATGAACATGGTTGAACAAATGTTCTTGTTGTGTGCTGGAGCATCTTCTGGGTATATTTCAAGGAGTAGAATAGCTGGGTCTTGAGGAAGTCTTATTCCTAGTTTTCTGAGATAGTGCCAGATAGATTTCCAAAGTTGTATTAGTTTGCATTCCCATCAGCAACGAAGGAGTGTTCCTCTCTCTCCACATCCTCGCCAGCATGTCGTGTTACTTGAGTTTTTGATCTTAGCCATTCTGATGGGTGTAAGATGGAATCCAAGATCTATTTTGATTTGCATTTCTCTGATGATTAAGGACGTTGAACATTTCTTTAAGTGTTTCTCAGCCATTCAATATTCCTCTGTTGATAATTTTCCTTTTAGTTCTGAGCCACATTTCTCAATTGGGTTATTTGGTTTGGTGGTGTTTAATTTCTTGAGTTCTTTACATATTTTGGATATTAGACCTTTGTCAGATGTAGGGTTTGTGAAGATCTTTTCTTAGTCTGTAGGTGGTCGCTGTGGCATAAGTATAGGCTGGTTGATCAGCGGAATCGAATCGAAGACCCAGAAATGAATCCACATACGTATGGACACTTGATTTTTGACAAAGAAGCCAAATCTTTTCAATGGAAAAAGAACAACATCTTCAACAAATGGCATTGGTATAACTGGATGTCTACATGTAGAAAAATGCAATTAGACTCATATTTATCACCATGTACAAAACTCAAGTCCTAGTGGGTTAAACACCTCAACATAAAATCAGAGACGCTAAATATGTTAGAAGAAAAAGTAGGGGAAGAGCTTGGAACTCATCAGCACTAGAGACAACTTCCTGAACAGAACTCCAATAGCCCAGGCCTTAAGGTCAACAATTAACAAATGGGACCTCAATTCTTAGTACCATGTAATGAAATAGAGGATTATAAAAAAAATCAAGTTAGTTTTTCATAAAATAAATTGCCATGTCCTGAATTGAATTTTATTAAAACATGTCATCAAATATTTTTAGAATACATGCTTTTTTATCAAGAGACCGTTTACAATATCATGCTCTACACAAAGTTATCTATTATCAGAAATATTTTTCTTACAAATTGCTTACAGCATTTTTCAGTTTGTATCAAATTTAACTTAATTCTCCAATTTCAGATTTAGCGACTTTACAATAAAAATTGAAGATATGAATCAGGTATTTTCTTCATGTAAACTCCACACTAAAGTTTCTAAATAACAACTGGATGTATGTAATTGATATTTAATTTTTTAAATTAAATTAGGACATTAAAAAGCTAAGTCTATTTTAAACAGGAAAAAACTTTACATTCAAATAAAGAAATTTTACTGTTTCATTCTAGCTGACATTTAAGATTTTTTAGTTGTACATTTAGACTTCAAAAGTGTACCATCATTTATGATTCGTGCTTTGTTTTTTACTCCCTTGTCCTTTTGGTCATGACAGACTTGCTTTCAGGTTTTCCTTACATCATTTGAAAGCATATTTCTGTTGTGATCCATCAATTTGAAATATAGGTTTTGAGAACATGATGATAAAATAAGTTTTCTTCCTTTGGTTGTACAGTGGTACACTGCATATATTTTCACAGACCTTGTAATGAAATATTGTTTTAAATGAAAAATACAACAAGATTCCAGATATATTTTTATCATGGAAAGTAATTTTCTTATATTATGAAATGTGATAAAAGAAACACCAGTTAAATAAAGCAAGAGCCTAAAAATTTCTTTTAATGTTGCTTAATTAAATAATACCTTTATGTAACTGAATACATGTCCAACAGAAAATTTACTACGGTTACTTATATGTGGTAGATTGCACAAGCATCACTAAGCTCTTCCTTATTTAAAAAATTTCTGATTATTTCACCTTCTGTTTCCCTTGATATATGAAATGTAACTAAGTGTCAATTTTTTTGTGGATTTTGAAGTATGACCTTGAAACCTCATTTTTTGTCATTACATATAATAAACCTCATTGCTAAGTAGGCAACTAATATTTAGTCTAGGGTGAAACACTTTTTTCTTATTTTGCTTGTGAAAAAAATGTTTTCTATATACAATTTATAGGCCTTAGATATTTACTTTTTAACTTTAACAACATTTTTATTGAGATGAAGTTCACGTAGAATCATTCATCCATTTAAACGTTCAGCTTGGTAATATTTAGTATACAATAGTAGCTGTTATTGGTCAGGGAGATACAGCTATTTCAAGACTCCAGAAACATCCTTGAAGGCATGCATGGTCCACACTCCACAGGAGTCCTCTCTGCTCCTCTCTCAGCTAAACAGCTCTCTCTGCAGTGTTGCTACAGAGCACCACAGTTTATGTGACTTTCTATATTTTATGTCCCAGTGCTTATTTTGTGCTTTAGGACCACTACTGAGTAAAATAAGAACTAATGTGGTATGAAAGGTGAAGTGAAACAAGTCGATTACAAGGTGAGTACTGTAGAGAGCATTGGAACCACAGACAGTCTGAGTGAAGGGATGGGTCACATATCACCCACTGGCTGATTCAGAAGATTGCAGGATTGCATCATAGCACTAAGAAGAATATGCAAGTTGAATATCATGAAGGGTTAAATATCATTAATATTCTGAAGTTTTGTCTTTCTAAATTTTAGAATGCCACCGGAAACGGCTTTAGGAATCCATAGAAAATAAGACCATGACAAGGTAATACAGCAGTTAGTTATTAAGCCTTTTATTACTCACAAAATAGAAATTCTTTTCTCTTAATCTGTCATATGACAAACCTTCCCAATATTCTCATTCAGAGCCCTACTACCTGCTTTCTATATCTATAGATATCATGTACACCATCTATATATTTTATATAATAGAATAATGTAATATTTGGGTTAAATGTTGGGCCCTTATACTTGATATAATCATGTTTGCTATCTTACTTCATAGTGCACATAGAACATATGCTGGCTTTGCTAGTAGGTTCTGCAAGTTTCCCAACAAAAGCCAAGACACAACTAAACCTAATCTATTCAACTATTGAAATGATTTGAAATAATAATAATTTTCATTTCTTCTATTGAGCAGTGACTATATTAGATGTGTTCTTTATAAGGCAGCTTAACATTTGTTACTGATTATCAGGTTCTTTGTTTTTTCTTTTAGGTAATAATTTTATTTTAACCAATAGGACTCATTCTCTAAGGAACTGTAGCTTTGTGATTTTCACCAACCTGAGCAATTTCCTGTTAATAATTTCTTTGTGTTCTTTTTTGACAGTTTCATACACTTATATAATGAAGTTTAGTCATTTCACCCTCCATTGCCTTTCCTCGTTCTCTTTCCTCTCACACAGAAACCTTCCTTCTTTATGACAAGTATTTCTTCTGCTTGATGGCCATTTTTTGGTGTGTGAAATTCACTTTCTTTCACTGTGACTTCCATTAGCATGTGTGAGGTTATTTACTGAAGGATGAGTAACTTACCAGCGAGTACACAACCACAAAAGGTGATAGCCTTACCCCTAACAATCATTAATTGTTCAAATTCCTTCGTTGAAGCTACAAATAATGACCTGACAGTTAAAATGTGCCTTGTGGTCCAATAGCAGTATCAGTGTTAAGGATAGGTAACCAATCATATTCTGATTGGTTCTACGGCTTTGTCAGTAGAATGGAAATTCATGCCTAGTTCTGTGGTCTTGATAAATACTGGTGGCTGAGAGGTCATAGTGCGAAGAGGTGAACCTACTACTATTTGTTTGCTAAATAATCATAGATTAGTGCTATATCCAGCTTCTATCAAGGAACTTCTTAATGGAGAAGGCACAGGTTAGTACAGAAAGCCCTAACTGGCCACTGTGCCAACAATAAGTGATCATGCAACAATAAATATGTGAAAGCTGTTTCACCCTTTGAAGGCTCAGTGAACATCAAAGAGGAGAGAGCAGAGAAAAGGAAAGAAAGAAAGAAAGAAAGAAAGAAAGAAAGAAAGAAAGAAAGAAAGAAAGAAAAAGAAGACTAAGAAATGTGAACAAGAAGAGTCATGAGCATGATTCTTGGGAACACACTGAAGCTGGGTTCTGCATGGGATCTGTACAAAGTTAGCCCATTAACCTTTCAGCAGGATGAGGTAGGAGCCATGTATCTATATCATTTCCTGAGAGGCAGTCGGTTATGGTGCTTATACCATTCTCCTCAGTGATGCAGTCTATGAATACTTGCGATTGCACCTATAAATAACCACTCATGCATGCTCAACTAATTCATTGTAATTGAGCTCAATGTAACTTACAGATATTACAACATTAAATAGGCGAGTCACTTGTTGAAAACAAGAGCTCTTGTGAAAGGTAAGTAGGGGATGAAATAACAAAAATTCATAAGACCAATGTATAAAACTGTCAAATAATTAAAAAAATTCAAGTTGTGTGAGAATAATTGAAATGTGTTACAGACATATCAAATCATAAAATAATTTAATTAATAAAATATGTCTTTTACCCTCTATTTATTTACTTATTGTATAGTCTACAGGGGATAAAAATGGCCTTCAATCATTCGATACCCTCAATTTCAGGCAAGCACATAACACTTCTTCTCAAGAAAAACCTAATCTGTAATTTGTGTATTTTTTGTGAGATTCTCACGTGGATCATACTCATCGAAATGTGTCTGCGTTATAGCCATTATGTTAAAAAGTAATATTCAAAAGCTGTGCTGGAGTTTCAGTACTGAAGGCTGAAGATAATCTTTTAAATTGAGAATATTAGAGGCTTTTCTGCATTGTGTAGTTTACAGATATATTCAGAAAATAAATGAGAATATAAATAGTCTGTTATAGCCATTATGTTAAAAAGTAATATTCAAAAGCTGTGCTGGAGTTTCAGTACTGAAGGCTGAAGACAATCTTTTAAATTGAGAATATTAGAGGCTTTTCTGCATTGTGTAGTTTACAGATATATTCAGAAAATAAATGAGAATATAAATATTTCTAAAACGTGTCTATTCTGTTTCTACTTGTGTGTGTGTGTGTGTGTGTGTGTGTGTGTGTGTGTGTGTTTAAGCATGCATTTTCTGATATATCTACAACATGAAATACCTTTTTGAGTTTTACAAATTGTAATATTTTGTGTAATAAAGGTCTTTAGAATTCTATAGTATTACTTATATATAGCAAGTACATAGTACAATAGATACTGAGGACAGCCTATATCTTGAAATAACATCTTTAACTCAGTGTACAGAGCTCTCAGTGTAATGATAAAAGTCATTAGTGTGGTGCAGTTTCAAGATTACTTTTGTTTAAAAAGGCTTTGAGCTTATTGCACTTAGTGTTTTGGCCAAGTCTTTGATTAGTTGGGAGTTAATCAGTTCTATCTCTATTCTTTCACTAAGGTAAAAATGTGTTTTGAAGTTCCTGTTTTATAAAGGGCATTGGTATCGATGGCAGTTCATTTTCTCCTGGGACGCCTTTGCAATTTTGCTGTGCTAAATGTTTCCTCCAAGCGCTTACTGAAGGCTGAGGTCACCTCTCTTGTTAAAGAAGAAAAATTGCTACTCTTTAACTCCAAGCTCCCCAAACTACAGTCTAAATTTTAAGTAAAGCCTATAATTAACTTTCAAATGACATAGAAGTGGTACTTTATTGTCTATTCCTCGTGTTGCATTTAATGAATATTAAATTAAATTTAAAACATATGATTCAGAAGGCAGTAATTTCACTCAGTAGTGACATGTGTTTTATAAAGGAAAAAAAAACAATGCTAATGACATGGGACAAAATTTGGTTTATTTCAAACTTCATAAGACAACACTTCATTCTAAGAAAACTGTTTTTTATGACTGGTGCTAAAGCCATTGTTTTGGTAGTGTCTTCTCTGGGGAACAGCTTATTAATTAATGGCATAGTTAATGCGTTATTGATAGCACTTTTAAAAATCTTTTTCTCTGTGTTTATGAGTTGTGTCTGTCTGTCTGTCTGTCTGTCTGTCTGTCTGTCTGTCTAGTTATGTGTCGGTGGAGTCACTAGTGTGCCGAGAGAAATTCTGGAGATTAGCAGGAAACCTTGGCGGGCAGCATTAACTCGTCACATTGTTCAGGATGAGGCACCTTTGTTGTTCACTGCTGTGGACGCTATAGCCCTTAAGCCACCAGGGATTCTTTTGGTTCTACTGTCCGTCTTTCATTCACAGTACTGCCATTGTCATTCAAACTACCGACACCAGTTTATATGGCTTCTGCAGACTCAAATTCAAATCAGCGTGTTACTACGGCAAACACAACTGTCTCCCATTGAAGCCCTACCCCATCGCCTTGGCAGATTTTTAGCAGGAGTATTATTATCAGTGATGTTTGGACCATTTCTTTAATATTATTATGAAACTTATACATTACCTATTCTATCATACAAAAAATGTGAGGAGCAAAAGAAGCAACAATTGACAAAGACTTTGACCTCCATTAGTGTACCTGTACCATAACGTGTATAGACGCACGCATACGCACACAAATACAAACACACACATTGATAAAGGGTACACATTTTGGTAAGAAAACAACTTTATAAACAGTAATTACTAAGTTTAGAATCACTTATTTGTTTTAGATTCTATGTGTGCAAGTGTGTTTGTGCATATCCTGGGTGTACTAGGTGCTTTAAAATATCTCATGAGAGTTATTTTAAATTTATGATGCCATAAGAAAAGTGGAACTGATGTCAAGAAGACAACAATTTGTAGTCTGTCACAGTATAGACAAAGCCAGGATGAATGAAGTTTCTTGAAAAAGACATATTGAGGTAAAGGTAATCACTGTACTGCACCTATATACACTGTGACAGTCCCAAAAATTCTACCCATGATTATTCTTACAAGTCCACAGTTGCATAGAGCAAAAGCACTTCTTGAAGATAAATAGTCAGAGAGTCGATTGAATGAAAAGATAAACAGACATTATCAGTTTACCCTTCCGAGATCATTTGCTGATCTTCAAGTTCAAGTACACAAAGCAGTAATGACTTTGTTACAGGAGGTCAAGGTTAAAATTTTTCACAAGTCTGTGCATTGCAAATCAGACATTTTCAATGACCTAAGGTCCTGAAATCTATTTCCACAGTGGATGCTTAATCTGGAAAACAAAGAGTCATTCACTAAAGATAAGTGAAAGAGATAGCAGTCATATAATAGCTATTAAAAGCAAGTTTCAAAGTGTGCACTTCTTTAAAGAAAATACTTATCTTTAAATTAAGTAATAAACACATTAGAAAAAATTCAAAACTGTATGAAAAATTCAGCTATAGATAGTTTCAAAATATAATTATACATTATTATTTACATAGACACAATAATAATTAATAGAGTTTTAAAATAAGAACACAATGACATAAAACAAATGATGTAATGCTCGGTAATATATTCTCTATTGTCTTCTGTGTTTTTTCTCTCTTAAAAACAAGTTCCAACTATGTTTTAATCAAATATTTGTCAGTTTAGACACTTAATATAATATATTTATTCTTTTTCTCAAAAGAGGGGAAAACAAAAATTGTTTTGAACCAATCAGATAAATAAAACAAATGGACACAACTCCAAGTCTCTCAAACTATAACAAAAAAAATAAGGAAATTAAAATAGAAGCTCAGTTCAGGGTCTTATGTCTATATCCCCAGTGCAGACTTATGAGGAAAAGCCATGTAGAGCTGAGCTTATTTTTAAAAAACAAAAAGCTAAAAGGAAAATGACCCAGCAAAGAACAGAACAAAGCTAGAATTCCTTTCATGTAATCTTTTACAGAGCTCCAGAGTTGGTTTTGTTTTCTTTCTTCAGACAACACTGAGAACTTCAGTTGTGCTCCAAAATCAGGAGTCATTCTGCAAACACAACCCCAAACATACAGCTTCAGAGTGAGACTGTTGTCAGAACCAAGGGTATACAGGCACATGACAGGAGGTAGGAATCCTAGACTCACGGAAAACACTTAGAAGCAAGGTCCAAAATAAAATGATCTAAATATTTTCATAACTCATATCTACCAAACTTATAAAATTGCTAATAGACAAAAATTTCTAGTAATGTGCATACATTTTAAATTTGGTGTTTAAATGATATAACTAAAATGAGCATAAAGAAAATGTAAGTAAAACATAAAAACTATACTAGAAAAGTACTAGTGAATTAGAGTTCGATTATTTTACTTAATATCATATGAAATTTACACAATGTATACACACATTGTTGGAAATAGATATGATCTTTGAATTCCAATAATTCAGGCCATCCAAAAATATTAGTGAATAGTAACAAAGCCATACTCAAATGATACAAAGTGGAATAAGAGTAAAATTCCTTTTATATCAATATTTAATGTTATAAGCCACAGAGAAAAAAATCATACAATGTTTGCTTAACAGCCAGTGAGTTAACACTGAGCAAATGGTGTGACCTAGGCTCAAGTAGGCCACCATGACCCATAAAGGCATTGTCCCTTTCCTCCCAAGTGTAGTTCTTCATTACACTAAATGCTGACATAACACTGTGGAAGCAAACACTTACTGGCTTTTCAGTAAGTAGAATCATATAGTATATACTCCTATTCTATTCATGTTGGTAAAATTAATAATGTATGATTTATCCATGTGGATTTCTAGATTAGTTCTTTTGTTGTATACCAGGGTATCATGTGAATAGAATGATTATTTGTTCACCAATTTATCAGTGTGTAAAATTTATAGGCATTTTCCAATTAAGGTGATATAATCATTTCTAAATGAAAATTCTCTGGAAGGCATAAATGTAGTTCCTTACTCACAACGTGTAGAAAGTTTTAACATTAGTAGAGGTTGTTTAGGCCGCTTCATAATATAATCTTTGGAAACAAATTTTCTTTATTTAAAAACAGTATGCGTTTATTCTTACAGAATTTTATATAATCACTTTCACCCCACATTCCATCCTCCAACTCTACCCAAATCTATCAGTTGTTCCCACTTCATGTCCACTTCTTAAAAAATAAGTAATAAATACTGTCCTACAGAAGATATCCTGGTCCTTTGGCTATTACAGTATTTCTGCTTCCTTTTCTGTATTGCAACAAGATTTTATTGTACTATTAACACACTGGTTGAGGTCAAACACTCGATTGTCAGTTTACCTCACCATTTTAACTGGTTGTGGATTTATGTAATATCTGTCTAATGTCTGATATTCTTTTTTTAGTTTTCAAAAAATTTTATTAATTTATGCATATTACATCTCAATTGTTATCCCATCCCTTGTATCCTCCCATTCCTCCCTCCCTCTTGTTTCCTCCTTATTCCCTATAAGCATATACAGGGGGAGGAGGTTCCCCTCAGTCACACTCATAGAGGAGGGTAAAAGGAGGAATGTCTGATATTCTTTGATGAGGCATGAGAACTACACTTATAGGAGGAAAATTTTAGGAAATCAGAGAGATTATAATTGTTTAGAAAGCTGGCACTGGTAGCCTCTCCTCTAGGTTCTATTTTGCCTCTGCAACCATAGGTAGTTGACTAAATCTCTTATGATATTTATTCTCTAAAAATTCTATGACAATTTAAATATATTCTGAGGGAACCTGGAAAATAAGTGTGTTGAAAGCAATGTACACCATATAGGACATCCTCAGCTATTTCAGAAGAAAGCAAAGTTTTCTATACTTATACTAGGGTTGTTGAAATGATACTTTGAATTAAGAATTTGATGGGGTTTTTGTTGTTGTTGTTGTTAAGAATCTCTTGTTCTAGTGAGCTAGGGCTAAATCAGTACCTAAGATAAGAAACAAACCAGGACTAGTGAAGTGACTATTTTCATTTACTCCTACAACTGAAGCTGGTTAGTTGAAGCTAGAAGTTCACAGTGATCAAGAGATCATTGAGATGAAGTATTCTGGGCCTAGTCCTTTGGGTCAGCTCACAGGAAAGCTATGTCCAAAGGAGACCAACACTGTGTGCTATGCATACAAACCTGCTAATAGCTAAGTCTGAATGCTCCTGGGTCGAGGCTTCATGTTGTCATGGTTCTATTGTGAGAGACAATGTGATACCACTGATCAAGGTGAGGCCTCATTTTCAGTAGATATTCCTGCACATTAGTAATAATAGAACCATAGGATGGAGAACAAGGATAGCAGAAGCTGTGGAGGAGAGCTGGTCTCAGCTTATGAGACATGATTTTGTGCTGCAGATCTGGAGAAATGGAGAACCAAGGACCATGAGCAGGAGCCTGACACCAAACACTGAATGTTTGATTTGCATTAGTTTATTTGGGACTGTGCTCTGCTTCTTCTGTCTCAGAGTAAAAAAATATGTCATTTACTTCTTATTTTACAAGAGATCAATTGAAAAACTTGGCCTTTTAAATAGATTTTGAACTTTTAAGTATTGAAGTATTTCAAGAGTTTTGGATTCTGAAAAAATTGGAATGTTCATAATGTAGTGTTTGATATTAATATATAATCTTGGAAATAAGAAAAGATTACTTAACAGTGTTGTATTTGTATGTCAAGCTGACAAGAGAAGGGGTCAATTGTCTGTCAAGTTGTCAAGGATTCAATTGTTCTGCTTGTCCTTTTTTTGCCAACGTGACACAAACAAGAGTCATTTGGGAAGAGGAGCCTCCATTGTGAAATATCTTCCATCACACTGCATGTAGAAAAGTCTGTAAAGGTATTTTCTTGATTGATTGATTGATTGATTGATTGGTTAATTGATTGCTTTTGGAAGGTACAGACAAATGTAGGTCTTGGCATTTGCTGTGGGCAGGTGCTCCTGAGTGCTATAGGAAAGCAGGCTGAAAAATCTGGGGAGGACAAGCCACTAAGCAGCATTTCCCCATGGCTCTTGTTTCAGTTCTAGCCTTTGCTTCCATAGGTGGACTGTGACCTTTGATATGTAGGCCAAGTAAACACTCTTCTTCCCAAGTTATGTTGGTCATTGTCATACTATAGCAATGTAAACCAAACTAGTACTGCTTTGCATATATAGCTCTTAAATCTTTGGTATTCTATTCTTGTAGCTGCTGGAGCTTGCCTAGCATTTGAAATATTTTATATCAAGCATTTTTGTGTGTAATATATTTGTACGTAGTTGATACTAGGTTTATACTTTATCAAAAAGGTGCATAAAAGTATCTGGAGTTGAGCAAGAAAAATTATGGTCAAAATCTATTACATAAAATTCTAAAGGAGTAAGTGAAAAAAACACAAAAGTGTAAATTTAAAAGAAAAGAGTAAGTTAAGTATAATTTTTTTCTTCTCTCAATTGGTATTCACATAAATATATGTGCTAGGATGGTAAGTATGTTTAGACTGAATTTCTTTCCTCAGTGAGTTGAGTTATTACCCTTTTAGAAATATTGATATGTTAATCTACTAAATGTCTCCTTCCAAATTCTATTTTTGTTTTTATTAGATATAATTATTGCTTTTCTTGCATAAGTGCTGTTAATAGTTTCAAGTTTCTTTATTCAGTGTTGACTTTTTATATTATGACATAATAAGTAGGCAGTTCCTTTTGGTCAAAATTCACATTCTGAATTGATAAGGCCTTATTAGTGTAATGTGCATACTATGTGCACTGTGTGTGTGTACAATAACATATAGAAAGCAATATGTATTTTCAACAGCTATAAACCCAGAGGGATAGACGACTGAATTATTTATCTCTTTATAGTGGACTCAAGGAGTGCTTCTAGGGAGATGGAGAAGTATTAACAGAAGAAATAATAATGATAGGAATAATGAATGAGAAAACTTTGAAGAGTAGAGAACAAAACCAATTTTTCATTAGTATCATTCTACCTTGAAAGGAACAATTATGCACTAGTAGCTGTAAGAACAACACACTGTTATAGTAAGCATGATGTCCTGGCCTTTGGAGAAGCTGAGGCAGCTGAATGATAAGCACAGTTTCACACACAGTATGGAAAACTTTGATGCCTTCTATTTCTAAAGCAAATTTGCTTCCTTTTCCAGATCTTGGTCACATATATTTTATGCTTTATGCTTTCATAAGGCAACAGCTAAATACAGTTGAAAATACCTTTTGTAAGTTACCATATAACTGTACTTCTTAACAGTAACTAAGTTTTGAATGTTTCTACTAATATACGAGGGAAAAATATTAGAATTAAAAATCATTTTATTTTTGGCTAATCACATTCATGTAGGCACACATTTTATGTTTCTATCAAAGTGGGAACATAGAGGCTTCAGTGTTATCATACTTCCTTCCACATGGAGTTTATCTGAATGTGTGCAGCTTCTAGTGTTTATCCTCTAATCAACCCAGTTGGACATTTCCATAGATAAGAATGTTGCACAAGTTAATCTCAAAAGTTTTTAATTCGTTTTATGGTTCAGTGGACTGGATTTTTTGATAGATTCAGGTACTGTTAAAACATTTTTGTTACATCTCATCTCACAAGCTTCTTTTCTTATTTGCTTTCTTATGAGTTACTAAAGTGGAATCTTTGAATTTATAGTAAGAAAAATTTAGTGTATCAGATAGTCAAAATGTTCAAACATTATATATTTGAAAATATGTTGGTGCAATTAAAATGTAAACTGACTTAAAATATGAAAGTAATGCCCTGGAGAACGTTTTGTAAAAATGCATTAAAACACCAATACTGGAAAAAGAAAAAAATACTCAAACTTATATTTAAGAAAACATAACTTTTACTTTTAAAAGACACACATAATTACGATTATGAAAATGAAGCCATGTATTTGAAAGTAAGCAAATGAGCATGCATGTGAATGTTTGGAGGTAGGAAAAGTAAGAGAAGGCTAATATTGTAATTATGTATAATCTCAAAAAGCATTCAAAGAATTTGCTTTCTTTTTTTCTTTTAATTATTTATTTAGTCATTTATTCATTTATCTAGAAACATATTCTTACTATGAAACCTTGACCTGATTGAAACTTGCTTTTTAGACTAGGCTAGCCTTGAACTCACAGGGATTAGCAAGCTTCTGCCCCTTGGGTGATGGAAATAAAAATGCACACTATGTCCTTAAGCAACAATGAAACAAATAACCCAGTAGAAAAATGAGATACAGAGTTAAACAAAGGATTCTCAAAAGAGGGATCTCTAATGGCTAAGAAGCACTTAAAGAAAAGTTGAGTGTCCTTGTTCATCAGGGTAATGTAAATCAAAGCAACTCTGAGATTCCATGTTATACCCATCAGAATGACTAAAATCAAAACCCAAGTGACAGCAATGCTGGCAAGGATGTGGAGCAAGATGAAGAAATGCTGTTCTCCTTTGGTGGGAGTGAAAACATATACAACTTTGGAAATCAATATGGCAGTTTCTCATAAAATTCGGAACAGTTCTACATGAAGACTCAGCTGTACAACTCATGGCATATACCCAAAAGATGCTATATCATACCACAAGGAAACTGGCTCAACTATGTTCATAGCCACTCTATTTTTGATAGCCAGAATCTGGAAATAACCTAGATGTCCCTGAAGTAAAGAATCAAAAAATGTGTAACATTTACACAGTAGAACACTGCTCACCTATTAAAAACAAGGATGTCATGCACTTTGCAGGCAAATGGATGGAACTAGAAAATACCATACTGATTGAGATAATCCAGACCCAGAAAGACACACATGACATGTATTCATTTAAAAGTGGATATAGTCATAAAGTACACGATAGTCATGCTATAATCCACAGACCCATAGAAGCTAAGTAACAAGGAAATCCCAAAGGAGGACACTTGATTCTCATTCAGAAGGGGAAAAAATGACCATCTGAAGTAGATAGAGGGAGTGGAAATGGGTGGGAGAGGGATAAGGCACGGAACAGCATTGGGGGAGATCAAGTGTGGGGATGAGAGGAAAGGCTGAGATAGAGAACAAAATCAATGGGAGGGCATCTCACAGACTAGCTGGGAAGGAGGAGGCTCCTAGGAGTCCATGGGCATGAACCTACCTGAGAGCCATAGCAGTGGAATATATGGAATCTGAAGTGGTTACCTCTTGCAGCAAGGTGGGGCTCCCAGTGGCGGGATTGGGATACCAACCCACCCACAGAACCTCCGACCCAAAATTTGTCCTTCCTACAAGATGTGTAGGAATAAAGATAGGACAGAAATTGAGAGAATGACTGGCCAAACTTGAGACCCACACCATGGAAGAGAGCTGTCTCCTGGCACTATTAATGATACTCTTCTATACTTGCAGACAGGAAGCTAGCATTACAGTATTCTGGGAGGTTTAACCTAGCAGTTGAAGAAACAGATGTAGGGACCTGCAACCAAACCTAGTAGAGGCCAGAAAGTCTTATGGAAGTGTGAGCAGAAGGGCTGAGGGAGCTGGAGAGGTCAAGGATACCACAAGAAGACCCACAAAGTCAACTAATTTAGGCCCATGTAGAGACTTATCAACCAACCAAAGAGACAGATGGGCTGAACCTAGGTCCCTGCACATATGTAGAAGATATGTAGCTTGGTCTTCATGTGGGTCCCCTAACAACTGGAGCAGGGCCTGTGTCTGACTCTGTTGCCTGCCTTTAGATTCCTCTCTGCTAGCTGGGTTGCCTAATCTGGACTCAATGGAAGAGGATGTGTCTAGTCCTGCTATGACTTGTTGTGTCCCAGTGGGTTTCTACATATGGGGTGGCTGTGAGTAGTGGGAATGCGGAAGAGGTTGTGTGAGAGGAGGACTTTGAGAGAGGAAGGATTGAGGCAGCACAATAGGAATGTAAAGTGAATAAATAAATAAATAAATAAATAAATGGGAAAACACCTCTACACCAGGCAATATTTTTTTAAAAAATCTTTGACTTATTGTATAATTTTTTAAAATGCTGCTTTAATTTTTTCTGAAGGGAAACTAAGGAGAAGTGATTTCTGGGAGAGAGGGGCGGTGGGAGAGACTAGGAGTAATAGAGAGAGGAGAAACTGCAGTCAGGATGCAATATTCAAAAGAAAAATAAACACCAAATAAACAGGTAAATAAATAAATAAATAATGTTTCTCTAAAGAAGACATACCAAACATCAGTATTTTGAATAATATGTTGCTGCGACACTCTCATAGACTGTGCTGATATCTGCATTTGGTACTACTCCAAACCTCTCAAGAATGCACTGAACATAGAGAAACATATAAGTATGAATGTTTTACCTTTGCTCCAGTATTATTACATTTTTTGAAAATATTCTGAATATTTTATTTGTTTTTAAACCTAAACCTATTAATGATATACTTGTATTTATCTGTGTTACTGTGTGTTTGTGTGTGTGTTTCTATGGATATAAGTTTGTGTTATGTGTGGGTATGTACAAATTCTGATTAGGCATATTTGTCTAGTGAATATGTTCATGTTTGCTTACTTGACAAATGAGAGAATAAGCTGTAGTAGATGGGTTCTCAATATAAATTCATATTTTTCTGGAAGATATTTAATTAATATATAAGGAAGAAGGAAGATATGAGGTTTTGCTAAAGAGACATCAAATTTCCTAAAAATGTTTACAACTCTAGAGTAAAGTTTCAGTCTTGCTTGGAAAAACTGCATTCCACAGGATGACTATATATTAATTGATAAAGATACTGACAGTTGCAGCTGGTCAATATGAAAAGAATGAGTGAATACTGAATGCACAGATTTAACAAAGATGTCCATATAGCCCCAATACACAGCCACAGGACACTCTATGACAACCAGAGATGTGGAAGAGTATGACTAAACACTGTTTTCTGAATATTCATTGTCATTGAAGTGATAAATAAACATCAGGTGTATGTATGTGTATAAGACTTGCACGAATGTACTTGCATGTGTAAGTCTACATGCATATGCATGTACACACACACACACACACACACACACACACAAAGTAAGAAAGTCAATAGAGTAAAAGAGCGTTAAGGGAAAATATTGGGGTTGAATATGATCACAATACATTGTATATGTGAAAAATTGACAACAATATTAATGGAAAAAAGCACATCTGTTGAGTCAATGTTATTTGCACTTTAAACTGGAGTTGGGAGTTTATTTCAACATTAATACGATTAACATTTTATTAAATATAATTATTTAATTTTCCCTCGAAACTTAGAGACTAGAAGTAAAATAGGCTTGTTCTCAAGCTACTCTTAAATTTCTGATGTCTATTGTTTTCTGCTTTTTAATTACTTCCCCCTGGCAGTACTGCCTTGCCAGACCAGAAGGGAACAGGACATGCTCAGTCCTGATATGACTTGATGAGCCAATGTGGATGGGAGTAGTGGCTACCATTTTCTGAGGAATAGAGCAGAGTGATGGAGTAGAGGGAGGGACGGGAGGACCAAGAGTTGAGGAGGGATGGGACTACAACCAGTGTGTAAAATGAGTGAATAAGTAAATTAATATATAAATAATTACGATTAGTCATTGCATCAGAAATGCATTGTATAAATAACCCTGCCCTTTCTCTACTAAGGAGAAAATGACAATTTACTTTTTTTCCTTTTATTTAAAAACTTACATTTTCATTATTCTCATAAATAAATTAGTTTTAATTATTCATGTATCAAATATATATTAGCCAATGATGTCTTTGAATTTATATTTCATAAGCATTAGGTGGCAATAATTAAGTGCCAAATTGTGACATTATCTCATGAAATTGCTCCTATATTTAAAGAAAGTATGAACATTGGCATACACCTTCATTTTATATCCTCAATTTGAACTCAAAACAATTTATATAAGTTCGTGAACTTGATGGCCATTCTGTGACCTGGAATCATCCTTCACTGGTGTATAGATTTCAGAACACCAGCTCTATTTCCTCCATGAAATAATTTCATAACACCTAGTTTTCACAAATTTATTGCCCTGCAACTTATAAAAGCATAATGTGAATGTGTTGGAAGGCATCCATGAGACACTGTATTTTATGATGTGTCTTATTTTTTCATCATTTTTATCATTAAGCTACTAATAAGTAAGTAATACATAGCCCTGTCCATTACAAATTTAAGCTATCACTGAGAAAAGTTTACATGAATGTGACATTATAGATTTGAGCTAATATTAAAGTAATGTTATCTCACCTCCTATAAAAAATGTGCCACTTTTTAGCAAACATTTCTAATTTTCCTTATTCTATTTTCCTTATTCTAATTCATCGACCACCTCAACCTCCACCACCACTTTCACCTCCACCACCACCTCTTCCTCGACCACTACCTCTACCTCCACCACCATCACCACCACCTTCATCACCTCTACCACCCTCCACCACCATCATCACAACCACAACCACTACCACCTCCACCACCACCTCCACCACCACCACCACCACCACCTACACCACCTCTACCACCTCCACCTCCACCACCACCACTGCCACCACCACCTCTACCTCCACCACCATCATCACAACCACTACTACCTCCACCACCACCACCACCGCCACCTCTACCTCCACCACCATCATGACAACCACTACCACCTCCACCACCACCACCACCACCATCTCTACCAGTACCTGATACCACACAAGAAATTGCTCAAACCATTTGAAGTGAGATGTCACATTAGATTATCTCAGAAATTAAAGCTAGCAAAATTCAGATTCTATATGAAAATTAAACAGAACTCATACAGAAACAGGTATTTTGCAAGATAATTTAAACCATGGTGTTTAATTTTAGTGTATTATAATTTATTCATATTACATCCCAATTGTTATTCCCTCGCTTGTATCTTCCCATTCACACCATCACTTCCTTTTCTGCCCTAGTCCCTTCCACTAGACCTCTGACAGAAGGGGACCTCCTTCCCCACCATACTACCACAGCCTATCAGGTCTCATCCTGATAGCCTGTATGCCCTTCATCTGTGTGCCTGCCAAGGGGCGGTGATCATATCATGAGCATCAGAGTTCATGTCAGAGGCAGTCCCCAGTGCCCCCACAATAGTAGAAAATAAGCTATATCTGCACAGTAGGTCTAGGGTCATTGCATGCATTGTCCTAGGTTGGTGCAACAGTTTATACAGACGCTCCTTGGTCCAGATCCAGTGGCCTTGATGGTCTCCTAGTGGAGCTACTGAAACATTTGAGTCCTCCATTTTCCCTCATTTTTCCATACCACTAGGAATGTTCTGCCTAGAGTCCAGCAGTGAGTCCCAGCATCTACACCAACCCCCCTGTGAGTAGAATCTCTCAGAGGACATCTATGTTGGGCTAATATCCACTTATAAGTGAGTAAATAACATGTGTATTTCTCTGGGTCTGGATTATGTCACTCAGGATGATCTTTTCCAGTTCCATCCATTTGCCTGAGATTTTCATACTTTTCTTGTTTTTAATAGGTGAGTAGTATTCAATTGTGTAAATGTACCACAGTTTCTTTATTCATTCTTAGACTGAGGGACATCTAGGTTGTCTCCAGATTCTGTCTATTACGCATAAGGATGCTATGAACATAGTTGAACAAATGTTGATGATATGTATGATAGCTCCTTTTTAATTTTTAAAAGATCATATATTGCACCAGAATGGTTAATATAAAAAATGCAAGTGACAGCACAGACTGGAGAAGAAGTGGAGAAAGGGGAACACTCCTCCATTGTCGGTGGGAATGCAAACATGTACAACCACCTAGGAAATCAATCTGGTGCTTTCTTAAAAAAACAGGAAACCTAAAAACCCAGCTATTCTACTCCTGGGCATATACCAGAAAGATTTTCCACCACACAATAAGAACATTTGCTCAACTGTTGCAAGATGAGGAGGAATACAGGTAATATTTAAATGGAAATGTTCTCTCTAATGAATACCCTTTATAGTCAGAGCAGATGATAGGTAATTTGATGAAGTAGAAAAATGATCAGTATTGTGATCAGATGTGAAATGCCATGTACTATTGCAGCAGACAGGTAGGTGAAAGACAGCTAGAAATGCCAGAAGTTATGAAGGCATCTGCATAAGCTCAGGGCATCCAAAACTCTCATTTTAATTTGTTCATGTTCAAATCCTGCAATGTGGGAAGCGATTATCAACTTCTAATAAAAATAAACTGTTTCTTAAGTAGGCATAACTTTTCAAGAATACAAAAACAAAATGAAACAAAACAAAAAACAAAGTAAACCAATTCTCCCCAAATATGTGGCCTTTCAGAATCTTCTTTTCCATCCCAGTGACAAACTAGAAATGTCTATCTTCAGTGCTGTCTTTTTGTTCTCCATGATGCTGGGTACAATTTACTTCAGGTCTAGGTAAAGAATTGCTTCTCACAATAGCTGCAGTGAAAGCTACTGTGCCTTTTATCTGTCTTATTTTTTTCAAGATAAATGGAGCAGGTGTAGAGGAATTAATGAAGCAACTGCCAAATTGCAGGGGTCATTGGTGTGTTGAAAGCTATAAATTAACCAGGTCTTGTGGGAAATTACCCTTTCCCTCTATAGAGACTCTGCCATTTCTAAATTCAAGTTCAAGACAAGAGAAAAAGAGATTGGAAAGTGAAAAGAAAAGTGCTAGTTATGTATTGTAGTATTTGGGACAATTCTAAGTGGAAAAACACAGGCCAGTTTATACATATTGTCTGTGAACTTGAATCTACTAATATAATAGTAGGTAAGATGTAAATCATTCTACAGAAGAAAACAAGGATTATCTTTATCAAATATATGTTCACACGCACTGTAAACACTGGTAAAGGCAGTAAGGAGCTCCATGCAATAGAACATGAACCTGTATTCATGGAGATACTGATATGTTATCTTGTGATACATCCAGTGCTTTTCGTAGAATTAACACAGACTAAAAATGAGGATTTAAAAGGAAGGGCACTGAAATATGAGTGTACAGAATATAATTCTGTCCCCCTAGGAGACCTTCTTTTTCGATTGTTACATAAAACATTTAAAGGACTTTGTTTTATTTTTAAGGCACAGTGGAAATATTGGAATAAAAGGAACAAAAATGTCCTAGGAATATTTTGAGATAGTTATACAATTTTAAATGCATCTATTATTTGTATGTGTCTTCACACACATATATATATATATATTGGCTATTGCATATCACTGGAGAAAAATTTATTAAATTTGATTCTCTCCTTCCGCCAACTCCAGGGATCCAACTCGAGTCATCCGACTTGGTGGCAGGCGCCTTTATTTTCTGATCCATCTCTCCATTCTCAACTTTTAATTTATATTAACTTATTCAAAATTTACTGAGAAAAAAAACTATAAATTTCAGAGAAACCGTGTCTTAGAAAAAAGCTATAAATTTAACTCAGGTATGTTACAAATAAATCATTTAACTTGCACAAAAGGTTCATTTGTAAATTATGTCACATATAAGTATTTCAAGAACACCCAAAAGTTCATATTTGTAAGAACACACATTCGTATAATTTAAGATGAAACATTCAATAATGAAACAATACTGAAAGTGTGACTTTTAAGAATTAACTCAAAAGGTCAAACTTTCTTTTTATTTCCTGCATGTTTTATCTTTCAAAGCTGTCATGCAATTGTGTTATTTTTCAATATATGTTATTTATTGACAAAAATTTATTCCAATTTCTTGATTTCATTTTTCTCTCCTATCTTTAGTATTATCCCAGTTGTCCAAAAACACATGTTCAATGTATAATCATCTTAGAATGTATATACATATATATCTTAGAATGTATATATGCCATTATATGTGTGTGTGTTCCTGTGCATTCATTTAGCTTTAACATTATAAAGAAATTTAAATATTTTCTTTTTAGCCTTACATTCCATCAACATCGTGTGACACCATGTGCTGCTTTCAGCATGTGACCAAGCATGTGCTGTATACGTAGGATCTTTGAGTAAAGCTTCTGAACCTGCTAGTTTGTGTAACCTTATCACATCTTATATATTACTTTGAGGCAGCATACATTGATTACAACATCTAAACACACAAAATGACACAAAAGAAATGTCCCTATAAAGGTCTTTTATAGGGCTATTGGAAGTCATCATCAAACAGATGATGTTTTATTTTATCATGATTGGTGACTATCTCTTAGAGGACTGTTCTTTTCTAGTGAGAGACAGACAGGAGTGTATCCAGATGGAAGAGGAGGTTGGGAAGTAGTAGGACATATAGAGATAGAAAAAACTATAATCAGAATATACTGTTTGAGAACAGAATCTATTTTCAAAGCAAAGCAAAACAAAACAAAGCAAGAGTGCCAATAAATCAAAAGGAAAGAACACACATGCATGAAGACAATCTATCTTGTATTGCTATTCATACAGTTTTTTTTCATTTTGGTGTGCTTGTTGGTGTATTTTTCTGTATAATATTTTCTTATTTTAGAGTATCTCTGACTCTACTATCAGTTAAAATTGTGAGTGTTTTACCTTGAATTCAGTTTGACATTTATCTTTAAGATGTCAAAGTATTTGGCAATTTTTGTTCGAAGAAGACAGAATTGCTATGGACTAAACGAATGGTGATATGGAGAGTCTATCATAAGCCTAGAAACATTTGCATTAAATAGTAAAAGAAAGTGATGGGATGCCCTATTATTGTTCAAGTCATTTTTCTTAATTTAATTTGTTAGATCATGTGAATAAAATGTTTGTGGCTCATATCAGCATGCCATATTTTTGAAACGTCACAAATGTATTCATAGGACAAAGTAGATGCTGTATACTTTGGGAAATGAGGAATGACTGTGAGATATGATTTTGATCGCTTTCCAGCGCTTTATGAACTGATGATTGTTTTAACTAGTGAAGAGAGAATAACTTTTACTTTGTAAAACCCCGTATGTGATAACACACTTTTTTTTTCCTATTTACTTTTTATTCATAGTCATAAACTTAACTCTACAATCCAGTGAAACTTGGAGGGGAATGTGGACAATATGGAACCCAAAGAACTTCAGTAAGAGAGATTACAGGGTGCTGTGAGCAGATCTGGGGGGCGTGCTCTCTTGACGTACAGAAGGAATGGTCTGGTGGGTAAGATGCCCACAAATCAAAAGAATTAGAGTTGCCCACAGGCAGAAATGGTGATCTTCTTGCCGGTCTTGCCATTCCTGTACTCAAAGTGCTCCATTGCTTCCATGGTGCTCCTGCCTTTTTTCAGCTTCCCAAAGACCACATGTTTGCCATCTAGCCATTTAGTCATGGAAGTGCAGATAAAAAACTGGGTACTGTTTGTGTTTGGTCCAGTATTTGCCATTGATAAGATGCAAGGACCTGTGTGCTTCAGGAGCAAGTTCTCATCCTCAAAATTCTCCCCATAGATAGACCTGGTGCCAGTGCCATTATGGCATGTGACGTCACCACCCTGGCACATGAATCCTGAAATAATTCTGTGAAAGGAGGAACCCTTATATCTAAATCCTTTCTCCCCAGTGCACAGAGTACGAAAGTTTTCTGCCATCTTTGGAACTTTGTCTGCAAGCAGCTCGAAGGAGTCTTGGCCAAGGGCTCGCCATTGGTTGTGATGTCAAAGAACATGGTGGAGTTGGTCATTGGTGCAGCAAGAGGTAACAGGAGACAGCGGCATCTGCAAAGCCCTGATACCACAATCTAAGTAAGTAATAAAATAGTATTGAAATTTTAGGTTATGAAAAACTCAGCTGTCTGGATTGACTTCCTGACTGAGACCCAGAATATGTACTCATCATGTTTAGGTACTTTGTTCAACACCAGTAACAGTCAAACACCCCTGGTACAAATAGTATGCTATCATCTCACTTTACTGTTACATTTGAGTAATTAGTAATTTCACTTACAAAATTAGGAATTAATCTCTATATGGTCATTATATTTATTTACATGTTAACTTTTAATGTATATTAGATTAATCCTATTATTTATACAAAAATTTCTTGAAATATGTATGGCAAAAGACTTGAAGTAGGTGTTATTTTAATCAATGAATGACGTAGTGACATTTGCTATTATTCAACATGTGAAAAGCCATCAAAACATTAATGTCTGACGTATTTTCATATGTTTTCCACATCATAAGGTGAACTTTTATGTAGCATTTTATTTAAAGGAGTTATTCTGATGATACAAATCTGGTATCTGGAATCCCTGGGGCTTACTTATTTCAGTTCATCAAAGGGTCCAGATTTTGTTCGGTAGTTTGTATTGGTCCAAATTCGAATATAATTTCTCTATTATTTTTATCTGAAATTGGAAGTATCCATGCAGCAACACTATTTATAATGAATGATCCCTGAGAGGATTTTACTGATTATATTCTATTTTAATAAGATGAGATATACTAAGATTTCAGTTCTATATTATTTTCATGATGAAGAAAATGTCCTTACTCAATGATGCAGAAAATACTTAGTTTCCCCTTAAATTCACAGATTCCTACTGTGATACAGTGAATTGGATCTGGCCTCAGAGGATTAATATTTATAGTTTTTATTTTTATGAGTTGTGCTCTTTCCTGATTAATTTTTTAGTTGCTTCCCAGCATACAACATTACGAATGCTAAGTTGATGACTTTTGTCTTAATAGCATCTAAAGCCACTAAAGACTGATAGGTTAGGATAGAGAAAATTTCATAAAATAACCTAACAAAAAGACTTTTAAAGTATGTGATTCAGACACCAGCAAGCATTTAACAGTTTTGCTGCCTGGAATTGTGAAGAAAGAATAATACATGCTGAATACAAGTTACGTACATATACTGCCCATGTAATATGGCTAATTTGCTAATGGTTATTGTGGAAACACGACTGGAAATTCAGTGTAACCTATCCTACATTTATTCAAAATACTCCATAGCACTAGTTATAGAACATATAGACATACAAAATAATCATATATAAAAATAATGATTAAAAGCTAGAAAATTTGTTGATTGAGAATTATGAATAAGGAAAATAGAAAGTACCATTATTATCTTGAAATATGCTTATAAAAATAATTATTTTCTGCTATATGGTGATAACAGATAAAGTAGGGTTTCTTTAATTCTAATATTCATAAATTAATTCTTCTGGATATAATTATGATTAAGGCTGGGTAATGACTGGTGTCATAAGGAATACAATAAACTTTATAACTGTTTTCAACCTGTGAGTCACAACCTCTTTGGGGAAGTCATACATTGCACATTCTGCATATCAGATATTTACGTAATGATTCTTAACCAAAGCAAAATTATGGGCATGAAATATCAAAGAAGTCATTTTATTTCTGGGAGTAAGCATAGCATGAGGAAGTGTATTAAAGTGTCGCAGCACTAGCAAGGTTGAGAACCACTGTGGTATAAACATAGAACAGCATTGTGTGTTCAAGGAGTATGTGTGTGTGTGTTTGTCTGTGTGTGTGTGAGTGTTTGTGTGTGTGTATGTGTGTATGCATATGTGTGTGTGTGTACATGTGTGTGTGTGAATGTTTGTGTGTTTAAAGTTATCCAAAAGTAGCATTAAAACCTCTTTTGACTCTTCATATATGGCTTGCCTATGTGGGTGATATGTTAGACAACTGTACTTTAAAACTTAAAGTTGATCCTAGTTCCCAGTGAAGTTTGGGTGGGTAACCGAGTGTGTCAATCTCATGATTTATAGGCAACGTCCTGAGAATGTCATCCAACACAAAGTCATTAAATTTTTAAGCTATCTTATTTATTTGAGTATATTTGTATATGTGTTCACATGCCACAACTTTCTGTGTACATCAGAGGAGTCATAGCGGGAATTGTCTTTTCCTTCTACTCTGTAGATCCCAAGTGTTGGACTCAGGTCATCAGGCTTTGCAGTTAGGGCTTCTGCCCATTAACCTATCTTTTCCACCCAGCATTATGAAATCCTTTTGACAGCTTAAAAAAGAGAAGCAAAATGCAAATACACTCACACACACACAAACAAACAAAACAAGCAAACCAACAAACCAAAACTAAACAAAAACACCTGCCCCAGAAACAATTACATGTCTGTGTCCTGAGCACTTAGATTGTACACAGACCATCACAATCACCTTTTCATCTTATTTACATGCTAGGGTACTGAACTTCAGTGCTCAGGATTGTACAATAAGCATGTTAGTCACTGAGCCATCACTCAAGACCTTTTTGTCTATGATGAGAAAGCAATAAAAGCAAAATTACATTATTGTACTTATTTCTTTTTCTCCCACCAACTCTTCCCATGAACATACCTCTCCAATATATGCCTGTATTTGTTTAGGTGTTGTTACACATATGTAACCATTTACATTATAAAATATATAGATAAAATATATATCTATTATATATAGATGATTATTGGATAATATGTACATTTAAAACTAAATTATGTGTAAATAAATAAAAATCAGTAAAAGATAAAATATATATAAATCCTAAATTGTTTTTATTATTGCTGAATTATACTTTCAATATTTTTCATAAATTCATGACAATTTACCTTATTAGGTATATTAATTTCAAAGACCTTTATTCATTTTTGGAGTTATTATTTAAGTTTTGTGATACTGTTCTTTCCAGGATAAAACTTTCATTTTTAACTAATATTAACTTATCTTTACTTACTCTTTTTCTATTTGTGCTTTCATTATCTATGATTTATTTAACATTGTTTAAACTTAGGTCACTGTAATAGTTAATATGAATTGTAAACTTGCAATTTAGAATCACTAGGAAAACACATCTCTAGTTGTATCTGTGCAGATGTATTCATACATAGAGAGAAACCACATAATAGAGGATTACATACTTTTGTGGAACAGGGTGCTATACTGAGTACAAAAGGAAAAACTAGCTGATCACTGCTATTGTTCTGTCTTAGTTTCTAAATGGCAGGTGCACTGTGAGCATCAGGTTTAACCTCCTGTTGACATGCTTCTCCTGCTGTAGTGAACTCGGATCACTGAAGCTGGAGGACAATGTTTGTTAGCTACTTGACATGAAGGATAAGAAGCAAACCCAGGTCCCCAACAAGAACAGTAGGTGTTCTCAGCCACTGTGCTTCTTCCCAGCACAGAAACCTGTTTAATGTAGTGCTTCATGTCCTAATTTATATCTTTACACATGTTACAAGTTTCTGGGCTTATTAAGAACTTTTGAAACATTTGTCAAAATCACAGTGCATGAATCTATTGCTTTCTGAAAATATTATTTATAAGTTCACTAATCCATCACTTTGGCCCATTGTTCCTGAACTGAAAAGTCACTTTTTCATGTTGTAAAGTAACTATTTCTTGTTATGTGTCATGACAATAGTTAAATCAAAATTGCATAATGAGATGTTAATAATATAACTATAATATTCCAAATGTAAACTATGATGAAATTCATAGAAGAAAGGGAAAGTATGCTGTTAGTACCTCAACTTTCAATTATTGCATTAGAAAATAAAGGTGAAAGCAAAAACAACAATTTGACTTTCCCAGGGAGAGTGCCATTGTATTGTAAGAATTTTGTTTTGTTCCATCTTCTAGTTTCTTACTAAACATTCACCTGCAGCTTAATTTGACAACAAGCTTCTGAAATATTGGACTGTAACTTTTCCCATAATTATTGAGTGTACACTTAAGCTACAGAATGGTATTAATGTAGGCTACACCCTCAGCAAATATAATCACCAGATCAAAGCCATGAGAGAAGATTCAAGCTACAAATGAAGATCAGAGACATGCCTTGGGAGTGACTATTTAGATTCTCATACTTACAGAAGCAGCTATGAAGAACATGAAATAAGTGATGTGAAATTACTTCTCTGTTATTTATGTCAGGGCAAATATCCATTTGGCAATTTGCAATCCATCAAAGTATTAAAATATTTGTGAAATTCTGAAACATTTATAGCATTAAATAACCAAATCAGCGCAAAAGCACTTTAAAGGAATGGAAATTACAGTAAATGGATGGATCCTAAAAAAAAAAGTATCATGTTTCATGATTTCCATTAGAAATGTCCACTCCAAATCATTACAAAATGCCAGAATAGAAAAAGTTCCATTCTCTAAAATATTTCAAGTAGTAACAAGAATAATATTCCTCCCAACTTTGTGTTCATTATTATTCATTGTTCGTGGTTCCTGTTATTTGCAATATTTAATTCCTTTGCCTTCATACATGTTCTGAAATGCATGCATAGATTTGATCCATATCTTAATATATAGAAATCTCTGTAGTTAATTAGCTTCCTTCTAGTATTTTTTGCTTAAAAATATCAATGCATATCTTATCTATATTTGAGTATGGCATTTTGCATCAGACACTTGAAAGAGAATAACTGAAAAATAGATACAGTGTCTTAAGCATCATTAAATCAATTGCTAAATTTGTCTCTCATAGAAAATTTGAATGTGTGATGTCTTAGTTAGAGTTTCTTTTGCTGTAGTAAAACACCATGACCAAAAGTAATTTGTGGAGGAAAGGTTTTATTTTGTTTTATACTTCCAGGTAACAATCCTTCTGTGGTGGCTTAAATGTATATGCTCCCCATAGATTTATGCATTTGAATGCTTAGCCCATGGGGAGTGAGTGGCGCTATTAGAAAGTGTGGCATTGTTGGAGAAAGGGTGTCATTGCAGGAGTGGGCTTTGAGGTCTGCTATGTTCCTGATATACCCAGGATGGAACACAGTCTCCTCTTTGCTGTTAGCAGCTCAAGATGTAAAACTCTCAGTGTCTTCTCTAGCACCACTTCTGTCTAAATGCTGCCGTGCTTCCCACCGTGATGATAATAGACTAATCCTCTGAAACTGAGAGTCAGCCCCAGTTAAAAGTTGTCCTTTATAAAATTGGTCTCGGTTATGGTATCTCTCCATAGGAATAAAACACAACCTAAGGCAGAGTTGGTAGCAAGGACTGAAATATTGCTGTTCAACCACGCTTTTGTTTGGAAGAGTTTGGATTTGGAGACTGTGGAAAGCAGAAGGATATTTTAAGTGGGAATTAATGGGACATACTAGTAGAAGCATCAAACATCAAAACCATTGGTGTCGAGAGTGATCTGGAGGCCTGGATCAAGAGGTTTCAGAGGATAAGAATTTTCATATGTTGCGCAAATTGTTCCTGTGATATTTTAGTGAAGAATATGGCTGCTTTGTTGTTGTTGTTGTTGTTGTTGTTATTTTCCCCCTTCTATGAAGTGCCTGCCTAAGGCTAAGGGCAAGAGATTTAGATTAATTACATTGGCAAATGAAATCTCAAAACATCCTAGTATAGAATCTGTCCTGTGGTTCACTCTTATGAAGAGAGTTTTGCAAATGAAGCAAGTTGTGCAAGAAAAAACACAAAACATTTGTTCCAGGATAAAAGGGCACCAGGAAGTGGAATGGAGCTAAATTCTGTGTTGAAGGAATTAAGAGAGTAGTGACTTTGGATCAAGATCCACCCAGCTAAGCTTCCAGCTTGTGAAAGGGATTTAAAAAAAGCTTAGATGCAGATGTGGTGGCACACACCTTTAATCCTAGCACTCAGGAGACAGAGGCATTCAGATATCTGAGTTCAAGGCCAAACTGATCTACAGAGCAAGTTCCAGGCATCCAAGGAAAATATGGAAAACAGAAAGCTGATGAATATGTAATTGGACAATTGAGCCATATTCCAGTCACAGCAAGAAGTAGAATTGGCAGCTTTAGCAATGTGGTTCTAGTTGAAAATCAAGGCTAGAACTTCCCTATGTGACTAAGGAAAGGCATTGAGGGAAGGCATGTGTCAGGAGTGTTCCTGAATAGAGGCCCAGGGAGAACATTGTGTGAAGCTGTGAACTTGAAACTTGGTTTGACTTGGAGACCCCAAGATGTGGGAGATTCCAGAGTCATGGTATGCCAGTCAAAGAAAGCTACTGACTTGGAAGGCAGCTATGTTCACCATTATACCACTAATGCAGCTATGAACCTCCTAACTTGAAGTGGAACAAGCTTAAAAGAAAGAAGTATGTTTCATTCCAAAGGAGTTGGAGAACTGAAGAGCACTTTGACATCAGACTTGGAGATGCAAGGTTTGAATTTTCCAGCAGGCTTTTGGTCTAGCTTTGGTCTAATATTTACTCACTAGGCTCCCTTCCATAAATTTGGAATGGTAATATATATTCTGTGCCATTAGGTGTTGGAAGTATGGGATCAGTTATCTTTACTTTGGGTTTATAGAGGGTTACAATGAAGAGATTGCATGAATGTCAAAAGAGACTTTGAACTTTGGAGTTAATAATTGTTGAAAATGTGATAGATTGTGGGGACTTTAAAACTTGGACTAAATGTATTTTGTATTATGGTATGGCTGCAAGAATATGGTGGCCAGGGGTGGAATGTAGCCATAGACTCATATTTGAATGTTTGGACCGTAGGCAGTGGCACTATTAGGAGGTGTGGTCTTTTTGGAGGAAGTGTGTCGCTGTGGGGGTGAGCTATGTGGTCTCCTGTGCTAAGATCCACCCAGTGTGGAACATAGTCTCCTCTTTGCTGCCTGTGGATCAAGATGTAGAACTCTTAGCTTCTTCTCCAGCACCGTTGCCTGTCTTAATGCAGCCTTGCTTGCCACCATGATGATAACAGACTTTCTTAGTCTTGGATTCTATTGCTGTGACAAAAACACCATTACAGAAATGCAAATTAGAAAGAAATAGGCTTATTCAGCTAACATTTCCACATTGCTCTACATCAGCAAAGAAACTCAGGACAGGAACTCAAACAGGGCAGTATCCTGGAGGCAGGAACTGATGCAGAAGTTTTGGAGGCGTACTGGTTACTGGTCTCCTTCTTATGCTCTTATTAGTCTACTTTCTTATGTAACTCTGGACACCAGCCCACCTTGATCTGTGCCTTGCCTGATTGATCATTAATTGAGAAAATGCCTTATAGCTGCATCTCATGGAGGCATTATTTTTATCTATGGCTCTTTATTCTCTGATAACTCCAACTTGTGTCATGATCTCACACACACACACACACACACACAAACAAAAAATAAAACAAAAGAAAAGAAAAGAAAAAAAAAAAACAAAAAAAAACCAAACAGTTGGTACATGGACTAAGCCTCTGAAACCGTAAGCTAGCCACAGTTAAATGTTGTCCTTTATAAGAGTTATGTTGGACATGGTGTCTCTTCACAGGAAAAAAAATAGACCTTAACTAAGACATCTTCACTGAGGGAAGTTATGGTGAGAACAAAAGGGGAAAAAACTGGACACAGACACTATTGTATAAGTTCTGCAGAAGGGCAGCATATTGGCATGACTTTTATAGTTGCTTAGCCTGTTGGCCTGTTGTCTTATAGAGCTTGGTAGCATCTTTCCAGGGATGGATCACCCCACAGTGGTGTCTTTCCACATCAATCATGAATGTATTGTTCCAAAGACTTGATTATAAACAGATCTTGTGAAGGAATATTCTCAGTTACATTTATTCTTCCCAAAATATTCTGTGTTAAGTTGAGGAAAACACTATCCCGCACATATGATTGTTTTAGAAAATTTGGTAATCCAAATTAATGAGGTGCATCATGTTTAAGGCATTCTAACTTCTATTGCAAAAGAAGCATACTGTGGCCATTTCTCAAAATTAAAATATACAAAAACATGATGCCTGTATTAATTAATTTTTCTATTGCTATGACAAAATACATGACAGAAACTACTGAAAGGAGAAAATAAGGGCTTATTTTGCCTCTGCGCATTTGAGTGTAGCCTACTATGGTGCAGAAAGAAAGCAGGCAGGAGCTCTAGGCTGCTAGTCATGTTACATTCACAGTCTAGAAGCACAGAATGTGAGTGCTATGATCAGCGAGGTTTCTTCCTTTTCTTCCCTCTAAGTGGACCACTACTTCTCAGTTAAACCTTCTCAGTTTGAATGCTCTCACCAGCACACCAGAAGGTTAACCTGCTATGGCATTCTAAATAAGTGAGGTCACAATCAAGATTAAGCACTGCGATGTTAGTGCAAAAACATGAGACGCTTGACGAGATTAGCTTCTGTTATTCTCATCAGCAAACACCTGTCTTGAATTGGGGTTTCATTTGAGTCAAAGGAGTTCGTATTAATATAGACAGATTTATGATTTGTATAATAGTGTGGGCAGGATCTCTTTCCACTTCTGAAATTAAAACAAACAAACAAAATAATAAGATCAGAGTTACTTAATGAGGGCGGAGCAATACATGAAGGGAAATATAATGATTAATTTGAAATTTATTCAATATTCAAAAAAATTCCTTTTTAACAGGTGAAATTTCCCAAAGCAGGTAATGCTTTCCTATACAATATTTTTCAGTCTGAAATATATATGTCTGACTATATTCTAGATTCTAGACTCATATCCCTCAGACACTTAAACCAAAACCAGTGTTTACTTGAATAAACATCTCAAGAGATACAACAAAGATATAAAGCACTAAATATGGGCAGCAGCAAAAGGTCATACAATGTTTATTCATTCACTATTAGTTTAATTTCTTTATTAATAAAATATTTTATACATATATTTGATTTACTTTAACAAAGCTACCACTTAATGAAGTTGTACTGTCAACGCAAAAGTAGGTGTCCTATACTTGTGAAGGTGTCATCAGAAGTTCCAATGGAGGTATAGCTTAAGGGCACTTTTTTTCAAGAAACTCAAGAAAATTTCAGTTGCAAAACTAAGATTTCAGTATTTTAATATTTCAAAATACTGGTATCTTAATGAAGACCAGTTAAGTATGTTAAATTGTTCACCTATGGAATGTAGTGACTCAGCAGAGTTCTATTAAATAATTACCATTTTATCCCAATGGCTAACACAAAAGTCATTGGAAGAAAACAGCTTGAATTATCAAAAAAGGTTTTCAATACATTGATTTGATAGGCACAAACAACCTTATTCACATAGAATGTATCGTGAGAGTCATCAATAACCAAGATGGTTACCAGTGGAAACCTCAGTCACTTTGTCAAATAGATGTGATGGGTGAGAGTTTATTAAAATGTCTTAACTTATGTAAAGAAGAACAGGGCACATAAGGACAGATTATTAGTAATGGACACATTCTTAAGTTATAATTTCAAAAACAAATTATAACAGGTAATATTTTTAGAAGAAAAGTGTCTGCAAAACTATGTAAATATTTCTAAGGCTGTGTTCTTTTGATATAAATTATTAGATGTTTATCATGAATAGATGATCTGCTTCTTTTTCAAAAGATCTGTCACATACACGAACACACACATAAACACACACACATACACACACAAACACAAACACACATACATGCACACATGGCATGAAAGAGTCCATGTGAGGCAAGAAGGAAACCCAGTTCAATACTACTCAGTAGCCAGTGTTGAAGTATTGGTTTCTCGAAACTCTAGATTCCAACACCAGGCAGTTTATTTTAGACAAATTTAAGCACATTATAGTATTGGGGAAAATGTTCTTGGTTATAATTCAGTTCCTTGTGTACAATAAAACTGAAGACATAATTATATTGAAACATTTCAAAATACATATGATCTCTTAAAAAAAAAAAGTAGGTCAAATTACCTGAGGATTAATGCTCAGGAGTGCCCAAGATAGATGAATAAGTAACATAAACATCTAAGTCTATTGGAGACAGGTGTGGCCTTGTGCTTCAGTAGTCACCTAGACTGCTGTACATTATCCCACAGGATGGTTTCTGTTGACGGAGAAACAATATTCAAGATAAACGTCTGAAGATGAAGAGTCTTGAATAACCATTATAGTCTGGGGTATTCAGGTGTGGCCTGATCCTATAGAGAGCACTTGTCCACAGCCTATTAGCTGTTTCCAAACCCAGTTGTCTAGGCAAAAATTGAGTTATACATCTCTTTAGTTGAGTTCTCTGGTGTATATCTGCGAGCACAAGGACCTCATTATACATACATACATACATACATACATACATACATACATACATACATTTACTTATTTTATATACACAAAGATAGAGATAGGTCTCTCACACTTCCTCTTTCTACTGGTGTGTGTGTGTGTGTGTGTGTGTGTGTGTGTGTGTGTGTGTTTGTGTCTGATTTTGTAGGTAAATTATTTGTATTTGGGGGCTATTATATTTTATAGTTATTAAAAAGAAATATAATTGACATAATTTTGAAGATTTATTGAATCTTAAGGTGTTAATCTATACTAAGAAGGCATTAAACAATTTTCTCAATTTTATTGTCATCATAAATGACATGTGGTACTTTGTTTGATTTATAGAGAACAGAATACTTTATAATTGGACTCTCAAGATTCAAAACTGAAAATAAGTATAGAATGTAGTTCAAAAGTTAGCAGATTCCCTGAAGTGCTCCTACGTATTAATACTCATGTGATAGATGCCGAATATTTAGTGAATACATGCTATGAACTTTTCATCCGAAATATAGTTTTTTTAAACAAAATTTTCATACTCTTCAAATATAGTATTGTTTGAGCTAATTTTTAAGTGTTGAATGTACAAAATGTTCCTTTTATTCAAAATATAAATATTTATTTTTATTTTTTTTTGCCTTTTTTTATTAATTTATTCTTGTTACATCTCAATGATTATCCCATCCCTTGTATCCTCCCATTCTTCCCTCCTTCCCATTTTTCCCTTACTCCCCTCCCCTATGACTGTGCCTGAAGGGGACTTCCTCCCCCTGTATATGCTCATAGGGTATCAAGTCTCTTCTTGGTAACCTGCTATCCTTCCTCTGAGTGCCACCAGGTCTCCCGCTCCAGGGGACATGGTCAAATATATGAATATTTATAACTGTGATTCCATTGTCAAAGCTTATGGTCTTTGTCTTTTCTTCTTGTCTTTGTAAGGGCCAAAAGGGACACATAAGCTATTTAAAGTGGACTCCAGGAATATCAATGGCCTTTCCCACCATATCTGGCAAGTGGAATTTCATCGTTTTCCTCAATGAGATTTAACCAACCATCATTGGCCATAAAAGCTGTGATTCTTCCTTCCATTATTGGTAAACTGCAACTTGACAGACCCTACTAACAGAATTTGGCTACTTGGCTTCAACCCCTCCTTTTCTCAGCACAGTTGCCTTTGTATGAGAAGCACATCCAAAATGATATCCCATCAGTGCTGTGCAGAAGTGGGCCTTTGTGTATAATTTTCCATGCCACTTCTAGACAGGTCAGTGTGTAAGTCTCTAGTCGGGAGAATCTACTCCTGGAAGCCCCCGAGTGAGAGACAGAGACTGGATCGATGCAAAACCAAGAGGTTTACTGTTCCATTGCACTGAGGTCTACTGACACATCAGAGTGAGAAGACCCTGATCAGCAAATTCGTAGGGTTTTTATAGGTTCGACAAAGAAATGAGTTTTACAGTATGTAATTGGTAGGCATTTGGCCGGAAAAAAGCTACAAGCAGGGAGTTACAAGACTTGGTGTTTTATGCTTGGGCAGTGCATGGAGGGGCAAGTTGACCTATGGAAAAGATTGGTTGAAACAGACACAGGGTGCGTTAGGAACTTTGCCCTGGCTTCCCTAATTTGTTGTTGTTGTGTGCTAGATCACATTCTGGTCAGCTTGACTAGTCGAGAGTAAGTTTGGACTTTTTTGAGGTGAGCTGGCCGTGTTGTTAATCTAAACAGTGTATTTTGTTTAACTCTTGGGACACTCTGCCCTGGCACTTGGCTAAGGTCAGTTATCAGTTGTGGCTCCTCTAAGAATTGTTTTACTGGCAGAGAAGGGAAATGTTAAAGTAGTCTGCAGCAGAGGAGATTTACAGACTTTGGCTTTATTGAGGGTCCTTAAGGGAGGACTGGGTAGGCCAGGTTCTACATCCCCCCCCCAGATGTTGGCCTTAATGGGGATCCTGAAGGAGGGGGCCCTGGTTCGTTCAAGTGACTATAGAGCTTCCTATCAGTATAGAAACTAAGACTTTTACCCATCTCACTGACACCATGAGCCTAGGAGAAAGTGAGAGTTGGTGCAGAAAACCCAAAATGTTCTAAGTAAGAAAAATAGCTATGCCAAGTGCAAAATTATTTTTGGTTTTAATAAAAGACAAATCTATGGCGCTTGAAGTACTATAAGAATGTTTTCATTAGCTTTTCTAAAATTCCATGTATACAAAATGAAAAGGTCGAGAAATTGAACATTTTCTAAGTCAAACTTCCCCTGGATTCTTGAAATTGTAGGTTTTTGAGGGGAGCAGGGTAAGGAGCAGGGTTACTGAGTCTCACTGCTTGGCCCCATATAGTCATGAGATTTTGGTCTGTCCTTAACCTTAGAACCTCAGTCCTCTAGGGAAGAGTCTACTAGTACCTCTCCCATTTCTCAATACTTTCCTCATCCTCATGATATTTTACTAAATCTAGTGGATTTCTACCCTGTATATTGACTATTAATCTCAAAAATAATCTACAAAGCTTAAGCATATCGATGGTATGCCACTCAGATATCTCACAGCCTAATTCATGTCACCTTACTACTATGTCGAGTCAGCCAACATACAAAAATCTAGATCCTTATGAAATAGGTTGTTTCTTCTCTTCTTCCATTTATCAAAATTTTGATTAGTCATTTTCTTACAGTCACTATGGAATTCTTTCTCTCCCATTACAAATGCTCTCCTCCCTTAAGTGTGATGTAGACTTAAGAGACTCTCACCATTTATCACTCACCAACTACCTCCTGCCTGCAACAACTTAATGTTATATTTACCACTCTTTACATAATTGCCTACTTATGAATGTTGCCTTACTTTCTTTTCTCTTTGATTTAGTCTTATTATAGTATCCACATGAATACTTTATAATAGAAAACCCTTGTAGAAAGAATCTCTTGTTTCTGTATGGAAGCATCACCTGTCCAAAAACAAACAAACAAACAAACAAAGATATGGTCTATAAGACAGGTAAAATAGAATGTGGGGCATCCAGCAGTCAGAAAGGATTCTAGGACTGAGCCAGGCACAGGAGATTCAGCCAACAAGATTTGAGGAAGACTGTAGACTGATACCTGAGTACAGGTAACCAGCCACATAGCAGAAGGTAGATTGGTCAAAATAGGTTATTTTAAGTTATGAGCTAGTTAGAAAAGAGTCCAACTATATGACCTAGGTATTTGTAGATATATTTTGAGTCTCATGGGCCATTTTTCTGGGATCTTATGGATGAGAGGAAAAACCTTAACCTGATTTCCTCATAAGATTCAGCTACAGTCAAACTCAGAAAGAGACTAAGTATGAAAACTGTCTTGGTTTCTTCTTGAAATTCATATAATCCTCTTCTTTATAGCACTTATGCTACTTTCCTTTAGCGTTCTTTAGCTGATGGTGTGTTTCTACTTCCAGAAATTTTTCCAGTGCCATGGCTCCATATCCTTCACCCTCAGTGTAAGCAACAGATCTTTAGGGGTTTTTTTTTCATAGTTTTAATCTTTCTGACCTTTTTTCCTGATTCATAATTCCATGCCCAGTGGAAAAATCCTCTACTCTTGAATGTTTCTGTAGTTAGTAGTTAGTCTTCCTCTACAAACCAATGACAATTTCATTATTTTAAGGTCTGGTATAGTTTGTTTTCTACCATGTAACATAACATAGTAATAAGTTTTTGCATCATCCGTGGGCTCTTTAAGTATCAAAGGCAGTGATATTCTGTCACATTGTCTATGGACTTAGGAACATCTGTATGTATTACTTGTTTGCATTATCTGGTTCTGATTCAATGTAATTTAATGAGTTTTAACAAATTGTCCAGTGGCCAACTTCAAGGATCCTTAGCATGAAACTGAAATATCAGTTTAATATATTTTAGTTGTGTTTAAAAATATTACTGTGAGTTAAATACTTACGTTATTTCTAATTTTTGCTCAAACATTTTAGATTCATTATAGCACTACCATTTGTCTTAGAAGCACCAAGAATTATAACCAAATTTAATACTTGGCATTGTTAGCATGGAATTTATAATCTACTAAATGACATAAGGAAAGGTCAGAAATAACTATAAAACAATATGCTATATGCTATGCCATGAAGGGATTTGTGTCCTTTGAATATTATGAGAATATATATATTAATAATGGTGAAAAGAAATAGAAAAATTTTATTAAATGAAACTGAAAGTTTTAAGTTAAATTTATTTAGATATGCTGACTAGGAAAGAAAATTAATGTTAGATATTTATACTTGTAAGAAAGAGTGATATATGATGAATATGTAAGTATAGACTATATATATATGTGTGTGTATACATACATACATATATACATACATATATATATATATATATATATATTCATTTACCTCCTTGATTAAGGAACCTTTGCCCTTCAAGGGTGCTACTAAACAATCAAGCAGAAACAAACTACAAGGAGTGGTCACAGATGAAAGATGTAAAATTATCTAATTTACAAGTTAGTGGAAACATGTTAGTTAAGATCTAGAGACTGGAATGATAATGAAGAATTTTCAGAAATGAAAATATTTAAAGGCATATCTAACATAGTGTGAGAGAGGGATCTTTGCTAACTTGTGAAGAAAAAATATTCCCAAAGAATGACAGTGTCCATGGGTCTACATTGAGCTTGCTCAGAAACTATATTATGTTATATAGGACACAGAACATGCACATAACAGAAACAGAAAGAACCTGTAGGTATAAAAAACTCATTAAATCCTAAAACTTTCTAATGTATGCTTATAGATTGCCAGGGACAGAGAGAGAGAGAGAGAGAGAGAGAGAGAGAGAGAGAGAGAGAGAGAGAGAGAGAGAGAGAGAGAGAGAGAGAGACAGAGAGACAGAGAGACAGAGAGATCACTACCACCACCTCAACCTCAACCTTTTGGACTTCAGGGGTCCTCTAGATGTTTATAAGTACATAAATTGGTCCCACATAATATTTATGGGTACAGCTCCACCTATTTGGTTCAGGAATATCCTTTTCCCACCTATGTTTCCACCATAATCTGACCTCTGTCATCTCTGGTTCTTTATTCTTGAAAAACTTATCTACAAGTGACATTGCAATTAACTCCCTGAAGGCATAAATGGAAATGTTGAGGAAAGCAACAATAGTATTTACCTTGCTCATGGATTCAGGGCACTGTATTCCTTTAAAAGGAATAAGTTTTTTCTAGAAGTGTTTATTTAATTTTTGGGGATTTTTTGTTTGTTTGTTTGTTTATTGTCTTGTTTGTCTCCGCTTCACCTGGGAGCATTTACATAAGTAACAATGAATGGCATAATATACAATGTCCACTACCACATTTCCACCAAAAATAAAAGTGTGGCCTTTAAAACTTGATTTTCAAATGGACTCAGGGTTTTTAAAGCCCCTGCATTGTAAAAGGCACATCTTCGGGATATCTCCCTGGCGCCTGTCTCTGGGATCTCTTGTAAATTCAGGGCTGCTTTGAATTGTCCAAATGGAACCAGAATAACCACACTCCCCCCTCCCCATGCAATGGGATGTTATGGTTTCTTTCTGGAAATAGAAGGTAGTTGCTTCCCCTTATCCATGTTCACATAGAACTGGCTTCCCCAGAGAGGGGGTATAACTTGCTTCTCCAGAGAGGAGCTGATTCACACCTCTGCCCAGAAAAATCCTGCAAGAGTCCATGTCAGAAACAGCCTTCACTCTAATTTCTAGGGAACCCTAATGAAGACCAAGCTGCACATCTGCTCCATAAGTGCAGCATACCTTGGTCTAGTCAATGCATGGTCTTCCTATAGAGTTTTGTCCCCTCCAAATCCCTCTATCCTTCCTCCAGCTATTACACAAGACACCCAGAGCTTAGCCTAATGTTTGGTTGTAGGTCTTTGCAGTTGTTTCAATGTACTGATGGGTGGAGCCGTTCAGAGGACAGTTATGTTAATCTCCTGTCTGGAAGCATAGTAAAGTACCATTAATAGTGTCACAAGTTGTCTCTCATTGGGTGAGTCTCAAGTTGCATCAGTCATTGTTTGGCTCTTCTCTCAATCTCTGCTCCATCTTTATCCCTGCACACCTTGTTAGTAAGGTGAGTTGGAGTCAAAGGTCTTGTGGGTGGGTTGGTGTCCTACTACCTCCACTGGAATTTCTGGCTGCCTATATGAGGTGGCTACTTCTGTCTCATACCTCCTGTTTCTGGGAGACTTAGCTAGAGTCATCAGCTTGTCCCAGAGATGCCTGCTCCTTTAGTTTTCTTTTTCTCTCCCAGATTTCTTTCCTCCCACCCCTGCTTTCTCCCCACCTGATTCCGCTCACCATCAATCCCCTTCCTACCACCTCTCCCACCCAGTTCTGTCTCTTCATCCACGTCTGATATCTATTTTATGTCCCCTTCTGAAGGAAAGTCAACCATCCAACCATAGGACCTCCTTGTTACTTACCTTCTTTGGTTCTGTGGATTGTAGAGTGTTTATCCAGTACTATATGGCTAATATCCACTTAGAAGTGAATACATATAATGTGTGTCTCTCTGGGTCTGGGTTAAATCATTCAGGATAGTGCTTTTTTTTAAAAGATTTATTTAATATATTTATTGCATATGAGTACTTTACAGAAGAGGGCAACAGATCTCATTATAGATGGTTGTGAGCCACCATGTGGTTGCTGGGAGTTGAACTCAGGACCTCTGTAAGAATAGGTGGTGCTCTTAACCACTGAGCCATCTCTCCAGCCCCCAAGATAGCATATTCTAGTTGCACGTATTTGCCTGAAATTTTCAAGATGTCCTTGCTTTTAATAGCCAAGTAGTAGTTCATTGTGTAAATGTACCACATTTTCTCTATCCATTCTTTGGTTGAGGGACATCTAGAATTATTCTGGTGTCTAGATATTATGAATAAAGCTGCTGTGAACATAGTTGAGCAGGTATTCTTCTGGTATATTAAAACATCTTTTGGGTATACACCCAAGAGTGGTATAGCTGGGCCTTGAGGTAGAACTATTCCCAATTTCTGAGAAAGCACCTGATTGGTTGTCCAAAGTGGTTGTTCAAGTTTGTATTCCCACCCTCTACCCCACCAATGAAAGTGCTTTCTCTACATCCTCAACAGAATGTGCTGCTATTTGAGTTTTTGATATTAGCCATTCTGACATGTATAAGTTGGAATCTCAGATTAGTTTTTATTTGCATTTCCCTGATGGCTAAGGATGTTGAGCATTTCATTAAGTGTTTCTCATCCATTAGGGATTCCTTTGTTGAGAATTATAATAATTAAATATAATAGGCCATGGATTTGAAAGGGAGAAAGGGAGGAGAGAACATAGGAAGGGTGAAACGAAGAGGAAAATAATATAATGAAATTTAAATTTCTATATTTTTATTATTGAAATAGTTTGTCATCATGTCCCCTGGAGGGGGAGACCTGGTGGCACTCAGAGGAAGGATAGCAGGTTACCAAGAAGAGACTTGATACCCTATGAGCATATACAGGGGGAGGAAATCCCCCTCAGGAACAGTCATAGGAGAGGGGAGTAAGGGGAAAATGGGAGGGAGGGAAGAATGGAAGGATACAAAGGATGGGATAACCATTGAGATGTAACAAGAATAAATTAATAAAAAATTTTAAAAAAATAAATTGTTTTTATTAATAATATATACTTATAATTTATGGGGGCTGTTTTGTAAATTTCACTGGCTTTTATACATAGGTATTCATGCCATCTATGAATAAAAATATTTCCTTCATTCTAAAAAAAAAAAAAAGAGAGAAATATTTTGTCACTTATTTTAATACCAAAAATAATATGTTCAGTAAAATGAAGGCTCAAAAATGGAAAGGTAAATGCTGTATATTTAATTGAACAGTCTTCTGGAGATTAGATCATGTCTTCCACTCAGTATTGACACCTGTTCCTTTCCTTCTAGAACACCTGTACTAGCTTATCCATCAAGTCACAAGTCAACTAATGCAGAAGGCATTAATGACCTGCAGAGTGGATTATTAGATATATTAGTCTACTTACTGTAGTTGAGATGATTTTTGTAAGTTTCTAGAACATTGTTGTATACTATTTTGATAGAAACTTTAGAATAATATATAGAAAGCAGATAAAAAGAGACAGCCTACTGTTAACATGGGCCCTACTGACTAAATGTTACTATGGTTTTTAGCTGAACAATATGGTTGCATTTTTTTGTTTTGTTTTACATTTCTTCATGGCTTTTCATATGTGTGTGTGTCAACCTCCAAAGTTAGCCTTTCCCTGTGACCTGATTCAAGTAGCCATTCCATTAACTTCTTTGTTTGAGAGACAGACTTCCTTTATAATTTAATTATGCAACTCTTCTGTTCTAACAAACAGCAGGCTTGCTTCCTTCCATTCTTTTCTTCTGTTCTCAGGATCTTGTTTTGTTTTTCAAGTTAAATTGCTGAAGTGTAATACTTTCTGTTTTAGTCCCACCATGAATGGCACATTTTCCATATTTAGTAGAACATTTTTGAATAACTTTGTTTTGACTATAAGGTTTAAAAGTGCATAATATTAAAAAAGTGCATAATGTTTCTATTATGCCAAACAGCCCCTTCTTTTTGCCTGGCCCTCCAGAAGATAAAAAAGAGACTATCCTCTAAATAATGTGAAAAAATAAACACTAAGAAACAAATAATATCAGGTTTAATTTCTCTTCAATGACTTTGCCATATATATGCATATTCATATAATACAAACTACATATGTAATAAATACACCACAATAATTCAGGAATAGAGGATTAATCATCCAGCAAGGATAACATTCTGAAGATAATATATGTGTGCATTTATAACAATGAATAGCGTTTTGAAACTGAAAGAAACATATATCTGAATTTTCATCTTAACTTAATTAACTCCTTGTTTAAAAAACTGTGTTTAGGAACCACAGACATTGAGCAACGTTGTTTCTAAGAATTAGATAATATGGATCAGCTTTTTGTACATTCGGCAATGATGTATGCATCTACAGAATTCAGGTTATGACTAGCATACACCTTCATTTGCATTCTGGAGAATTTCCAATATCACTACTTACCTCAGTGCCATTTAAGGTGGTGGCACTTAATGAGGGACATGCCACACAGTACTTAACTCATGACATCGACCAGGCAGAAAATACTTTATTAGCAGATCTTGTTCTATGAATATAAATTAATTTTCCCCATGGTTACAAAAATTGGCTCTTCATCTCTACTTAAAGATAGAGTTAACTGGGCTCATCTAGCAAATGAGAGTAAGTTCCCTCGAATAAATGACAGCATAAATGGGAAAGGGTTCTTAAGTATAGTGATCTCTGTCTCTAGGCATCATGTTTATTGATTGCCCTACATTTAGGTCAGGAAGAAAGGTCTTACCTTACAGAATGCAGAGACTCCAGAGTTTAATCACTTTGCTACCAAACATTAGGTAATTCTGCTTTGTTTGATAAATGCATTCTTTAAATGTCAAGGTTTTGGCACTAGTACATTATGACATTGAATTTATATTCTTTTTCCATGTTCTCTGCCTTTTGAAATATACTTTTCTAGATCAAAAAATGGACCAGATTCTGGATATTTTTTTAGGACTTTATACTATTTATCATAATTGATGTTAAATCTTATCATTGAAAAAAGAAGTGAAACAGGTCTTCTGAAGCACAGTTTTGATCCCAGGACTTGGGTGGCAGATGTAGGAAAAGGAGGAATGGGGTAGAGGAGGAGTGAGGGCAGGACTGGGAGGAAACGTGGTGGCGGCTGGGATTGGGCTATAATGTGAGGAGCACTTAAGATAAATAGGACATTAAAATGATGATTCATCTCCAGACTGCACCATTAAAAATAGATCAAGTACTTGGTGCTATTTAGAACTATAACTAGTTCCCAAAGAGTAGAAAATTAGAAATATTGTGGCAACAATAAAATAATGCTGAATATATTTAAAATATTAATGATTTTTATATAATTTAATTTATTATAATCTTAATGTAATATAACCATTTAATAATAATGATTATTACATAATCTCAATTAATTAACTAATTAATTGAGGCAATATATTATTATGTAAACCAACCTGGTCTGGAGTTCAAAATGTGTTCTTTGCTGGCTCTGGGCTGAGAGCCTCCAGAGGTTTAGAATTTTAGAATAAGCTGCTGCTCTCTACTACTTATCTTATTCTTGTGTATTTTAGCATTCTTCAAACAAAGGGTGCCATTGTGGCAATTACTATGTCTGTACAATGTTCTGAATGCCATCCATGATTTCTCCTTTAAATGCAACTCTGTGTAAGTTAAAGTGTGGCTCATGCCTTTAATCCCAGCACTCGAGAGAGAGAGAGACAGTGGGATTGCTATGAGTTCAAGGCTAGCCTGGTCTACAATGCAAGTCCAGGACAGCCGAGGCTACACAGAGAAACCCTGTCTCAAAAAAATCATTCTTAATATGCCAACAAGGGGAAGAATCTTAATTTTTTTACTATATGAGCCATGAACACAAATAAGTTAATGTATTTAGAGTATTAATACAGTTGAAATATTGGGATGAAATTGATATTTCTTACATACAAAGATTAAATCTTTTTTATAGATACAGTAATTATATCACTTTGGCTGTTAGGTATTTTAGGGAGTAAACTGTTATGAAACACTACTTTTAGGCTACTAATAATATTCTTTTAATTAATAATCTTTTGTCACTTAATGTCCAAATATTTGATAAAGTCAGATATATATATTATGCCATTTTCTTTATTTTGAAGACATGTTTTCATGGCTTATTTTTTAATAATGCTCAATAATCATTTTTCAAATTGAGAGATTTTAAAAAAAAAATATATATATATATATACACACATACAGAGAGAGAGAGAGAGAGAGAGAGAGAGAGAGAGAGAGAGGAGAGGTAAAAAAGGGATTAATTTTGCACTAAGAAATGCTTTGGTACATACAAGAGATATTTGATTTGGAAACACTCATCAACAGGTAGTATAAAAATATAAAACAAATTGCAACATTTATTTTGAGAAATAATAAGAAGGTTTAAGTATTAATGTTCTTCAGTTTATGATTTAAGCACGTTTCACTACTTGGTCATTATAAGAAACACTTCTCTACTTTCTTTTTTTTATTAATTAAACACTTTTTGTCTTTTACATATACATTTATATTATTACATATATATACAATTGACTACCTATAGCAAGAAGAACCATGACACAATCAGGAATTATATAAATGTTACATTCATAGTGTTTTGCCTATTTGTATTTGACAGCCTTGAAGAAAACATTTTCCCTATCTTGGTGCATGTATAATTCTGAATGTAAATCAGTCTCCATCACATCTTGTAATTATCAACTTAAAACATCTATCTTGACCTAAAAGCATCATAACCCCTAAACAACTAAGCTTCATTGTAAAACTAAGCTACCTGGTCATCAACTCCATCAGAGACTTGAGAAGGATTATTTGATTACCTGAGTATACTGGGAGTGCAGGTTAGTAGCTTTCTAAGTGAGAAGATGAAAGAGAAAGTTTTCTTCCTGAACAGCCAGCCAAAACTCTATTATGTTGGAGTATCTTCTTCAGCCTTCTGGCCCAATATATCTGACAGATAAATTTGTGAGGCAGGAACTATTGAGAACTTGCTTACCCAGTCTTGGCAGAATTGTGTAGTGGTAGAAACGGGGACATTTTGCTCACTCTCTTCTTTGCCACATTTGAAGCCATCTCCATAAGGAGGCTTTTTGATGCTCATCATCCTCTTTGAGGTAGGCTGGGTGTTGTCAGGAGCTAAGATGTCTCACTATCAGTGAATATTTAAAATTATAAGAACACTTTAAATGCCGTATTCTGCATGTCTCTGGGTTTTTTGAAGACCTTATCTAACTATTCTGCCTTATCTGTCTGTAGAATCATATCCATCTGCTGTACCTTAGATGTATATTCTTGTGATGAAAGTAGACTAGTTCATAATCTGAGGACTGAATTAACATAATTATTTCTTAGGGGATGATAAAATTGCAAGTTAGTGTTTTTAAGAGCTTCCAGGACCTTTTAGAGAAGACATGCCACTGTTCACCGTATCTCCACAATTTTTTTTTTTTTTTTTTTTGGTTTTTTGAGACAGGGTTTCTCTGTGTAGTCTTGGCTGTCCTGGACTCGCTTTGTAGACCAGGCTGGCCTCAAACTCACAGCTATCCGCCTGCCTCTGCCTCCCGAGTGCTGGGATTAAAGGCGTGTGCCACCACGCCTGGCCATAATTTTTTATTACAGAATTATGAATAAGTTCATCCTGTAAAGTGCTTTCAATGGGCAAAGACTATACTGATGAATTCAAGCAATTAAAATTGTATATACTGCAGATATTAGAAAAAATTAGTGGTTACTATGAAAAGGATAGAACTGTTATAAAATAAAATATATACGATGAAAATTTTTTTGTGGTAAGTAAACTCCAGTTTGGGGGCTTACATTCCATTTCTTTAAATAGTGTATTGCTGAGCTAAAGCCTAGGAAGGAAATACCAGAATTATAAAACAGAAAATCATTTAAATGTACTACTGTTATAATCAAAGCAATTTGCCTTGGCAAATGAAAACTAAAAATAAATATCCTGTGCTTATGATTCCATCCTCTCTTTAAATGTAAGCTAGAGAGAAATTCCATAATTCATTAAGGACCTGCATAGATGAAAAATGCATAGAACATACACCCATGAACTTGTGTGCACACGCATTCATGAATATTTAATTCCTCAACCCGCTAGCCAACTATTTGGCTTGTCTATTTAAATTCAGCATCTGGGCCATGAAATAAAAAGGGATTATAAGTGGCTGAAGTGCTTGAGGCTCAATATAAGATGTGTTAGGTGGAATGAAGCATATGCTTGTCCCTACAATTTATACTTCCTCAATTAAAGTACCTACAAAATTAAGGGGAAAAATAAATTGCTCATTAGGCATTCTGATGTGCTGACTCTATTAAGAAAATTAGAAATTTGATTATATTTTCATGCGTATCCCACTGCTGTGGCCTATCCTACAGACTCAGGGGCCCGGTGTATAAGACATTGTTTGTACTTAAAGGTTCTCATTATTCACTAGGAAATGAAGTTAGTTCACTCACAAAAATAAGTCCCAGTGCAATAATGCTTAAGCAGAACCATTTAATGTCTACTTTGACAGTTTCCTAATTGCTGTCTCTCCCACTGTGTGCCTAGCTCCTTTTGTATTAATATTAATTTCATCAACATCTCGTAGGCTTACGTTATCTATGACATCCTGAAATATATTGTTGTTGTTATTCTTGAGGTGGCATATGTATGGGTTCTTAACTTTGTGGCCTTATCCCTAACACATTTACATCATTTTAACTTTGGTTATAGGTTTTAGTTTGATCTCTAGTACATTTTACTGTATTTTGTAGCTAGTCTGTTTGTGCCCATCGTCTGTATAGCAAATCTTTGTTTCTAGAGCTTCAGTATTGGAAAACGCTATGGACCTCCAATGGCTAGGACCTGTTGGGAAATGCTTGGGTTGCTGTGAGTGTACTCCTTAAGATCCCTGATGGATCCTTTCCTGATCATCTTTTTTTTTTTTTTTTTTTTCCCTGCTCTAGTTAATTGTCTAAATGCTTTGTTTCAAACAATGCCATCTGTCATTGAGTTGACCCCTTAATGGTTACATAACTAAACATAATGTCAAAACCTTCCCCAGAATAAGTATTAGTAATCACTGGCTTAGTAGTAGAGGATAGGGTGGCCTTTGAACTAATTTTCAGTAATGATTTACATGTCCACCATTGACAGGTAACCACAGCTATTGTGAGATGTTCTTTGCTTTGACAATGCCATGCCCAGTACACATTATTTTACATCCCTTCCCCCATCTTCTGCTTCTTTGTCTCCTCTTTTGCAATGTTCTCAGGTGTTTTCTAAGCAATAGGTTAACACTGACAACAACAGAATGACAAACCTTAGTCTTAAGTTAAAGAATACTTTTGTCATTTTGATTGGTTTTTGTCTTTGAGAAATTAGGAGTTGGTTAATATTCCATTTTCTTAGGATTTGAAGAAATATACTTTCAAATGCTTGAAATAAACATAGGTTACTTCTATTCTAGGGCGTTTGAATCTCACTCAGAAGTGAAAATTAAATAGAAATCTGAAGTAGATGGAGGGAGGGATCTGGGTGGGGACAGTAAGTAGCTTGGGGATCAGGTGTGGGGAGAGGGAAGTGTGGGGAAAGGAACAGGAGAAATAAAAAAATCAATTGAGGGGGCATCTTTGACCAGGGGAGGCTCCCAGGAGTCTATGTGGGGTACCCTAGCAGAGACTCCTAGCAGCGGGCAGTTAAGGACTCTAAAGTTGCCTCCCTCTGTTGCCAGGTGGGACATCAACTGGAGGTAGAGGGACACCAACCTATGCATAAAACCTTCCACCCAAAATTTGTCTTGCCTACAAGAAGTTTAAGGATAAAGTTGGAGCAAAGATTGAATAAATGGCAAACCAATGAGTGGCTCCACTTGAGACTCCCCCTGGAGAACCAACCCTTGGCACTAGTAATGATACTCTGCTACGATTGCTGACAGAAGCCTAGCATAACTGTCTTTTGATAAGCTTATGCATAGACCCCTATCCAAACAGTAGACTGAGTTTTGGAAGTTTTGTGGAAGAGTGGGAAAAAGGATAGAAGGAGTCTGTGGCATCAAGGACACCACAAGAAGATCTACAGCGTAAAGTAACCTGGGGCAGTGAGGGCTCACAGAGACTGAACCACCAGCCAAAGAGCATGAATAGGCTGGACCTAAGCTCCCTATACATATGTAACAGAAGTGTTGTTTGGTCAACATATGGGCGCCCTAAAATATAGTAGGGGCTGTCTCCAACTCTGGTGTCAGCGTCTGGATCCCTTTCCCCTAGCTGTACTGTATTGTCAGGCCCCAAATGGATGGGATGCACTTAAGCTGCTGTGACTTGAGGTCCCAGGATGGGTTGATACCCATGGGAGGCCTCCTCTGAGAATAAAGAGAGGAGGAATGGGGGAGGGTTGTGTGAGGGTGGGCCTCGGAGGAGAGGAGTGGGGGGGCTGGCATCAGGCTTTAAATTAATTAAATAAAATTTAAAAAATAGTTTAGTAAGATGTCAATACTTATGTTCCCATAGATAGTCTTATATTCAGATGCTGTACTAGATTTAAATATTCGGGGATACATAATCAAAGAACTGTGTAAAGATGAGATTCCATTCCTCTCTACATTTCTAGATATATACCCTCTCTGTTGTGTGCACCTTGGATTCATGAAATTTTTTTCTGATTTTTCTCTGATTATTGGACAGTTATTTCTGAATATTAGTCGAAGAATGTTAATTGGAAAAAAGCTAGCCAGCACTGAAATTTATACATGTACATTTAAATTAATTATATACCTTTATTTAATTATCTTATTTCTTTCTTTTTTGTTTTTAATTTGGTCATTTTACAACTTGATTGTAGCCCCCTACCTCATTGCCTCCTGATCTCACCCTCCCTCCCTCTGACTCTCTCCCTCCCTCTGACTCTCTCCCTCCCTCCCTTAGTCCTCAAAAAGAGGATCTCTCCTCCATTAACATCTGATCTCAGCCAATCAAGTCTCATATGGACTGCCTGTATCCACACAACTGATATTTGAATCCTGCCTTTTATGGGGGATGTAATATGACAAATGTGATCTGTGAGAAGTATTTTGCCCTCCAAATGAATAAAAGTTGCTGTTATTTAAACATTAAAGCATGTGCTTTTTAATTTCTTACAGAATCATAAAATAGTATAGATTATTTCAGCATCCACTCAATTATTATTAGATAATAATTGTTTTCCTTTCAATTTGATTTAATGTCATAGATATTTCATTTTCAAAGAAGGTGACAAATAAATATTGGAATTTGTATTTTGAATTTTTGATATAATTTGGAAGGATCTACCATTCAAAAAACAAATACCAGACAGAAATTGTTTTAATCGACAATGATTTTTGTCCCAAGTTACTGGAGATGAGCAGTCAGAAACCTATATATCATCAAGGCTGCTCATCCAAGGGCACTGGAAGATAAATTCAACCCATGCTTCACTAGCATGTGATATATACAATCATCTGTTTGCCGAATTCAAGTTTTGAGGTAATAAAGATTAGGGCTCCAGCATACCCATATAAAAATTTTTGTAACATTTGCTTTATTCATTTTCAAACACTTGTGTGTATGTGAATTTGTGGGGGCATACAATTTACACCCCTAACTTGTCAAGAAAACGCAGTTTGTGAAAGAATGAGCTAAGTCACCTGGTGAAATGACAGCCATTCAGAAGTTCAAGTTTTACAGAAATGAGCATTACATTGGGAAACGACAGGCTGATATATTTCCATGGAAAGTTTCCAATTGCAGAAATTATCTTACATTAAAAAATAATGCTATTAAATCTAAAACCCATTAGATTTATTACACTTGGAGAGTTTTTAAGGTTTTACTACAATGAGCTTGGCACCTATATAGAATAGAATTATTAGAAATATAAAACTGCATTATATCTAATCTGTTCAATTCATCTATATCATATGGTGTATGATTTTAATAATATTATTTCAAAAGCATTTCAGGGAAATACAGCTTTAAATTAATTCATAATTCTTTGACTCACAGATAGAAAATGATACAATTTTCTTGTAAGTATAAAGAAATGAATGTCTATTTAAGATGGAAGAATCTGAACCTTTATTTAGAATCATGACATAATATAGTTTTTATTAAAGCTATGATATGCATGAGACAAAGCAAAATATGACTCAAAATTGTTCTGTGGCATGAATGCATAAATCTATATTAACAAAATATATAATTTTTATTTCCCTTTAGAGTTCATAATACTCAGATTAAAACACTACCACGTAAAACTATATGCAACCAAAACATTGGTGCCATTTATCAAAATACTTGTCAGAACTCCAAACAGTTTGCACATGAGTTTTAAATAAACTCAATTCTTTGTATTTGTAAGCCTGCTTTGTTTTCTTTAAATTACTCCCTGTAGTCCGTTCTTGTGGTGTTCAAAAATAGATTCTGTCACCCCATTCTTTGCCGTTCATTCACCAGAACTAGGAGGTTCAGGAAGCCATAGCCTGGGTACTGTCTGAAAGCAGCCTGTAATGCTGTTAAATGGTTCAGTAACTCATCAAAGCTGCCTCCTCGTCCTCCTGCTCCTCCTCCTCCTTCTCTTCCTCCTCCTCCTCGTCTTCCTCTGGCTTAAATTCAGAAATCCAGTCATTAGCGATCTTCACCAGTTGGCTCTGGAACAATATTATCCCTGTAACGAGTGCTTGTCTGTAACTGTCAGCTGTCAGTACTCATTCCAGATTCCTTGGTTGATAATACTTCCCATATTTCTGAAAGAATTTGGTAAAAAAAAATTACAGAAAGTCTATGTTTAAAGTTAGCTTAACATTTCTCAATTACTTGCCTTTTAAATCTTTGATAATTTCCCACACATGTTTTCACAGTGCGTTTTGATCAAACCCAACTCCTGTTCCCTCTTCTCTAGTTCCTTCTCTATCCCTCACAACCATCTTCCCAATTGTATGTGCTCTTAAAAAAATAGGAAAACCCACTGATTCTATCAATTGCTGCCAATATGAGTCTATGACCACGTATCTGAGCAGGGGCAGTCAGTGTGTCAGGGAGAGCAGCGCTGTAGAAACCTGACTCTTCTTTCAGATACCAACATCAATAGTTACTCAATTATTCAGCAAAGTATTCCTCACAACTACCTCCCATCCATGCCAGGGTTCTATATGAGTTTTATGTATGTTATAACTACAGCTATAAGTTTAAGCAGGTGGCTGCCTTGTTATGTCAACACAATTCAGTTTTGCCCTAGTCACTCACTGTGCCTGTCTCTTATAATCCTCCTTATCAGCTCTGGAATATTCTTTATTCTTGTGAGAAGTGGCTGTGGCAAAGATGTGCTAATTACTTTCTGCTTGCTTATGTTGACTTGTACTTGCCCAATTAATTCTTGAAAATAAGTATACAAGTTGCATATTTCACAAGGCCCTTTGATATAAAGAATTTGTAGTACAATTGGTTAGTTTTTTGTTTTTATTTGTTCATTTGCTTTTTTAAAATGAAATTATTTGTATGAGTGATTATCTTGAATGTACAAATGTACACCAAATGTATCTTTCCGTCAAATTGGAGTCAGAGATAGTTGACAGTCACCATGTGTGTGTTGGGAACCAAAACTGGGCCCTCTGCAAAAGAAATAATTGATCTTCACTGATGAAGTAACTCTTTAACACCTTGTTTATTTTTGTGACACTATTTACAGATTAGAAGTAATTTGTCTTTTGAATATTTATTATTCTTTGGTATGATTATTGTTCTCTATGTGATTGTCTTAAAATATTTTAATGAATATTTACTCCATTTTATATGTCTGTTCAGATTTGCTGATCACGTTCTAAAACTCTTTCATATATGTAATCAATTCTATAAATAAACAATTGTGTATTATTCTTCAATATATTTATATTTAACATGGAAAGCAAATTTAATGAAATAATTTTAAAAATTATATTGATCAATTAGGTCTCAACTCAATTTTGAAAATTTTCAGTGAATTTGATAGTGAACATGGTGAATTATGGTCATTCAGAACTTTTCTAATATTCTGTGAAATAAGAATTAAACAGTAAGAAGGAGTCAAGGACACCACATGAAGACCTACAGAGAAAGCTAACCTAGGTTATGGGGGCTCCCAGAAACTGAACTACCAATCAAAAGAGTACTCATGGGCTGGCACTAGACTCCCTACCTATATGTAGCAGATGTACAGCTTGGCTTCATGTGGGTTCCCTAACAATCAGAGTGGGCGCTGTCCCTGACTCTCTTGCCTGCCTTTGGACCCCTTTTCCATAGCTGGCCCGATTTGTCAGACCCCAGTGGGAGAGGCAATACTTAGTCCTGCTGCAACTTATTATGACAGGGTGGCTTTCTACCTTTCACTGATGAGACGGGAAGAGGGATGGAGGAAAGAGGGGTGCATGGTTGGGACTGGAAGGAGAAAAGGGGAGGATCTACAATTAGGCTGTAAAGTGAATAAATAAATTAATGAATGAAGAAAATAATTCAACAACCAATCTAGACCATTTGGTATAGGCCTGTACATGTCCACTGATGTACCAAATGCAGGCCAAATCACATATCCTCTCTCACACATTAAGAAACTCTCTGAAGACTAGCTTTGCATTATTGGAAGTCTCTGGGACCCTAATTAGGGTGATTTACTTTTGTTTTTGGATGGGCCAGCACATAAGTATGGGTTGCCAGATTCCTACTATGGTGGAGCTTTGAGAAAAAAAATTATGTTTATATCAGAACTGAGATATTTCATGATTTGAAACTTTGAATTAAATATAAATTGTTATAACTATTTTTAAACCAATCCTTGTACAGAAATTGGATTAAAGTGAGAGTCCTCAAGAAGCCAAAAGATCCGACTTCTGTTTCCTTCATACAAATAAGAAACTGTATGCCCGGGTGTGGTGGTGCACTTTAATCCCAGCACTTGGAAGGAAGAGGCAGGCGGATCAATGTGAGTTCGAGGCCAGTCTGATCTACAAGGTGACTCCAGGGCAAAAGAAAGAAAGAAAGAAAGAAAGAAAGAAAGAAAGAAAGAAAGAAAGAAAGAAAGAAAAAGAAAGAAAGAAAAACGAACGAAAGAAAGAAACGGTATACCCTCACTCTTCACATTGATGCCAGCACTTATTATTATTTTCATCTCTGATGATAGCCTTTTTGAATTTGGTGATAAGGAATCCACGTTTCCATAATAGATGCTGCTGCTGAATGGTTTCTGTTGTGTTTACTGGCAATTTGGATTTTTTTTTTTCGGAACTTCCTGTTCAGTGCCATAACCCATTTTCTAATTTGAGCTTCTACATTTTTCTTGATGTTTAGGTTGTGCTCCCTTCCATCTTTCCCTCCTTCCCACCTTTCCTCATTTCCGCTCTTTTTCCTTCCTGCTTTTCTACCTTCTTTTGCTTCACCTCCTTCCATTCCCTGCTCTTCCTTCCTGCTTTCTTCTTTTCCCCATCTTTTCTTCCAGGAACTTCTTCTTGAGTTCCTTCCTTATTATAAATATTCACCCTGTACCAGATGTATAGCTGAAAAGGTTTTCCCTCATTCTCTTGACTGCCTCTTCACTTGGTTGATGATGTCCTTTTCAATACAGAAGCTTTTCCTTTTCATGAGTTTCCATTTGTCATTTCTTGTCTTAACATCTGTGCTATTCTAATACTGTTTCATCTAAGTATATGATTTGTTAACTATTAAAATTGTATATCAGTTTCCATCCTGTTAAATAAAGCATTACATTGTAATTTATGAAGTGAAATGGAAATATTGAAAGCACAGAGAAAATTCTCCTTATTTCTCTTTATTTTTTTATTTAATTAATTTTTTCCAGATTACATCTCAAATGGTATCCTCTCACTTGTATCCTCCCATTCCTCCCTCCCTCCCTCTTTCACCCCATTTCTCTCCCCTAGGTCTGTGACAGAAGGGGACCTCCTCCCCCACCATATGGTCACAGCCTATTAAATTTCATCCTGATAGTCAGCTTACCCTTCTGAGTGCCACCAGGCCTCCCCACCAAAAGGAAGTAGTCAAATATGGGGCACCAGAGTTCATGTCAGAGTCAGTTCCCGCTCTCCACACAACTGTGGAGAATATGCTGTCCATTGGATAGATCTGAATGGGGGTTCAATGTTTCCTGCATGTATTGTCCTTGGCTGGTGCATCAGTTTGAACAGCTACCCCCTTGGGTCATGATCTTTATTTCTTAATTACCCTTTATCCATAATTGCTTTAAGTTTAATAATTAAGGTAGTAAGATATAAGGTAATAATAAGGTACCAGATGCCAGATATTATAGTGTAGAGGAGTTTATTAAATGAGCATAGGGCAAGAGAGGGAGAGGGAAGGGGTATGTCAGAGAGAGAGAGAGAGAAAGAGAGAGAGAGAGAGAGAGAGAGAGAGAGAGAGAGAGAGAGAGAGAGAGAGAGACACAGAGACAGAGACAGAGACAGAGACAGAGACAAGAGGAGTGAAAGGAAAAGTAAAAGAGAGTAGAATGAGACCAGGAGAGTTTGTCCTTTTATATAGCCCTGGACAGGGCCACTCCCCCATGGCAGGTAAGCAATGACATCACAGGTAGGCAGACTGAATGAAGCAGAACCCTAACAATTGTTCGTTCATACTCATGTGGTAGAATATTTAGATGTGTACTTAAAATTATAATAGGTTTAAATTGACATCCATTTTGCACTGGAGTTCCAAGTGGATGAAGAAAAAAATGGGAAAAGAATGAATACTCACAGTTTTAGGCTATCATGGTAGTTCTACCTCAATCTCCATATGAAAAAAGAAGTTACATTGTTTCCAAATCTCTCTCTCTTTCCTTTCTTCCCAATTCCTTCACTTTCTTCACTATCACACACTGTTACCCACACAGACAATGGAATCCATATTATTATGAACGTGCTCAAGATGTAAAGAAATATAACGTATGTTATTGGGAATGATTTTTGCTTCAATTTTCAACATGTTTTCTGATCATTGTGTATCTGCTTTTCAGGATATGCTTCAGGGTTGTTTAAAACACAGTCTAAAGGCATTATGACTTTAAAAATCTATTTAGAATTATAATAAACTTTGCCTTTCTGTGGCTGTGTGAGTTTTGTTAAGTTGGTTTGGTAAATAGGGAACTGAGGAATTTTTTATTATTTATTTCAATTCCCGGTCAAGCAATTTTTCATAAAAACCCTATTAAAAATTAATAGTCCTTTGCATACCATGTGTAAAAGTCCACTGAGGTATGCTTTCTGAAAATTGAATTACAAAGCTTATTTTTTATGAGAAATATATATTTTAAAGTTCTTTAATAAGAGACATCAGCACTTACTCCAAAGGAAGCAGGATTTGTGGCAATGGCCCAGAAGCTGCAGTGAGGCACTAAGACTGGGAGAGCAATTTCATTTCAGGGAGATATAGGCTCAAAAAATAAAGATACATAAATGTAATTATTTTTGTGGATATAAAATTATTATTTATCATTTATTTTATTTTATTAACATAGTATTTTTATTGATTATTTAGAAATCTCCCAAAATACACCCCATTTCGTTTACTTTCCAGACCTCCATCTTTGTTACCTACCCTAAAATGAAAAAAAAAAAAAAAGAATAACAACAACAAAAACTCAAATTCAATTCGTGTTGCCAGTATATTCACTGGAGCATGGTGAAACTCTCAGAGTCCAGCCCCTTTGAACAAACTCAGTCCTCCCCTCAGCGCACCTAGAACCCACTAACCATGAAGAGCTGCACTTCAGCCACCATATCATGATTTTTAAGACTCTTTCCAATGGCTTCCTGTCTAGACAGTTTTATTTGTTTTATTGGTGTGTGTGTGTGTGTGTGTGTGTGTGTGTGTGTGTGTGTGTGTGGCATGGGGCAGTAAGTATTTTTTCCTTTTGTTGAACAGTGTTCTTTAACTTTTCTTTTCTTTTTGAACAGCTTATTAAAGTATTTGGGCTAGCTCTTAACACTCACTTTGATATTTTCATCTTTAATAATTTTGCTGTGTAAAATATAATAATTCAAACAACAAATGCAGTAGTAATGGGACTCAATCATTAGTAAACATTTCTTTGTGCTTTCTTTTTCCCTAGGGAAGAAATGAAAACTGCATTCAGATTACTCTATTTAAATCAAATTAAAATATAATAATAGCTTTAAATGTTGAAATTGTTGAAGAATTACAAGAAAATAGCAAAATAATAATAGTAATCAGGCTGTTCATTGAATACAAGATGCAAAGTAAGACACACATTACATGATATTGTGTATTTTCTATCATCAAAGTGGAAGTAACTTCAAATAACAAAGACATCAAAAATAATTGAAACTAGTTCTATATCATAATTTTGTAGTCTTCTTACACAGATTCATTGTATCTGATCTAATATAGTAAATAAATGTATGGTTCATTGTGTCAAAAAGTATATAGATTTAAGCAAATATGTACTTATAAGTATTTTTTAAATTTTTATTTATATATTTAATTTACATTTCTAGGATAGATTATTACCATGAATATTCAATTGTATCTTTGTCACTACTTTCAAACTAATTCTTAGCAAAATTACATTTTGAACTTTGAGTTGAAAATAGTTATAATTATTTTAACCAAATAATTTTATAAAAATTAGGTTAAGATAATAGTTCTCAGGCAGTCAGAAACTCTAACTTGTATTTTTTTCATATAAGGAGTATAAAAATGATTGTTTGATGGGCATAGGTCAGATTGTAATCAATTATCATTACTCTCATATTCAGACATCAATAAATACTTCACACAAATTAAGATAAGAATTATATCTGAAGAGATGGTGACCGTTCCTTAGGATTTTCCTACATTTATAAACAAAAAAAAATCTCTCATTTAAAAAAATTCATTTATGATAGGCAGATTTGGGCCCAGGGGTCCTGCTCAAACTAAGGCACCAGCTAAGGACAATACAGGCGGTAAACTTTAAACCCCTTCCCAGATCTAGCCAATGGTGAGAACATTCTCCACAGTTGAGTGGAGAGTGGCATATGACTTTCTCACATACTCTGATGCCTCACATTTGACCATGTTCCCTGGAGGGGGAGACCTGGTGGCACTCAGAGGAAGGACAGCAGGTTACCGAGAAGAGACCTGATACCCTATGAGCATATACAGGGGGAGGTAATCCCCCTCAGGAACAGTCATAGGGGAGGGGAATAAGGGGAAAATGGGAGGGAGGGAGGGAAGAATAGGAGAATACAAGGGATGGGATAAACATTGAGATGTAACAAGAATAAATTAATAAAAAAAAACATATAGTAAATACAGTAATGTAACATGTTATCAAACCAAAAAAAATCTTGAGGATTGAAAGTTTGGCTAACTTTTTGTAACTGCCTTCATGTGTTTTGGCCGTGCTCGCTCTCCTCTCTGAATTGCTATGACACAGATATCATGAGAATTTATTTGGTAATTAATAACAGATACTACTTGATATCCATTATGTTGCCTATAGACAAATTACATGTTGCTTGTCTGCTCTTCTAATGCATTTCCCAAGTTAAATATGTTTCCTCTGTTACAGTTAGTAGGAAAACAATATTGAATACATTTAATCCCTTCAATCTGTAGACAGTGGCAGTGAAAATGGATAGGCCTCACCTAACTTCACACTATATTGTTTCACACTCTTAAGAAAAAAAAAACAGATACCTGACATCGTACCTAATTGGCATGTGCTCTCTTTAGCTACACGTGAGCTGGTGATCAGTTCTACTTAACAGTTTCTCAAATTATGGTCTGAACAAAGACACTCAAGACACCCATAGAACACTCTCACCCAGGCCTCACACGCTGCTTCTTGACTATGTGTCCTTTCCAGTGATTTTAAGACACACATAGGTGCACGTGTGTATGCACACGCATGCACACACATGCACACACACACACACACACACCCACACACACACTAGTATTTTACTTCCATAAACTTACTTTTTAAAAAAGAACCCAATGAAAACAGATTGTCCATTTGCTTAGCATTGTATGTTGGCATCTTTGTAAGTCTGAGCCTTTCCTTCTAGTGCCTCGTTATGTCACCCTCATTCACTGAAGCTTCTCTGGGGACAAGAAACAAGGATATTCAAAGTGTATGGTAGACACTTAAGCATATTTACAGGCCAGGTTTGTTTGAGATTTATAACTAGCATTTGTAGCACGCTATTGACCAAATGCTCATAGTTGTCCCAGTTACCTATTAAGTTTGGCCAAACCTTAGTCAGAATTCTCTGTTCCCTATAGGTCCCTGAACTTTTTTTTTATAGGTGGATATTGGGTTCTTGAAGCAAGGAAGTTGGTAGCAGCAGAAGCAAGGACAGATTATCAGAAAGATAGACTTCCAGGAGAGGAAGTGTGTCAGAGCACAGTGAAAGTTTAGCAGCTCAATTGACCTCACTGTATAGAGTTGGGGGCAGGGCGTTGTCATTTACATACCATGGGCTACCTCCTGCATGCTGCGTGTTCCATGTAGTTCTTCACAAAACTTCATGCATATCTCACTAGTACCTTCAATGTCCACCTAGAGGTGTGAACTTCAGTACCATTTTGAGTTATGTGTCACTTTCACTGCTGTGCCTTTGGACCTGAGGCAGTAGCCAGAGGCTTTCCTGCCTCCCCTCTTCATAAGCTAATCTTCAACTCTCCAAAAACAATTCAACTTCTGGTCTACCCCCTTGCCCTCTCTCCTAGCTTTTATTTGTCTCAAATCTGAGAAAGTAATAAATATATTTTTTAAAATGCAAAAAAAAATTCATTTGTGTTACACATATAATATTTTATTGTATCTTTGGAGATATAAATGCAAGCTCTCTATTTGCCTTTTTATTTTCTCTTAATTCAATTAAAAACAAATGAAAAGTTTCAGAGTTATATCTGACCTTAATATATAAGATTGTGAACAGTAAAGATTTTATATTAGTAGAACTAATACATAGGAGGATGCTTGAACATCAATTGTAGTTGATGATGGACAGACAGCTCTCTTCTCTACCCACAGTACTGCAGACCACTCCAAGTTTCTGTTATAACTAACAATCAGCCTTTTATCTGTCTTTCACATAGTACCTAAAAACATATACCCCTAATAGTAAAAATATATTTTAAATATTGAGGTCGTTCTACATTTTATATTTTTAGGTCATTATAAATACCTAAAAGTCTATAGTCCTGTATGAGACAAATGTATATTTACTAAGTAACAAAGGTATTATCTGCTTTCTTGAACCATGCTATACATTTTATTGCTAGCTCTGAAACTTTACTCACAGTATTTACTGATGATGTGTTTCATATTTTGAATGAGAAACAACGGATTACACAATGACTTTTCTTGAATTGTTAGTCTTTTGTAAAACTGTTTCTCTATCTGCTCTTTCTACTGAATATAAAAGTTGACCTTTAGCAGTGAAAGACATGAGTTGATTGGATTTACCTTATTAGGTATGGTTTGGGATCCCAAGTTTATGATCATTCTACTTCCCACTCTGCTGTCTCCAACTAAAACAACTTAGCTGAATAAAATATGTCAGAGGACACATGAAATATTCAGTCATAGCAGGCATACTGACATAAATAAATATTGTACTTACACAAGCATCACTATTGATACCCATTCTCTTACCACTCAAAAACGTAGCCACAGCAATTCCATCTATTAGACCTGCTAATTTAGAGAACAGAGTACGTTCAAGGGTCAACAGTTTCCTATTCACTGTTTTCTCTAGTCCATTCAGGGGCTGTTCACACAACATGGATCACACACAGAAAACTATGTGCCTTCGGCGTTTTGGACATGAACAAGTGTCTCAGGTCTATGTAAACTCGTGCCTCATAAAAGTTTAAGCACTGATTTTGATTAATATTTTATAATTTCTCATTTTAAAAGGCAAAGAAGTAAATGCACTTGCAAATTGTCAAAGCTAAAAGTAATCAGGAATGACTTTAAGCTTATGGAGACCAGCAATATTAGCACAGTTTTGAAATTTTTCAACATTACTTTGAGAAACACTGGAAACAAATGCTTGAATTTTTCTCTAAAATGTAGCATATAAAAATCAACTTTAAAAAATTATCAACGGGAAGTTATGCTGAAACATTCATATTGTTTGGTTAGACCAAAGCAGATTTTATTAAAAGCCTTAAAATTGAATGCAATTGATTGCCCAGTCACATGTTTGGTAAAAAAAAAAAAAAAAAAAATAGATGATTTATTTCAATGAGATGAGCTTTTTCTCTGGTGCTTAGTATGCAATTCAAGCCTCAGAGGAATTATGTGAGTGTTGTAACGATTAGCTACATCCCAAGTCCTGGGACTGAGATACAATTCTATTAATTTCTACTGTACTGAATCTGAGTTCTTATTCATATTATAGTGAATAACGTTTCACATTGACTAAATGTTGCACCCTCTCCGAGTGCCCAGATTTCCATACCTTACTGATAGTAAATATCTCACATACTTCCATCATTTCATTCTTAAAGCACAAAGATTCATTATATTTATTTAAAATATACATGTAGTAAATAACACAGAGCAGTAAGACCATAAACTTTTATAGAGCAAATTCTCACAAATCATATTTTAAATTCCTAATATTTCTAACCTTAGAATTCAGATGTATTTGTAGATAAGAGGTGATGAGGCAATCAATTAAAAGTATGCCATTAAGGTAACCTCTAACTCAATGTGACTGTTACAGCCAAAAGAAGAGAACTATAGTCAAGGAGAAAAGTCTCAGGAGAAACCACTTTAGTAAACCTATGATCCTGGGCTTTTGGCTTCCAAAATTATGAATAAAGAGATTGCTTTTGCTTATAGAGTCTATTGTATTTTATTCCAGCAGCCTAATAAAGTCAAGTCTGTAGCATGGGGATGATTCTAAAGAGTGTAAGTAAAGTTATGCAAATTACAAGGACTCTATCAGAAAAACTAGTATTCAACCATTAACAAAGTATTTTCTCAAAGAAAAGGTTCACTGTGTGTTGGAAATAGTCATAAATAGATTCCAACTCTCATATGTTAGAGATTTTCAATAATAGAGAAAGAAAAATATCAGACATACAAAAACTAATAACAAGATATTTCTTGATGACATATATTCTTTTTAACTGAGAACATATTTTTCTAAAAGACTAGCATTTTCATATTAATATATATATTTTAAATGAATATTAAATATTATATCAAGTACCTCTTGAGTAATTACTAGCAGTTTTTATCATTATGCATCTTTTGTTTTGCTGTGGTTTCTGGTTTTGTATTTTTCTGGGATCCATGTGAGTGTGTGTGTGTGTGTGCCTGTGTGTCTGTGTGTTCCTGGTGCTTTGAATTTGGCTTTTTTCTTCTTTATTTTGACATTTTCAGACTTCTATGTTTAGTTTTATCTTATTTTATTTCATCATTTCATTTATTCCATATGTTTTCTAACAAGCAACAGAAAGGGTATGGAATCCAGTGGAAGGAGAACTGGGAAGGAAATGAGAGGAGTTGGGGAAGTGGAAAGCTTAATCAGAATATATTATAAGGCATAAATCTATTTTATTTTCAATTTTAAAAAATGTTCTAAGACTGATTGATTACGCTGTTTTGAGGCCCTACCCATGTGCCCTCTGAGGAAACTTTACTCATTACTATTCCATGGCTAAGTCATATTTACAACATGCACGTAATTGACTGGTTTAGTTATTATGATTTTGTCTAAGGATGGAAAAACTTCCCATGATGCTACCCAGTCAGACCTCAAGCTGACTCTTCAGCTGTGACTAGGACTCTTGGACCCTTATTGAGAGAACAGAAAGCTCAAACTTCCCCTTGTCCTGGGAGGTGTCACTCAAGTTCACATGCTACACTGAATCTAGAAAGACCTCTTCTGCAAAACCAGGAATATATGCTGTTGACAGGACTTTCTCCAGTTTTCTTTACCTTTTTCTGGGAGAAATGGATTGTCCACCTTCAAATATGTATAGATCCATGGAATTCACTGCACCCTTTCTTTCCAGATTTGCTCTAAATTGGAAGGCATGTTGGATAGTATTGTGGGAAATAACCCTTCCGGAAGTAATTGCTTTTGGATAAAATCTTCACTTTAACAGACAATTTCTTACATGGAGATAAGGAAGCCTCAGGATGGCTACTAGTATACTTTTCAGATTCAGAATTCCACATTTGATTTTTGCTCATGTAGTTTCTTTGTCTTCACTCTTTATTGTTTTGTATATAGTTTTATGAGCATTTTTCTTTTCATAGTTAGGGCCTATGATTTATTTCTATCTCTTCCATTCTTCCCATAAAGTACACAAAATAACTATTAAATTAGTGATAAATATTTTAATTGGTCCTTATTATAATGCATCCCAATTACATAAAAATTAAACCTATAAGCAAGAGGAAATTACTTTAAAGCTATCATTTTTTTCTTTGTCTTGCAATCCTGCTTATTCTTTTTCCTGATGTGTTACTCCAGGTTTGCATATTTAGCAACAATTTTCAAAAATACATATTAATCATTGGTTTCTTTCTTTCTGTGTTTCTTATTTCCAACAGTATTAGTCTTAGAGAATATATATGTATATGAATATATATGTATTAAGAGAAAAATGGAGATGGCGCCAGACAGATTTCCAAAGTGGCTGTACTAGTTTGCATTCCCACCAGCAATGAAGGAGTGTTCCTCTCTCTCCACATCCACACCAGCATGTGGTGTCACTTGAATCTTTGATCTTAGCAATTCTGAAGGGTATAAGAATTATTTTGATTTGCATTTCCTTGATGACTAAGGAGTTTGAGCATTTATTTAAGTGTTTCTCAACCATTTGATATTCCTCTGTTGAGAATTCTCTGTTTAGTTCTGAGCCCCAATTCTCAGTTGGGTTATTTGGTTTGGTGGTGTTTAATTTCTTGAGTTCTTTATATATTTTGGATATTAGGCCTTTGTCAGATGTAGGGTTGGTGAAGATCTTTTCCCAGTCTGTAGACTATTGCTTTGTTCTCAGACCCAGCTATTCCATTCCTTGCAATGTACCCAGAAGATGCTCCAGCACACAAGAACATTTGTTCAACCATGTTCATAGCAGTCTTATTCATAATAGCCTGTTCATGGAGACAGCCTAAGTGTCCCTCAGTAGAAGAATGGATAAAGAAACTGTGGTATATTTACACAATGGAATACTACTCAGCTATTAAAAATAAGGACTTCCCGAAATTTGTGGACAAATGGATTGAAATAGAAATGATCATAATGAGTGAGTTTACCCAGAAGGAGAAATAGTCAAATGGTATATACTCACTTATATCTGCACACTAGCCCAAGGGGCATATCCCATGAAAGTCTTCCCTTACCAGGAAAGGGGGACAAAGGGGAGGACATTGTATTGGGACTCTAGATGAGAGAAGCAAGGGAGAATGGCAAAGTAGAAGGATCCAGATGGTCCTAGAAACCTACAAGAAGAATATTATGATAGGCAGATTTGGGCCCAGGGGTCCTGCTCAAACTATGTCACCAGCCAAGAACAATACTTACAGTAAATTTCAAACTCCTACCCAGATCTAGCCATTTGACAGAACATTCTCCACAGTTGAGTGGAGAGTGGGGGTCTGAGTTTCACACAAACTCTGGTGCCTCATATTTGACCACGTCTCATGGATGGGGAGACCTGGTGGCACTCAGAGGAAGGATAGCAGGTTACCAAGAAGAGACTTGATACCCTATAAGCATATACAGGGGGAGGAAGCCCCCTACAGTCATAGTCATAGGGGAGGGGAGTAAAAGGAAAATGGGAGGGAGGGAGAAATGGGAGAATACAAGGGATGGGATAACCATTGAGATGTAATATGAGTAAATTAATAAAATATTTTTTAAAAAGAGAAAAATGGAGTATTTTGTGTATCCTAAGAGAAAGTGCAACCCAGAGGGTATTTCTCAGCATCCATGATTGTAGACAGTAAAAATCATAGAGTCTAGAATCTATTATCTCAGTTTCACAATAAGACAGAGCCTGAGGTAGAGATGCAATGTGCTTAAACTTATTTGGACTGGGAAAGATAAATGAGTGAGCGAAAGGATCAGAAAAGTAAAGATAACAAATGTGAAAAAATACACCAAGTGATGTACCACCAAACTCTTAATAGCTGAGCAAAAAAACCCAGAGAGTGGCTGTGACCTCTGGGAATTTCCCCAAAGTCAGTATCAGACCATCCCACCTCCAAAAGAAAGACTGAACAATTAATCTGCCATACTTTCCCTCTCTTCTGCCTTGTTATTTATATGAAACTACTCTCACAAAGACATAAATTGTACATTCTACTCCTTTTAATCAGTCCTTAGACAAACTGCTTCTTCATATCTTTTTGTAGAAGAAATAGGAAGTTGTTAGTGGTGAAGGAAGCAGTCATTGCCTCTGAACTTTGATACTGTGGATTTAAGGCAAGTCATGAACAGGAGTGATCCAGGAAGGAAATGGAAAATTGACATATCTCATAGCAAGTATTATATGTAAAAGATAGCTAATGCTAAGCTTCTTCACTAGGGATCTTATCTTTGAATTTTAAGAAAAGCTGTCATCTGCTATTGTAGAAAACCAACCCATACTCAAGATGTGATAATAAAGGGGGTAATTCTTGTCTACAGATAGTTAAACTCTCATTTTTGTTATGCAATGGCCATGAAGACATGAAATGGACTCTAGTGTCACAATTCAAGAATATTAGAGAACACTGGTGGCGGTGACAGATTTTAAATAAAACACTGCCTTTAATTAAAATCCAGCCCTGGCAAACAGCCTTGAGTGATAGCATAGAAAACACAGCAGATAATGAGGAAGTGCTTATTTTTAATGAATTTTAGTATTTATTATTTTTCTAAAACACTTAGAATATAAATGGAGCGATTGATTTTAAGCAGCTTGTCTTGCACTTTAAATCCCTAATAGTAACCATGGTGATTAACATTGATTAGTGACTTGACACAATTTTGAATCACATAGGAACACATTTCCAAATATTATGAAGGCATTTACACTGGTGTTACACTGAGGAGACAAGATGCAGGGGCATCACCCCATAGACTACAGGACTAACTGAAAATCAGAAATCAAAAACACCAGCCACATATCTTTGTACCTCCTGATGTAAACATGATGTGCTCAGTGTCGATACATTTCTGCAGCATTGAATTGTCTAGTCTGCTGGACCATACCTCAAACTGAAAGCCAAGATAAATACCTCATTCTTCTTGCCTCTGTCATACCTTGTACTGAAACACCGATTAATAATTGTTACTGCATTAGCAAACAATATACAACAATAGGATATCCCAATGTCTGGATTATTGTATGAATTTATTTTATTTTATGGGTTTGGTCAACATTTTAGAAGCTAGGTGTGTATCTACAATGCAGAGTTGAGACCTTTAATAGGTGTTCCTAGTGGAAGTTATCAGATAATTAAGTTGGCTGGCTTTAGAAGGTACTAAGGAAATCCTCCTGGGAGCTCTGATTGTCTCTCTTATAAGATTTTATTTTATATGAGTGAGACTGTTGCTCATAATTATAATCTTGTGTCTTCTCTGAAGCCAGAAATTTGAATCTGGAAACATTTGCAAAGATGGAGCTTTTCAGAAATAATAATTAGACCAGAAGAGTTATCATTAAAAAAATTGGGAAGCTTTGGGATACGGTGGACACTGGATGGGTGAGGGCCGTGGAGAATGTGCCCTTCTTACACTATCTTACCTTGGTCCCATCAGCCCTTTCATTCTCTGCCTGATTTCAGCTACCATTAAATGAGCAACTTGCTCCACCACAATGAGGTATGTACTTTAATTCAGAGTAGAGCTATTGTGGTCAGTTTGCTCACCTGTGCTTTCTAATTACACATGATGAGCTCAATGAGCTTGGTGAATTATCTACTCCTTTTACACACCAGTGCTTGCTTCTATAAATGTTAGTAAAAGAAGAAAAATGCCCAACAATGTAGTTACGACTGTCTTGTGAAATAAGTAACAGAATATATTCAATGTCATTGGCATGGTACTGACACATTGTTTGTGGTGTGCAAAGGTCAACTCTGGTAATTAAAGAAAGGATGAGTGACATTTCTCTAAAAGAATTTGGATCGAGTCTGAATGTCACATAAAAGTCATGGTAGAATGGGGAGGGCTTTGGGGTGGGGGAATGAGTGATGGATTTGATCAAATAATATTATATACAAGTATGAAATCCTAAACTAAAAGGCTAGTAACGGTAAAGCAATACTTGCAAATTAATACTAATATAACAAATATAAATTCTTTTTAAAAATAATTATATAAAATATATAATAGTCAAGTTAAAGAGTACCTCTGTGGTCATGAGAAAATGGTAGTTTTGCTATTGTATATCCTTTAATTTAAAAATAGAATAGCAATATTGTGACCAAAATTCACAAAGAATACATTATGTCATGTTTGCTTCTATTATTATTTTTCTTACGATCATAAACTGGTATGTGAAAGGTAAGTAAGACTCTCAAAAATTCAATTTTTGAAAACGCTTATTTTAAAGCTCATATTCCAAAAGAATATTTGGTATAAGCCCAACATTAAACATGAACTGAACTAAATATGCCCTATTTGAATCAACAGCATGTTTATAAGTAACTGTAGGTGTCTACTGGTAAGCACTTATATGGTTTTAGTGGCTTAATATTATGAAGGAGACAAACCTTTCATTCTGCTCTGCTGTCTCCTTAGGAGTTTTTTTTTGTCACAGATTAAAAGCAGGCTACTGCACTTCAAGGCTTCAGATTTCTGTGAGCCTTTGTCAAAGTAGAGAAGCCAGGGAAAGGGATTAAATAAAGTTCCCCTCTCTCCCTTCAGGTCTCTCTTTTCCTGGGAAGAATATTGTGGCACATAATTTATCTTATTACCCTTTCTCATATATTCCCTTGAGTCTACTAGATCACACATTAACCTTTAGACTAATAAAATAGAATGAATTGACCATAAGGGTTTAAACCAATAATGATCCATACTGTGGGACCTTTTTCACTTCAGAGTGATCAAAGATGAGCATGATAAGATAGTAAATGTAGTAAAGATTATTGGAAAATAAATCAAATAGCTCCAGCAAAAATATTATTAATACCTAACACTATAGAGGAATTTTAATCCAGCAACATGGCTGTTCTGGCAAGGGATTACATCCAAAGGCCTAGATCTGTGTGATCTTGCTGAAATGCAGACACTACACACACACATACACACACCACACACACATTACACATACATACACACACACACACACACACACACACACACACACACATACACACTTAATACCTCTGGCTGGAATATGCACCTTTAGTCGATTTGGATGGAATATTGACACACCCCTAGCACACGCTTTCAATTCTGCACAATGAAGGTAGAGTTAGTTGGTAGAAGAAAGTTCCTATGATTGATAGTGACATTTAATTGAGGGGCAGACAAAATGCTAAATTGGAGAAAGTTTTGACAGAATGAGTTAAAGATACAATATGCCCATCTCTCATGAGAACTGACAATAAAGAGAAGCTACTTAAGAGCAAGGTACAATGGAGTTGGGAGAGTAGAGTAGGGTACCTTAACGAGTTCACTATGAGAAGATAGTACAGTAGAGAGTAGAGAGAAGACAATACAAAGTTAGGGTTCAGTAGCAAAGACAATACAGTTGAGTCCATGCATTAAGTACAGTGAATGTGGCTCAGTGGGGTTTAGCTCATTCACATGTTCATGGAGAAGCACGTAAAGTCAGAGAATAAGGAGTCAGTCAGTTCTGTTCAGGAGCTGAAGTCAGAAACCTCAGTCAGAGCCTCAGAGTTTTGAATCAGTACAGGGGCAGTGTAATGAAGTTTTGTATGAGGCAGTTCAGATGGTGGCAATACAGTTCTTGGTGTTCAGAGTCAGTTTTTACCAGCACAAATGCACAGATACATGTTGCAAAGAGAACAAGCTACACACAGGTGAAGACAGAATGAGAAGGAGCCAGAAGATGCGAACAGTTTACTAGAATAAGTTTGGGGCCAAGGAAACTAGTTCAGTCAGAAGCCGAAAGAAGCCAGGTTGAATTGTTCAGCTTGCAGAGAAGTTTGAGCCAGAACAGTCAGTTTCACCTAGCCAGCCAGACTTCAGAAAGAACTAGAGAAGGTGAGCTTAGTCAAGCAGTGAATCTCAGAGGCTGAAACATTCTAGGCCTAGACAAGACTGTATGGAGGCTAGAAACTTCCAGTACTAGGCCTAGGTTAGCAGATGGAGGGAGTAAGCCTTGGAGATGACAATTAAATCAGGCAAATAAAAATTACTTTTATAGAGAATCTTCAAATTATGTTGCAAACTTCATCTTCAATTCAGACACATGAAATACTAACAAAAATAATTAAACAGCTAATAAAATATTTCCATAATATTTTTATTACAAAGATGTACTTTTTAAATATTTCTGTATGCTGTGAATGTGATGTGATGTGATGTGTATGTGTGTGTGTGTGTGTGTGTGTGTGTGTGTGTGTGTGTGTGTGTGTGTGTGTGTGTATGGAGGAATATATAATACCCTTGCTGGGAAACCAACTTTATATCCTAGCATTGTTGTTTAGCAGCTCGAAATTACTTGTAACTCTACCTTCAAGTCATCTGACCCCTCTAAGCTCCATGACCAAGGACACTCATATGCACATACCCACACAGTGGTGAACATGCCAAAGACACATAACAAAATGCACAATAAATAAAAGCAAATATTCATGAATGATTATTTGTTTACCCTACCTGGGTAATATATAAACACTATGAAATATAGTAACAGATACCAGAATTTCTACTATAGACAACATATCTTTCCTATTGTGCATTCAGATTGGGACGATTTCAAAATTACAGGAAAGAAATCCATTAAGACGAGCTCTTCCCTACTGAGTTTCTCCGAGGTTTCTGTTCACAGTAGGGTGTTCTTTGAGTAATATCGTGATAAGGTCAGAGACTCGTGAAATCCCAGGAGCTGAGGCTTTATAATATTAGAAAAAAACTAATATTTATTTTAAAATAGTGGAAACATTGAAGTGGGGAATATGAGTTGAAAGCATTAATTTTTTTTCAAACATTTGCTTTTAAACAAACCTGGAATCACAGATGTGACATTATTTTAGCAGAAGTGAAAGAAACACAAAGTTACAAGGAACTAGAATTGAGGACTTACTCAATTTCCTGACTCAGGAACTTTGACCTGTTCTAGAAGAGAGCTGATGCTCTTCACAGTTGTGAAAGCAAATATATGTGCTTTAATTGATAGGAAAGGGTGGGGCAAATGAGAAATTTGCAAACATTAAACATATGCTATATTTTAACAAATAATAGAAAATTTATTTTGTAAAGAAATACTAAACCCCCAGGTAGTTTCGCTTAGCAGACTAGAAGAAAAGGCTTCTCGCCTTGCATAGTGTTTTCTGAATTGACAACATATTCTCAATACTCTCGTGAGAACTTTTCTTCTGTCTTCTCTTTCATCATTGTCTTGACTTTAATCCCCACTTTAACTCATATGCTTAATTTTAATCCTTTGTTCTTAGGAATACTAAAACAGTAACTCACAAATCTTATTTTATGATCATTGTTCATGGAGTATAACTTCTCATCTAGCTGAATGTGCTGGAATTACACTCTTTAGCACAAAGAAACCAATGTATTCTAACTTTCTTTTTTCCTTCTCTTCTTTCTGTACTCATTCCTGCTTATGCAGGCTTTTAGTCCTCAGACTCCTAGGATAACACTGGCCTTAAGATGGCTCTATTTGTTACTGATAATCTAATGTACATATGCAGAACTTGGTTGTTATTTTTGTTGCATATTCTAAAATAACAATCCCACTTTTGTGGAAGCAGTATAACTGTTAATTCTGAAAATAGACAAATCCTAACAGATATGTTCAGTTTACAGTGGTTTCTGTAATTTAACGTAAAGACAATATATTTAGTCATAATATATTAAAAAGATTAAGAAAGGAAGAATTTGTGCCTACAAAGACTATTGTACAGTTCTTTTGAGCAATAAAAGCATGTTTAATGGCAAATTTTCAGGTGTGGGTTTCCATTATTCCTGATCTCATACAAAGGGATGGTAATCACAGTCAATACTTTGGGCTAAATAAGAGTTTACATTGCTAAAAGATTTTAGGTCTAGAAAGATATTTTAAGTTGATAAAGACAAGAAGTGATGGAGATTGATTTATATTCAGAAGTTTAGATGCACCAAGATAGGAAAGATGTTTTCTTCAAGGCTGTCAAATACAAATAACCAAAACACTAAGAATGTAACATTTATATAATTCTTGATTGTGTCATGGTTCTTCTTGCTATGTGTAGTTTTTTGTATATATGTGTAATAATAATGTATATGTAAAAGTAAAACATGTTTAAAAAATCCATGATGAAAGAATGATGTTCTTGGGCAGGTATATAAATCATTAATGTATATAAAGCTATATGCATGTTTATAAATGAACATACCTGTATAATAAATTTACTGATGAAAACCAAAGAAGAAGAAAAAAAAGCAAGGAAAAGTCCTTGACCAATATATTTGGTACTTTTCAAAGTGTAGATGACTACGCAGTGAATATGCATATGTCTACAGCATGGAGCTGATGGTTAATACTTTCAGCTTGACAGAATCTTAATTTATTTAAGAGGCATATCTGTGCCATGACTGTGGTGAATTTTCTAGATTAGTTTAATAGATGTGGGAAAACCTACATTGAACATGGACAGCAGCATGCAAGAGTTTGAGTCCTGGAGTGCATGTACAAAGTGAAAAGTAGCTGAGAACCAGTGTTCATCTTCCTCTACTTCCTGATTGCTAATGCACTACGATTAGTTGCTTCAATATATCGGGAAGTGGGCTAAAGTTCAATTCCTGCTCTGTTCTGGCATGGAATCTGTTTGCAATCTACACATGTCCTGAGAACCAAGTAAGGTTAAATTAGAAAGTAATGGACTCACTTCTGTGGAAAATGAAATTTTAGAGTGTGTAGCATTTGCCTTAGGAAAGGCCACTGCTCACTGCTCTCA